>NC_069503.1:583456424-583816424 GCF_027579735.1 Bombina bombina | reverse complement strand
CAGTTCCTTTAAGTGACGTCATCCAAGATGGCGTCCCTTAGATTCCGATTGGATGATAGAATTAAGGTAGAAAAAAATGTATTGGCTGATGCAATCAGCCAATAGGATTGAAGTTCAATCCTATTGGCAGATCTAATCAGCCAATACGATTGAGTTTGCATTCTATTGGCTGTTCCAAGGTAATTTATTTAATTGTAGTGTAGTGTTAGGTGTTAGTGTAACTTAGGTTAGATTTTATTTTACAGGTAAATTTGTATTTATTTTAGCTAGGTAGTTATTAAATAGTTAATAACTATTTAATAACTATTGTACCTAGTTAAAATAAATACAAACTTGCCTGTAAAATAAAAATAAACCCTAAGCTAGATACAATGTAACTATTAGTTATATTGTAGCTAGCTTAGGGTTTATTTTATAGGTAAGTATTTAGTTTTAAATAGGAACAATTTAGTTAATGATAGTAATTTTATTTAGATTTATTTAAATTATATTTAAGTTAGTGGGTGTTAGGGTTAGGGTTAGACTTAGGTTTAGGGTTTAATAAATATAGTATAGTGGCGGCGACGTTGGAGGCGGCAGATTAGGGGTTAATAAGTGTAGGTAGGTTTGCTTCGACATTGGGGGCGGCAGAATAGGGGTTAATAAATATAATGTAGGTGTCGGCGATGTTGGGGGCAGCAGATTAGGGGTTCATAAGTATAATGTAGGTGGCGGCGGTGTCTGGAGCGGCAGATTAGGGGTTAATAAATATAATGCAGGTGTCCGCGATGTCGGGGGCGGCAGATTAGGGGTTAATAAGTGTAAGATTAGGGGTGTTTAGACTCGGGTTCATATTAGGGTGTTAGGTGTAAACATAAATTTTATTTCCCCATAGGAATCAATGGGGCTGTGTTACTGAGATTTACGCTGCTTTTTTGCAGGTGTTTGTAAAAACCCGTAATACCAGCGCTGCAGGTAAGTGAGCGGTGAGAGAAAACTGCTCGCTAGCACCGCATAGCCTCTAACTAGTGATGTCGCGAACCTAAAAATTTTGGTTCGCGAACGGCGGACTCGAACCGGGCAAACCGCAATTGACTTCAATAGGCAGGTGAACTTTAAAACCAACAGGGACTCTTTCTGGCCACAATAGTGATGGAAAAGTTGTTTCAAGGGGACTAACACCTGGACTGTGGCATGCCAGAGAGGGATCCATGGCAAAACTCGCACGGAAAATTATATAGTTGATGCAGAGTCTGGTTTTAAGCCATAAAGGGCATAAATCACCTAAAGTTCCTAAATTGTTTGGAATAATGTGCTTTAAAACATCAGGTATGATGTTGTATCGATCAGGTAGTGTAAGGGTTACGCCCGCTTCACAGTCACAGACAAAACTCCCCGTGTAACGCACCGCAAATAACCGCAAACAGTCCATTTTCACAACCACGAGATAGATAGATTTGATAGATAGATACATAGATTACATAGATCAATAGATGCAATATACATTTGATAGATACAAATTACATAGATCAATAGATGCAATATACATTTGATAGATATGAATTACATAGATCAATAGATGCAATATACATTTGATAGATACGAATTACATAGATCAATAGATGCAATATACATTTGATAGATACGAATTACATAGATCAATAGAGGCAATATACATTTGATAGATACGAATTACATAGATCAATAGATGCAATATATATTTGATAGATACGATTGATAGTTAGATAGATTTGATAGATAAAGAGATAGATTTGATAGATATATAATTTCCCAGACAGAGAATTACAAGACGTGCGGTTTGGGACCCATGGTAAGGTTCCCAGAGGCAGTTGCGGCGCCAGGGGACGTGCATATGACATGGATTTTAGGAACCGGGAGATGGAAAAAGATGCTTGGTCGGTCCTCCTGCTTCAAATTTGGGGCACTGCGCGTGCAATCTATTGTGCCACCAGATATGAGTGGTGTGTTAAGTTGTACTATTCTGATCAGTTTAATACCTGTTATTCCCCCTATCGGGGGAGGTGTATATAGCATGGATTTTAGGAACTGGGAGATGGAAAAAGATGCTTGGTCAGTCCTCCTACTTCAAATTTGGCCGAAACACAAGTGGCTGTCACAAAACAGTCCGGCCACGAGATAGATAGATTTGATAGATAGATACATAGATTACATAGATAAATAGATGCAATATACATTTGATAGATACGAATTACATAGATCAATAGATGCAATATACATTTGATAGATACAAATTACATAGATCAATAGATGCAATATACATTTGATAGATGTGAATTACATAGATCAATAGATGCAATATACATTTGATAGATACGAATTACATAGATAAATAGATGCAATATACATTTGATAGATACGAATTACATAGATCAATAGATGCAATATACATTTGATAGATACGATTTACATAGATCAATAGATGCAATATACATTTGATAGATACGAATTACATAGATCAATAGATGCAATATACATTTGATAGATACGAATGACAAAGATCAATAGATGCCATATATATTTGATAGATACGATTGATTGATTGATAGTTAGATAGATTTGATAGATAAAGAGATAGATTTGATAGATATATAATTTCCCAGACAGAGAATTTCAAGACATGCGGTCTGTAACCCATGGTAAGGTTCCCAGAGGCAGTTGCGGCGCCAGGGGACGTGTATATGGCATGGATTTTAGGAACCGGGAGATGGAAAAAGATGCTTGTCCGGTCCTCCTACTTCAAATTTGGCTGAAACACAAGTGGCTGTCACAAAACAGTCCAGCCACGAGATAGATAGATTTGATAGATAGATAGATAGATAGATAGATAGATACATAGATTACATAGATCAATAGATGCAATATACATTTGATAGATACGAATTACATAGATCAATAGATGCAATATACATTTGATAGATACGAATTACATAGATCAATAGATGCAATATACATTTGGTAGATACGAATTACATAGATCAATAGATACAATATACATTTGATAGATACGAATTACATAGATCAATAGATGCAATATACATTTGATAGATAAAAATTACATATATCAATATATGCAATATACATTTGATAGATACGATTGATAGATAGATTTGATAGATAAAGAGATAGATTTGATAGATATATAATTTCCCAGACAGAGAATTACAAGACGTGCGGTCTGTGACCCATGGTAAGGTTACTTCCTTTTGCACAATCAAGTACAGGTTGGGGTCCGGGATTGCCTTTTGTGCAAAGAAATTGTGGCCAGGTACCTTCCACTGCGGTGTCCCCTATCAGGGGACGTGTATATGGCATTGATTTTAGGAACCGGGAGATGGAAAAAGATGCTTGGACACCCAGTACAGGTCATTCTCCTTCAGCCTTTTTATACAAGGGTCCCCAACCCTCAACAGGCACGACAGCATGAAAGACCCCATATGCCATGACTTCCTTTTGCACAATCAAGTACAGGTATGGCATCGATTTTAGGAACCCAGAGATAATTTTTAGGAACCGGGAGATGGAAAAAGATGCTTGGACACCCAGTACAGGTCGTTCTCCTTCAGCCTTTTTAAACGAGGGTTTCCCAGACCCTCAACAGGCACGAAAGCATGAAAGACCCCATATGCCATGACTTCCTTTTGCACAACCGAGTACAGGTATGGCATCGATTTTATGAACCCAGAGATAATTTTTAGGAACCGGGAGATGGAAAAAGATGCTTGGACACCCAGTACAGGTCGTTCTCCTTCAGCCTTTATATACGAGGGTCCCCGACCCTCAACAGGCACGACAGCATGAAAGACCCCATATGCCATGACTTCCTTTTGCACAACCGAGTACAGGTATGGCATTGATTTTAGGAACCTGGAGATAATTTTTAGGAACCGGGAGATGGAAAAAGATGCTTGGACACCCAGTACAGGTCGTTCTCCTTCAGCCTTTTTATACGAGGGTCCCCGACCCTCAACAGGCACGACAGCATGAAACACCACATATGCCATCCTTTTGCACAATAGAGTACAGGTATGGCATTGATTTTAGGAACCCAGAGATAATTTTTAGGAACCGGGGAATTGAAAAAACAGCTTGGACACCCAGTACAGCATGAAAGACCCTATATGCCATGACTTCCTTTTGCACAATCGAGTACAGGTATGGCATCGATTTTAGGAACCCGGAGATGGAAAAAGATGCTTGGTCGGTCCTCCTACTTCAAATTTGGGGCACTGCGCGTGCAATCTACTGTGCCACCAGATATGAGTGGTGTGTTAAGTAGTACTATTCTTAGCAGTTTAATCCCTGTTATGTGCCTTTTTTTTGTTTGGTTTTTGAAGCCACAGTGCAGCACCAGAGGCCAGAAAAATTAGGCATGTACACATGCCTGAAAAATTAGGTATTGTTGCAGCCGCTGCTGTGACAGCGGCCAGAAAAATTGATGTTTGTTTGACAGTTAGAAAGTGCCCTAAAAACCCTACTTGTTGGTGGATAAGTCACGCAAGTCATCTGGCATTCGAAGATAAAATACAGCAGCGTGTGGACCATTTTTAGCCCAAGGCAGCTCATCTCATCAGGCCTTTTTTACTCGAATGTATCGCCCAATGTCAGTCCCTTCGGGATCCATCCCTCATTCATTTTAATAAAGGTGAGGTAATCAAGACTTTTTTGACCTAGGCGACTTCTCTTCTCAGTGACAATACCTCCTGCTGCACTGAAGGTCCTTTCTGACAGGACACTTGAAGCGGGGCAGGCCAGAAATTCGATTGCAAATTGGGATAGCTCAGGCCACAGGTCAAGCCTGCACACCCAGTAGTCAAGGGGTTCATCGTTTCTCAGAGTGTTGAGATCTGCAGTTAAGGCGAGGTAGTCTGCTACCTGTCGGTTGAGTCATTCTCTGAGGCTGGATCCCGAAGGGCTGTGGCGATGCATAGGAGTTAAAAAGGTCTGCATGTCCTCCATCAACAACATGTCTGGAAAGCATCCTGTCCTTGCCGGCGTGGTCGTGGGAGGAGGAGTATTACTTTCACCTCTTCCCCTGTTAGATTCCCGTTGTGCTGTGACATCACCCTTATACGCTGTGTAAAGCATACTTTTTAATTTATTTTTGAACTGCTCCATCCTTTCTGACTTGCGGGAATTCGGTAACATTTCAGTCACTTTATGCTTATACCGGGGGTCTAGTAGCGTGGACACCCAGTACAGTTTGTTCTCCTTCAGCTTTTTTATATGAGTGTCCCTCAACAGGCACAACAGCATGAAAGACCCCATTTGCACAAGGTTGGATGCCGAGCTAATCATGTCCCGTTCCTCGTCCTCACTGATCTCACGTAAGGTATCTTCTTCCCCCCAGTCACGTACAACACCACGGGTACCAGATAGGTGACAACGAGCACCCTGGGATGCCTGTTGTGCTTGGTCTTCCTCTTCCTCCTCAAAACCACATTCCTCCTCTGACTCCTCTTCCTCACAATCCTCTTCCTGCGTTGCCGCTGGTCCAGCAAGCGATGCTGATAAGGCTGTTTCTGGTGGTGATGGTGACCACAACTCTTCCTCTTCCTCTTCACGCTCATCTACGGCCTGTTCCAGCACTCTTCGCAGGGCACGCTCCAGGAAGAAAACAAATGGTATGATGTCGCTGATGATGCCTTCGGTGCGACTGACTAGGTTTGTCACCTCCTCAAAAGGACGCATGAGTCTACAGGCATTGCGCATGAGCATCCAGTAACGTGGCAAAAAAATCCCCAGCTCCCCAGAGGCTGTCCTAGCACCCCGGTCATACAAATACTCATTAACGGATTTTTCTTGTTGGAGCAGGCGGTCGAACATAAGGAGTGTTGAATTCCAATGTGTCAGGCTGTCGCAAATCAAGCGCCTCACTGGCAGCTTGTTTCGCCACTGGATATCTGACAAGTGCTCCATGGCCGTGTAGAAACGCCTGAAATGGCCACACACCTTCCTGGCCTGCTTCAGGACGTCCTGTAAGCCTGGGTACTTATGCACAAATCGTTGTACAATCAGATTACACACATGTGCCATGCACGGCACATGTGTCAACTTGCCCAATTTCAATGCCGCCACCAAATTATTTTTGTTGTCAGAAACCACTTTGCTGATTTCCAGTTGGTGCGGAGTCAGCCACTGATCCACCTATGCGTTCAGGGCGGACAGGAGTGCTGCTGCGGTGTGACTCTCTGCTTTCAGGCAAGTCAACCCCAAGACGGCGTGACACTGCCGTATCCGGGATGTGGAATAGTACCTGGGGAGCTGGGGTGGTGCCGTTGATGTGGAGCAAGACGCAGCAGCAGAAGAGGACTCAGCCGAGGAGGTTATGGAAGAGGATGGAGTAGGAGGAGTAGAGGAGGTGGCAGCAGGCCTGCCTGCAAGTCGTGGCGGTGTCACCAACTCATCCTCTGCAGAGCCAGGCATTCCATGCTTGGCAGCCGTCAGCAGGTTTACCCAATGCACAGTGTAGGTGATATACCTGCCCTGACCATGCTTTGCAGACCAGCTATCAGTGGTCAGATGGACCCTTGCCCCAACACTGTGTGCCAGACATGCCATTACTTCCTTTCGCACAATCGAGTACAGGTTGGGGATTGCCTTTTGTGAAAAGAAATTTCGGCCGGGTACCTTCCACTGCGGTGTCCCAATAGCTACAAATTTTTTGAATGCCTCAGACTCCACCAGCTTGTATGGTAAAAGCTGGCAGGCTAAGAGTTCAGACAAGCCAGCTGTCAGATGCCGGGCAAGGGGGTGACTTGGTGAGATTGGCTTCTTACGCTCAAACATGTCCTTGACAGACACCTGACTGTGGGCAGATGAGCAGGAACTGCTCCGGAAGAGAGACGGATTGGCGGATGGTTGAGAGGGGGAAAGGAGCACAGCATAGGTTAACGTGGCTGAAGATGCAGGACCAGGAGGAGGATGGCGGCTTTGAGTTTGTGTGCTGCTTCTACTCATGTGTTCATTCCATAGGCGTTTGTGATGTGAGATCATGTGCCTTCGCAAAGCAGTTGTACCTAGGTGGGTGTTGGACTTCCCACGACTCAGTTTCTTTTGGCACAGGTTGCAAATGGCATTGCTGTTGTCAGAGGCAGACATACATAAAAAAATGCCACACTGCTGAGCTCTGCGATAACGGCATTCTGGTGGTGGCAACAGCATGCGTTGATTGGCGTGCTGTCTGGCTGACCCCGGGTGCCGATGCATGCTGTCTGACTGTGCCACTAGCTCCTTGCAATGACCTCCCCTGCTTCCAACTCATCTCCTCCTCCTGCTCCTCTCTGTCTCCCCATCTGAACTTTCCCCCTGTTCTTCTTCTCTTCTACCAGGTGCCCACGTGACATCCACGGACGCATCGTCATCATCAACCCCTTCACTTGTATCTGACAACTCAACAACGGAAGCAACGGCGGGTACAACATCATCATCATCATCACACCGTGCGTCGTCCATGTCTGTAATGCTGCCTGACTGAGACATATCACAGTTATCTACATCCTCTGTCAATGATGGTTGCGCATCACTCATTTCTTCACACTGAGGTGTACAAAACTCCTCTGACAGATCAAGTGAGGCGGCTGTGGTGCTAGTGTCGGTGGTGGCAGCAGGCGGGCGAGTGGTAAGTTGAGAGGTGCCTGAAGCTAAGCTAGAGGAGAAGGATGGTGCGTCAAGGTTACGAGCGGAAGCTGTAGAAGTTTGGGTGTCCTGTGTTATAAAGTCAACTATTTCATCAGAACTTTTCGTGTTCATGGTACGTAGCCTAACACTGGGCATTATTCTATGGCCAAAGGGAATCACAGCACCACGACGGCCCCTGCGGGTTGGCCGACCTCTGCCTGTCATTTTTTTTTTCAATTAGTGCTACTATGCGTGCAAGCTACTGTGAGTGGGCACAGTATACGCTGTGATCCTGACACAAAAAAGCAGACTGATGTTTCACAGTCAAAATATTTTTTTTATTTTTAAATGTACACTTACACTACTATTAAACAAGATATGAGTGGTGGCACTGGGCAAGTGGGCACAGTATACGCTGTGAGCCTGACACAAAAAAGCAGACTGATGTTTCAAAGTCAAAATAGTTTTTTTTTTTTTTAAATGTACACTTGCACTACTATTAAACAAGATAATATGAGTAGTGGTGGCACTGGATAAGTGGGCACAGTATATGCTGTGAGCCTGACACAAAAAAGCAGACTGATGTTTCACACTCAAAATAGTTTTTGTTATTTTTAAATGTACACTTACACTACTATTAAACAAGATATGAGTGGTGGCACTGGGCAAGTGGGCACAGTATACGCTGTGAGCCTGACACACACGCTGGCAGTGGCAGGCTGGCCTGGCAACTGCAATTAGATTACACTAGCATACTTATGTAAAAAAAAAAAAAAAAAATTACACTACTGTTACACCAGATATGACTGGTGGTGGCACTGAGAAAGAATGCACAGTATATGCTGTGAGCCTGACACACAAGCTGGCAGTGGCAGGCTGGCCTGGAAACTGAAATTAGATTACACTAGCAGACTGATGTAAAAGTTTTTTTTTTTTAAATTTACACTAATGTTACACCAGATATGAGTGGTGGCACTGAGCAAGTAGACACAGTATATGCTGTGAGCCTGACACACAGGCTGGCAATGGCAGGCAGGCAACTGCTATTAGATTACACTAGCAGACTGATGTAAAAGTTATTTTAAAAAAAATACACTACTGTTACACCAGATATGACTGGTGGTGGCACTGAGCAAGTAGGCACAGTATATGCTGTGAGACTGAGACACAGGCTGGCAGTGGCAGGCTGGATTGGCAACTGAAATTAGATTACACTAGCAGACTGATGTAAAAGTTTTTTTAAAAAAAAATTGCACTAATGTTACACCAGATATGAGTGGTGGCACTGAGGAAGTAGGCACAGTATATGCTGTGAGTCTGACACACAGCCTGGCAGTGGCAGGCTGGCCTGGCAACTGAAATTAGATTACACTAGCAGACTGATGTAAAAGTTTTTTTTTTTAAATTTACACTAATGTTACACCAGATATGAGTGGTGGCACTGAGGAAGTAGGCACAGTATATGCTGTGAGCGTGACACACAGGCTGGCAGTGGCAGGCTGGACTGGCAAATTAAATTAGATTACACTAGCAGACTGATGTAAAAGTTTCTTTTTAAAAAAATTACACTAATGTGACACCAGATATGAGTTGTGGCACTGAGGAAGTAGGCACAGTATATGCTGTGAGCCTGACACACAGGCTGGCAGTGGCAGGCTGGCCTGGCAACTGAAATTAGATTACACTAGCAGACTGATGCAAACATTTTTTTTTTTTATAATTTACACTAATGTTACACCAGATATGAGTGATGGCACTGAGGAAGTAGGCACAATATATGCTGAGAGCCTGACACACAGGCTGGCAGTGGCAGGCTGGCCTGGTAAATGAAATTAGATTACACTAGCAGACTGATGTAAAAGTTTTTTTAAAAAAAATTACACTACTGTTACACCAGAATTGACTGGTGGTGGCACTGAGCAAGTAGGCACAGTATATGCTGTGAGCCTGACACACAGGCTGGCAGTGGCAGGCAGGCAGGCAACTGCTATTAGATTACACTAGCAGACTGATGTAAAAGTTTTTTTAAAAAAAATTTACACTAATGTTACACCAGATATGAGTGGTGGCACTGAGCAAATAGGCACAGTATGTGCTGTGAGCCTGACACACAGGCTGGAAGTGGCAGGCTGGCCTGGTAACTGAAATTAGATTATACTAGCAGACTGATGTAAAAGTTGTTTTTTAAAAAAATGTACACTAATGTTACACCAGATATGACTGGTGGTGGCACTGAGGAAGTAGGCACAGTGTATGCTGTGAGACTGACACACAGGCTGGCAGTGGCAGGCTGGCCTGGCAAATGAAATTAGATTACACTAGCAGACTGATGTAAAAGTTTTTTTTTAAAAAAAATTGCACTAATGTTACACCAGATATGAGTGGTGGCACTGAGGAAGTAGGCACAGTATATGCTGTGAGTCTGACACACAGCCTGGCAGTGGCAGGCTGGCCTGGCAAATGAAATTAGATTACACTAGCAGACTGATGTAAAAGTTTTTTTTTTTAAATTTACACTAATGTTACACCAGATATGAGTGGTGGCACTGAGGAAGTAGGCACAGTATATGCTGTGAGCGTGACACACAGGCTGGCAGTGGCAGGCTGGACTGGCAAATTAAAATAGATTACACTAGCAGACTGATGTAAAAGTTTCTTTTTAAAAAAATTACACTAATGTGACACCAGATATGAGTTGTGGCACTGAGGAAGTAGGCACAGTATATGCTGTGAGCCTGACACACAGGCTGGCAGTGGCAGGCTGGCCTGGCAACTGAAATTAGATTACACTAGCAGACTGATGTAAAAGTTTTTTTTTTTAAATTTACACTAATGTTACACCAGATATGAGTGGTGGCACTGAGCAAGTAGGCACAGTATATGCTGTGAGCCTGACACACAGGCTAGCAGTGGCAGGCTGGCCTGCTGGCAACTAATATTAGATTACACTAGCAGACTGATGCAAATTTTTTTTTTTTTTTATAATTTACACTAATGTTACACCGGATATGAGTGGTGGCACTGAGGAAGTAGGCACAATATATGCTGTGAGCCTGACACACAGGCTGGCAGTGGCAGGCTGGCCTGGTAAATGAAATTAGATTACACTAGTAGACTGATGTAAAAGTTTTTTTTTTAAAAATTTACACAAATGTTACACCAGATATGAGTGGTGGCACTGAGGAAGTAGGCACAGTATATGCTGTGAGCCTGACACACAGGCTGGCAGTGGCAGGCTGGCCTGGTAACTGAAATTAGATTACACTAGCAGACTTATGTAAAGTTTTTTTTTAATTTAGACTAATGTTACACCAGATATGAGTGGTGGCACTGAGCAAGTAGGCACAGTATATGCTGTGAGCCTGACACACAGGCTGGCAGTGGCAGGCTGGCCTGGCAAATGAAATTAGATTACACTAGCAGACTGATGTAAAAGTTTTTTTTAAAAAAAAAATTACACAAATGTTACACCAGATATGAGTGGTGGCACTGAGGAAGTAGGCACAGTATATGCTGTGAGCGTGACACACAGGCTGGCAGTGGCAGGCTGGACTGGCAAATTAAAATAGATTACACTAGCAGACTGATGTAAAAGTTTCTTTTTTTTTTTAAATTACACTAATGTTACACCAGATATGAGTGGTGACACTGAGGAAGTAGGCACAGTATATGCTGTGAGCCTGACACACAGGCTGGAAGTGGCAGGCTGGCCTGGCAACTGAAATTAGATTATACTAGCAGACTGATGTAAAAGTTGTTTTTAAAAAAAATGTACACTAATGTTACACCAGATATGACTGGTGGTGGCACTGAGGAAGTAGGCACAGTATATGCTGTGAGACTGACACACAGGCTGGCAGTGGCAGGCTGGCCTGGCAAATGAAATTAGATTACACTAGCAGACTGATGTAAAAGTTTTTTTTTTTTAAAAATTGCACTAATGTTACACCAGATATGAGTGGTGGCACTGAGGAAGTAGGCACAGTATATGCTGTGAGTCTGACACACAGGCTGGCAGTGGCAGGCTGGCCTGGCAACTGAAATTAGATTACACTAGCAGACTGATGTAAAAGTTTTTTTTTTTAAATTTACACTAATGTTACACCAGATATGAGTGGTGGCACTGAGGAAGTAGGCACAGTATATGCTGTGAGCGTGACACACAGGCTGGCAGTGGCAGGCTGGACTGGCAAATTAAAATAGATTACACTAGCAGACTGATGTAAAAGTTTTTTTTTAAAAAAATTACACTAATGTGACACCAGATATGAGTGGTGGCACTGAGGAAGTAGGCACAGTATATGCTGTGAGCCTGACACACAGGCTGGCAGTGGCAGGCTGGCCTGGCAACTGAAATTAGATTACACTAGCAGACTGATGTAAAAGTTTTTTTTTTAAAATTTACACTAATGTTACACCAGATATGAGTGGTGGCACTGAGCAAGTAGGCACAGTATATGCTGTGAGCCTGACACACAGGCTGGCAGTGGCAGGCTGGCCTGCTGGCAACTGAAATTAGATTACACTAGCAGACTGATGCAAATTTTTTTTTTTTTATAATTTACACTAATGTTACACCGGATATGAGTGGTGGCACTGAGGAAGTAGGCACAGTATATGCTGTGAGCCTGACACACAGGCTGGCAGTGGCAGGCTGGCCTGGTAAATGAAATTAGATTACACTAGTAGACTGATGTAAAAGTTTTTTTTTTAAAAATTTACACAAATGTTACACCAGATATGAGTGGTGGCACTGAGGAAGTAGGCACAGTATATGCTGTGAGCCTGACACACAGGCTGGCCTGGTAACTGAAATTAGATTACACTAGCAGACTGATGTAAAAGTTTTTTTTTAATTTAGACTAATGTTACACCAGATATGAGTGGTGGCACTGAGCAAGTAGGCACAGTATATGCTGTGAGCCTGACACACAGGCTGGCAGTGGCAGGCTGGCCTGGCAAATGAAATTAGATTACACTAGCAGACTGATGTAAAAGTTTTTTTTTAAAAAAAAATTACACTAATGTTACACCAGATATGAGTGGTGGCACTGAGGAAGTAGGCACAGTATATGCTGTGAGCGTGACACACAGGCTGGCAGTGGCAGGCTGGACTGGCAAATTAAAATAGATTACACTAGCAGACTGATGTAAAAGTTTCTTTTTTTTTAAAATTACACTAATGTTACACCAGATATGAGTGGTGACACTGAGGAAGTAGGCACAGTATATGCTGTGAGCCTGACACACAGGCTGGCAGTGGCAGGCTGGCCTGGCAACTGAAATTAGATTACAGTAGCAAACTGATGTAAAAGTTTTTTTTTAAAAATTTACACTAATGTTACACCAGATATGAGTGGTGGCACTGAGCAAATAGGCACAGTATGTGCAGTGAGCCTGACACACAGGCTGGAAATGGCAGGCTGGCCTGGCAACTGAAATTAGATTATACTAGCAGACTGATGTAAAAGTTTTTTTTTAAAAATGTACACTAATGTTACACCAGATATGACTGGTGGTGGCACTGAGGAAGTAGGCACAGTATATGCTGTGAGCCTGACACA
Organism: Bombina bombina; assembly: GCF_027579735.1. Taxonomy (NCBI): domain Eukaryota; kingdom Metazoa; phylum Chordata; class Amphibia; order Anura; family Bombinatoridae; genus Bombina; species Bombina bombina. Next base: position 583,803,222 of record NC_069503.1, on the reverse strand, counting down.
CAGGCTGGCAGTGGCAGGCTGGCCTGGCAACTGAAATTAGATTACACTAGCAGACTGATGTAAAAGTTTTTTTTTTAAAATTTACACTAATGTTACACCAGATATGAGTGGTGGCACTGAGCAAGTAGGCACAGTATATGCTGTGAGCCTGACACACAGGCTGGCAGTGGCAGGCTGGCCTGGCAAATGAAATTAGATTACACTAGCAGACTGATGTAAAAGTTTTTTTGTTTTTTTTAAAATTGCTCTAATGTTACACCAGATATGAGTGGTGGCACTGAGGAAGTAAGCACAGTATATGCTGTGAGTCTGACACACAGGCTGGCAGTGGCAGGCTGGCCTGGCAACTGAAATTAGATTACACTAGCAGACTGATGTAAAAGTTTTTTTTTTAAAATTTACACTAATGTTACACCAGATATGAGTGGTGGCACTGAGCAAGTAGGCACAGTATATGCTGTGAGCCTGACACACAGGCTGGCAGTGGCAGGCTGGCCTGCTGGCAACTGAAATTAGATTACACTAGCAGACTGATGCAATTTTTTTTTTTTTATAATTTACACTAATGTTACACCAGATATGAGTGGTGGCACTGAGGAAGTAGGCACAATATATGCTGTGAGCCTGACACACAGGCTGGCAGTGGCAGGCTGGCCTGCTGGCAACTGAAATTAGATTACACTAGCAGACTGATGCAATTTTTTTTTTATATAATTTACACTAATGTTACACCAGATATGAGTGGTGGCACTGAGGAAGTAGGCACAATATATGCTGTGAGCCTGACACACAGGCTGGCAGTGGCAGGCTGGCCTGGTAAATGAAATTAGATTACACTAGCAGACTGATGTAAAAGTTTTTTTTAAAAATTTTTTACACAAATGTTACACCAGATATGAGTGGTGGCACTGAGGAAGTAGGCACAGTATATGCTGTGAGCCTGACACACAGGCTGGCAGTGGCAGGCTGGCCTGGCAACTAAAATTAGATTACACTAGCAGACTGATGTAAAAGTATTTTTTTTTTAAATTTACACTAATGTTACACCAGATATGAGTGGTGGCACTGAGCAAGTAGGCACAGTATATGCTGTGAGCGTGACACACAGGCTGGCAGTGGCAGGCTGGACTGGCAAATTAAAATAGATTACACTAGCAGACTGATGTAAAAGTTTTTTTTTTTTAAAATTACACTTATGTTACACCAGATATGAGTGGTGGCACTGAGGAAGTAGGCACAGTATATGCTGTGAGCCTGACACACAGGCTGGCAGTGGCAGGCTGGCCTGGCAACTGAATTTAGATTACACTAGAAGACTGATGTAAAAGTTTTTGTTTTTTAAATTTACACTAATGTTACACCAGATATGAGTGGTGGCACTGAGCAAGTAGGCACAGTATATGCTGTGAGCCTGACACACAGGCTGGCAGTGGCAGGCTGGCCTGGTAAATGAAATTAGATTACACTAGCAGACTGATGTAAAAGTTTTTTTAAAAACAATTTACACAAATATTACACCAGATATGAGTGGTGGCACTGAGGAAGTAGGCACAGTATATGCTGTGAGCCTGACACACAGGCTGGCAGTGGCAGGCTGGCCTGGTAACTGAAATTAGATTACACTAGCAGACTGATGTAAAAAAAATTTTTTAATTTAGACTAATGTTACACCAGATATGAGTGGTGGCACTGAGCAAGTAGGCACAGTATATGCTGTGAGCCTGACACACAGGCTGGCAGTGGCAGGCTGGCCTGGCAAATGAAATTAGATTACACTAGCAGACTGATGTAAAAGTTTTTTTTTTTTAAAAATTACACTAATGTTACACCAGATATGAGTGGTGGCACTGAGGAAGTAGGCACAGTAAATGCTGTGAGTCTGACACACAGGCTGGCAGTGGCAGGCTGGCCTTGCAAATGAAATTAGATTACACTAGCAGACTGATGTAAAAGTTTTTTTTAAAATTTACACTAATGTTACACCAGATATGAGTGGTGGCACTGAGCAAGTAGGCACAGTATATGCTGTGAGCCTGACACACAGGCTGGCAGTGGCAGGCTGGCCTGGCAAATTAAATTAGATTACACTAGCAGACTGATGTAAAAGTTTTTTTTTTTTTAAATTTACACTAATGTTACACCAGATATGAGTGGTGGCACTGAGGAAGTAGGCACAATATATGCTGTGAGCCTGACACACAGGCTGGCAGTGGCAGGCTGGCTTGGTAAATGAAATTAGATTACACTAGCAGACTGATGTAAAAGTTTTTTTTTTAAAATTTACACAAATGTTACACCAGATATGAGTGGTGGCACTGAGGAAGTAGGCACAGTATATGCTGTGAGCCTGACACACAGGCTGGCAGTGGCAGGCTGGCCTGGTAACTGAAATTAGATTACACTAGCAGACTGATGTAAAAGTTTTTTTTAAAATTTAGACTAATGTTACACCAGATATGAGTGGTGGCACTGAGCAAGTAGGCACAGTATATGCTGTGAGGCTGACACACAGGCTGGCAGTGTCAGGCTGGCCTGGCAAATGAAATTAGATTACACTAGCAGACTGATGTAAAAGTTTTTTTTTTTTTTTTAAATTACACTAATGTTACACCAGATATGACTGGTGGTGGCACTGAGGAAGTAGGCACAGTATATGCTGTGAGCCTGACACACAGGCTGGCAGTGGCAGGCTGGCCTGGCAAATGAAATTAGATTACACTAGCAGACTGATGTAAAAGTTTTTTTTTTTTTTTAAATTTACACTAATGTTACACCAGATATGAGTGGTGGCACTGAGCAAGTAGGCACAGTATATGCTGTGAGCCTGACACACAGGCTGGCAGTGGCAGGCTGGCCTGGCAAATGAAATTAGATTACACTAGGAGACTGATGTAAAAGTTTTTTTTTAAAAATGTACACTAATGTTACACCAGATATGAGTGGTGGCATTGAGGAAGTAGGCACAGTATATGCTGTGAGCCTGACACACAGGCTGGCAGTGGCAGGCTGGCCTGGCAAATGAAAATAGATTACACTAGCAGACTGATTTAAAAGTTTTTTTTAAAAAAATGTACACTAATGTTACACCAGATATGAGTGGTGGCACTGAGGAAGTAGGCACAGTATATGCAGTGAGCCTGACACACAGCCTGGCAGTGGCAGGCTGGCCTGGCAACTGAAATTAGATTACACTAGCAGACTGATGTAAAAGTATTTTCTTTTTAAATTTACACTAATGTTACACCAGATATGAGTGGTGGCACTGAGCAAGTAGGCACAGTATATGCTGTGAGCCTGACACACAGGCTGGCAGTGGCAGGCTGGCCTGCTGGCAACTGAAATTAGATTACACTAGCAGACTGATGCAAAAGTTTTTTTTTTTTTATAATTTACACTAATGTTACACCAGATATGAGTGGTGGGACTGAGGAAGTAGGCACAATATATTCTGTGAGCCTGACACACAGGCTGGCAGTGGCATGCTGGCCTGGCAAATTAAATTAGATTACACTAGCAGACTAATGTAAAAGTTTTTTTAAAAAAAAAATTACACTAATGTTACACCAGATATGAGTGGTGGCACTGAGGAAGTAGGCACAGTATATGCTGTGAGCCTGACACACAGGCTGGCAGTGGCAGGCTGGCCTGGTAACTGAAATTAGATTACACAAGCAGACTGATGTAAAAGTTGTTTTTTTTTAATTTAGACTAATGTTACACCAGATATGAGTGGTGGCACTGAGCAAGTAGGCACAGTATATGCTGTGAGCCTGACACACAGGCTGGCAGTGGCAGGCTGGCCTTTTGGCAACTGAAATTAGATTACACTAGCAGACTGATGTAAAAGATTTTTTAAAAAAATGTACACTAATTTTACACCAGATATGAGTGGTGGCACTGAGGAAGTAGGCACAGTATATGCTGTGAGCCTGACTCACAGGCTGGCAGTGGGAGGCTGGCCTGGTAACTGAAATTAGATTACACTAGCAGACCGATGTAAAAGTTTTTTTTTTTAAATTTACACTAATGTTACACCAGATATGAGTGGTGGCACTGAGGAAGTAGGCACAGTATATGCTGTGAGCCTGACACACAGGCTGGCAGTGGCAGGCTGGCCTGGCAAATGAAATTAGATTACACTAGCAGACTGATGTAAAAGTTTTTTTTTTTTTAATTTACACTAATGTTACACCACATATGAGTGGTGGCACTGAGGAAGTAGGCACAGTATATGCTGTGAGCCTGACACACAGGCTGGCAGTGGCAGGCTGGCCTGGCAACTGAAATTAGATTACACTAGCAGACTGATGTAAAAGTTTTTTTTTTTTTTTTATTTACACTAATGTTACACCAGATATGAGTGGTGGCACTGAGCAAGTAGGCACAGTATATGCTGTGAGCCTGACACACAGGCTGGCAGTGGCAGGCTGGCCTGGCAACTGAAATTAGATTACACTAGCAGACTGATGTAAAAGTTTTTTGTTTTTTTAAATTTACACTAATGTTACACCAGATATGACTGGTGGTGGCACTAAGCAAGTTGGCACAGTATATGCTGTGAGCCTGACACACAGGCTGGCAGTGGCACGCTGGCCTGCTGGCAACTGAAATTAGATTACACTAGCAGACTGATGTAAAAGTTTTTTTTTTTTTTAATTTACACTAATGTTACACCAGATATGAGTGGTGGCACTGAGCAATTAGGCACAGTATATGCTGTGAGCCTGACACACGCTGACAGGCAGGCAAATGCAATTAGATTACAAAGAAAAAAAACAAACAAAAAAACGACTGATGTTCTAGCCCTAAAAAGGGCTTTTTGGGGTGCTGTCCTTACAGCAGAGATCAGATGAGTCCTTTAGGACTGTAGTGGACACTGAATACACTAGCCTAGCTATCAATTTCCCTATAAAATCATCATCAGCAGCAGCAGCAGCACTATCCCTCCTCTCACTAAGAATGCAGGATTAGAATGAATCTAAAATGGCTGCTGCCCAGGAGCTGGGAGGGTCTGGGAGGGAGTGTCTGCTGCTGATTGGCTGAAATGTGTCTGCAGACTGTGAGATACAGGGTCAAAGTTTACTCAATGATGACGAATAGGGGGCGGATCGAACATCGCATATGTTCGCCCGCCGCAGCGAACGCAAACAAGCTATGTTCGCCTGGAACTGTTCTCCGGCGAACTGTTCGCGACATCACTACCTCTGACGCAAAACTCGTAATCTAGCCGTAAGTCTCTTCTTCAGATGGCAGCAAGTTTAAACAGGGTAGGTATACTCACAGACAGACACATACATTACAATTACATACACACATTACATTTACACACACAAACAAGCAATGCATTACAGGCAACACATATAGCTTATTTACATTTTCATTTTTCCACTTCTTTAAATAAAAGAATACTAGGGTGGTTACACTTTCTGTAAGTGCATAGTACTTTTGAGAGCTCATTGTATGCAGTGAGACTTGTCTGTGGTCACATTATTAGCATGTAATACACATGTCAGAGCTCATTGTATGCAGTGAGACTTGTCTGTGGTCACATTATTAGCATGTAATACACATGTCAGAGCTCATTGTATGCAGTGAGACTTGTCTGTGGTCACATTATTAGCATGTAATACATGTCAGAGCTCATTGTGTGCAGTGAGACTTGTCTGTGGTTATATTATTAGCATGTAATACACATGTCAGAGCTCATTGTATGCAGTGAGACTTGTCTGTGGTCACATTATTAGCATGCAATACACATGTCAGAGCTCATTGCATGCAGTGAGACTTGTCTGTGGTCACATTATTAGCATGTAATACACATGTCAGAGCTCATTGTATGCAGTGAGACTTGTCTGTGGTCACATTATTAGCATGTAATACACATGTCAGAGCTCATTGTATGCAGTGAGACTTGTCTGTGGTCACATTATTAGCATGTAATACACATGTCAGAGCTCATTGTATGCAGTGAGACTTGTCTGTGGTCACATTATTAGCATGTAATACACATGTCAGAGCTCATTGTATGCAGTGAGACTTGTCTGTGGTTATATTATTAGCATGTAATACACATGTCAGAGCTCATTGTATGCAGTGAGACTTGTCTGTGGTCACATTATTAGCATGTAATACACATGTCAGAGCTCATTGTATGCAGTGAGACTTGTCTGTGGTCACATTATTAGCATGTAATACACGTGTCAGAGCTCATTGTATGCAGTGAGACTTGTCTGTGGTCACATTATTAGCATGTAATACATGTCAGAGCTCATTGTATGCAGTGAGACTTGTCTGTGGTTATATTATTAGCATGTAATACGCATGTCAGAGCTCATTGTATGCAGTGAGACTTGTCTGTGGTCACATTATTAGCATGCAATACACATGTCAGAGCTCATTGCATGCAGTGAGACTTGTCTGTGGTCACATTATTAGCATGTAATACACATGTCAGAGCTCATTGTATGCAGTGAGACTTGTCTGTGGTCACATTATTAGCATGTAATACACATGTCAGAGCTCATTGTATGCAGTGAGACTTGTCTGTGGTCACATTATTAGCATGTAATACACATGTCAGAGCTCATTGTATGCAGTGAGACTTGTCTGTGGTCACATTATTAGCATGTAATACACATGTCAGAGCTCATTGTATGCAGTGAGACTTGTCTGTGGTTATATTATTAGCATGTAATACACATGTCAGAGCTCATTGTATGCAGTGAGACCACAGACAAGTCTCACTGCATACAATGAGCTCTGACATGTGTATTACATGCTAATAATGTGACCACAGACAAGTCTCACTGCATACAATGAGCTCTGACATGTGTATTACATGCTAATAATATAACCACAGACAAGTCTCACTGCATACAATAAGCTCTGACATGTGTATTACATGCTAATAATATAACCACAGACAAGTCTCACTGCATACAATGAGCTCTGACATGTGTATTGCATGCTAATAATGTGACCACAGACAAGTCTCACTGCATACAATGAGCTCTGACATGTGTATTACATGCTAATAATGTGACCACAGACAAGTCTCACTGCATACAATGAGCTCTGACATGTGTATTACATGCTAATAATATAACCACAGACAAGTCTCACTGCATACAATAAGCTCTGACATGTGTATTACATGCTAATAATATAACCACAGACAAGTCTCACTGCATACAATGAGCTCTGACATGTGTATTGCATGCTAATAATGTGACCACAGACAAGTCTCACTGCATACAATGAGCTCTGACATGTGTATTACATGCTAATAATGTGACCACAGACAAGTCTCACTGCATACAATAAGCTCTGACATGTGTATTACATGCTAATAATATAACCACAGACAAGTCTCACTGCATACAATGAGCTCTGACATGTGTATTACATGCTAATAATGTGACCACAGACAAGTCTCACTGCATACAATAAGCTCTGACATGTGTATTACATGCTAATAATGTGACCACAGACAAGTCTCACTGCATACAATGAGCTCTGACATGTGTATTACATGCTAATAATGTGACCACAGACAAGTCTCACTGCATACAATGAGCTCTGACATGTGTATTACATGCTAATAATATGACCACAGACAAGTCTCACTGCATACAATGAGCTCTGACATGTGTATTACATGCTAATAATGTGACCACAGACAAGTCTCACTGCATACAATGAGCTCTGACATGTGTATTACATGCTAATAATGTGACCACAGACAAGTCTCACTGCATACAATGAGCTCTGACATGTGTATTACATGCTAATAATGTGACCACAGACAAGTCTCACTGCATACAATGAGCTCTGACATGTGTAATACATGCTAATAATGTGACCACAGACAAGTCTCACTGCATGCAATGAGCTCTGACATGTGTACTGCATGCTAATAATGTGACCACAGACAAGTCTCACTGCATACAATGAGCTCTGACATGTGTATTACATGCTAATAATATAACCACAGACAAGTCTCACTGCATACAATGAGCTCTGACATGTATTACATGCTAATAATGTGACCACAGACAAGTCTCACTGCATACAATGAGCTCTGACATGTGTATTACATGCTAATAATGTGACCACAGACAAGTCTCACTGCATACAATGAGCTCTGACATGTGTATTACATGCTAATAATGTGACCACAGACAAGTCTCACTGCATACAATGAGCTCTGACATGTGTATTACATGCTAATAATATAACCACAGACAAGTCTCACTGTATACAATGAGCTCTGACATGTGTATTACATGCTAATAATGTGACCACAGACAAGTCTCACTGCATACAATGAGCTCTGACATGTGTATTACATGCTAATAATGTGACCACAGACAAGTCTCACTGCATGCAATGAGCTCTGACATGTGTATTACATGATAATAATGTGACCACAGACAAGTCTCACTGCATACAATGAGCTCTGACATGTGTATTACATGCTAATAATATAACCACAGACAAGTCTCACTGCATACAATGAGCTCTGACATGTGTATTACATGCTAATAATGTGACCACAGACAAGTCTCACTGCATACAATGAGCTCTGACATGTGTATTACATGCTAATAATGTGACCACAGACAAGTCTCACTGCATACAATAAGCTCTGACATGTGTATTACATGCTAATAATGTGACCACAGACAAGTCTCACTGCATACAATGAGCTCTGACATGTGTATTACATGCTAATAATGTGACCACAGACAAGTCTCACTGCATACAATGAGCTCTGACATGTGTATTACATGCTAATAATGTGACCACAGACAAGTCTCACTGCATACAATGAGCTCTGACATGTGTATTACATGCTAATAATGTGACCACAGACAAGTCTCACTGCATACAATGAGCTCTGACATGTGTATTACATGCTAATAATGTGACCACAGACAAGTCTCACTGCATACAATGAGCTCTGACATGTGTATTACATGCTAAAAAAATAACCACAGACAAGTCTCACTGCATACAATGAGCTCTGACATGTGTATTACATGCTAATAATATAACCACAGACAAGTCTCACTGCATACAATGAGCTCTGACATGTGTATTACATGCTAATAATGTGACCACAGACAAGTCTCACTGCATACAATGAGCTCTGACATGTGTATTACATGCTAATAAAATAACCACAGGCAAGTCTCACTGCATACAATAAGCTCTGACATGTGTATTACATGCTAATAATATAACCACAGACAAGTCTCACTGCATACAATGAGCTCTGACATGTGTATTGCATGCTAATAATGTGACCACAGACAAGTCTCACTGCATACAATGAGCTCTGACATGTGTATTACATGCTAATAATTTGACCACAGACAAGTCTCACTGCATACAATGAGCTCTGACATGTGTATTACATGCTAATAATGTGACCATAGACAAGTCTCACTGCATACAATGAGCTCTGACATGTGTATTACATGCTAATAATGTGACCATAGACAAGTCTCACTGCATACAATGAGCTCTGACATGTGTATTACATGCTAATAATGTGACCACAGACAAGTCTCACTGCATACAATGAGCTCTGACATGTGTATTACATGCTAATAATGTGACCACAGAAAAGTCTCACTGCATACAATGAGCTCTGACATGTGTATTACATGCTAATAATATAACCACAGACAAGTCTCACTGCATACAATGAGCATTATTAGCATGTAAAGCACATGTCAGAGCTTATTGTATGCAGTGAGACTTGTCTGTGGTCACATTATCAGCATGTAATACACATGTCAGAGCTCATTGTATGCAGTGAGACTTGTCTGTGGTCACATTATTAGCATGTAATACACATGTCAGAGCTCATTGTATGCAGTGAGACTTGTCTGTGGTTATATTATTAGCATGTAATACACATGTCAGAGCTCATTGTATGCAGTGAGACTTTTCTGTGGTCACATTATTAGCATGTAATACACATGTCAGAGCTCATTGTATGCAGTGAGACTTGTCTGTGGTCACATTATTAGCATGTAATACACATGTCAGAGCTCATTGTATGCAGTGAGACTTGTCTATGGTCACATTATTAGCATGTAATACACATGTCAGAGCTCATTGTATGCAGTGAGACTTGTCTGTGGTCAAATTATTAGCATGTAATACACATGTCAGAGCTCATTGTATGCAGTGAGACTTGTCTGTGGTCACATTATTAGCATGCAATACACATGTCAGAGCTCATTGTATGCAGTGAGACTTGTCTGTGGTTATATTATTAGCATGTAATACACATGTCAGAGCTTATTGTATGCAGTGAGACTTGCCTGTGGTTATTTTATTAGCATGTAATACACATGTCAGAGCTCATTGTATGCAGTGAGACTTGTCTGTGGTCACATTATTAGCATGTAATACACATGTCAGAGCTCATTGTATGCAGTGAGACTTGTCTGTGGTTATATTATTAGCATGTAATACACATGTCAGAGCTCATTGTATGCAGTGAGACTTGTCTGTGGTTATTTTATTAGCATGTAATACACATGTCAGAGCTCATTGTATGCAGTGAGACTTGTCTGTGGTCACATTATTAGCATGTAATACACATGTCAGAGCTCATTGTATGCAGTGAGACTTGTCTGTGGTCACATTATTAGCATGTAATACACATGTCAGAGCTCATTGTATGCAGTGAGACTTGTCTGTGGTCACATTATTAGCATGTAATACACATGTCAGAGCTCATTGTATGCAGTGAGACTTGTCTGTGGTCACATTATTAGCATGTAATACACATGTCAGAGCTCATTGTATGCAGTGAGACTTGTCTGTGGTCACATTATTAGCATGTAATACACATGTCAGAGCTTATTGTATGCAGTGAGACTTGTCTGTGGTCACATTATTAGCATGTAATACACATGTCAGAGCTCATTGTATGCAGTGAGACTTGTCTGTGGTCACATTATTAGCATGTAATACACATGTCAGAGCTCATTGTATGCAGTGAGACTTGTCTGTGGTTATATTATTAGCATGTAATACACATGTCAGAGCTCATTGTATGCAGTGAGACTTGTCTGTGGTCACATTATTAGCATGTAATACACATGTCAGAGCTCATTGCATGCAGTGAGACTTGTCTGTGGTCACATTATTAGCATGTAATACACATGTCAGAGCTCATTGTATGCAGTGAGACTTGTCTGTGGTCACATTATTAGCATGTAATACACATGTCAGAGCTCATTGTATGCAGTGAGACTTGTCTGTGGTTATATTATTAGCATGTAATACACATGTCAGAGCTCATTGTATGCAGTGAGACTTGTCTGTGGTCACATTATTAGCATGTAATACACATGTCAGAGCTCATTGTATGCAGTGAGACTTGTCTGTGGTCACATTATTAGCATGTAATACACATGTCAGAGCTCATTGTATGCAGTGAGACTTGTCTGTGGTCACATTATTAGCATGTAATACATGTCAGAGCTCATTGTATGCAGTGAGACTTGTCTGTGGTTATATTATTAGCATGTAATACACATGTCAGAGCTCATTGTATGCAGTGAGACTTGTCTGTGGTCACATTATTAGCATGCAGTACACATGTCAGAACTCATTGCATGCAGTGAGACTTGTCTGTGGTCACATTATTAGCATGTAATACACATGTCAGAGCTCATTGTATGCAGTGAGACTTGTCTGTGGTCACATTATTAGCATGTAATACACATGTCAGAGCTCATTGTATGCAGTGAGACTTGTCTGTGGTCACATTATTAGCATGTAATACACATGTCAGAGTTCATTTTATGCAGTGAGACTTGTCTGTGGTCACATTATTAGCATGTAATACACATGTCAGAGCTCATTGTATGCAGTGAGACTTGTCTGTGGTTATATTATTAGCATGTAATACACATGTCAGAGCTCATTGTATGCAGTGAGACTTGTCTGTGGTCACATTATTAGCATGTAATACACATGTCAGAGCTCATTGTATGCAGTGAGACTTGTCTGTGGTCACATTATTAGCATGTAATACACATGTCAGAGCTTATTGTATGCAGTGAGACTTGTCTGTGGTCACATTATTAGCATGTAATACACATGTCAGAGCTCATTGTATGCAGTGAGACTTGTCTGTGGTTATATTATTAGCATGTAATACACATGTCAGAGCTCATTGTATGCAGTGAGACTTGTCTGTGGTCACATTATTAGCATGTAATACACATGTCAGAGCTCATTGTATGCAGTGAGACTTGTCTGTGGTCACATTATTAGCATGCAATACACATGTCAGAGCTCATTGTATGCAGTGAGACTTGTCTGTGGTTATATTATTAGCATGTAATACACATGTCAGAGCTTATTGTATGCAGTGAGACTTGTCTGTGGTTATATTATTAGCATGTAATACACATGTCAGAGCTCATTGTATGCAGTGAGACTTGTCTGTGGTCACATTATTAGCATGTAATACACATGTCAGAGCTCATTGTATGCAGTGAGACTTGTCTGTGGTCACATTATTAGCATGCAATACACATGTCAGAGCTCATTGTATGCAGTGAGACTTGTCTGTGGTCACATTATTAGCATGTAATACACATGTCAGAGCTCATTGTATGCAGTGAGACTTGTCTGTGGTTACATTATTAGCATGTAATACACATGTCAGAGCTCATTGTATGCAGTGAGACTTGTCTGTGGTCACATTATTAGCATGTAATACACATGTCAGAGCTCATTGTATGCAGTGAGACTTGTCTGTGGTCACATTATTAGCATGTAATACACATGTCAGAGCTCATTGTATGCAGTGAGACTTGTCTGTGGTCACATTATTAGCATGTAATACACATGTCTGAGCTCATTGTATGCAGTGAGACTTGTCTGTGGTCACATTATTAGCATGTAATACACATGTCAGAGCTCATTGTATGCAGTGAGACTTGTCTGTGGTTATATTATTAGCATGTAATACACATGTCAGAGCTCATTGTATGCAGTGAGACTTGTCTGTGGTCACATTATTAGCATGTAATACAAATGTCAGAGCTCATTGCATGCAGTGAGACTTGTCTGTGGTCACATTATTAGCATGTAATACACATGTCAGAGCTCATTGTATGCAGTGAGACTTGTCTGTGGTTATATTATTAGCATGTAATACACATGTCAAAGCTCATTGTATGCAGTGAGACTTGTCTGTGGTCACATTATTAGCATGTAATACACATGTCAGAGCTCATTGTATGCAGTGAGACTTGTCTGTGGTCAAATTATTAGCATGTAATACACATGTCAGAGCTCATTGTATGCAGTGAGACTTGTCTGTGGTCACATTATTAGCATGTAATACACATGTCAGAGCTCATTGTATGCAGTGAGACTTGTCTGTGGTTATATTATTAGCATGTAATACACATGTCAAAGCTCATTGTATGCAGTGAGACTTGTCTGTGGTCACATTATTAGCATGTAATACACATGTTAGAGCTCATTGTATGCAGTGAGACTTGTCTGTGGTCACATTATTAGCATGTAATACACATGTCAGAGCTCATTGTATGCAGTGAGACTTGTCTGTGGTCACATTATTAGCATGTAATACACATGTCAGAGCTCATTGTATGCAGTGAGACTTGTCTGTGGTTATATTATTAGCATGTGATACACATGTCAGAGCTCATTGTATGCAGTGAGACTTGTCTGTGGTCACATTATTAGCATGTAATACACATGTCAGAGCTCATTGTATGCAGTGAGACTTGTCTGTGGTCACATTATTAGCATGTAATACACATGTCAGAGCTCATTGTATGCAGTGAGACTTGTCTGTGGTCACATTATTAGCATGTAATACACATGTCAGAGCTCATTGTATGCAGTGAGACTTGTCTGTGGTCACATTATTAGCATGTAATACACATGTCAGAGCTCATTGTATGCAGTGAGACTTGTCTGTGGTCACATTATTAGCATGTAAAGCACATGTCAGAGCGTATTGTATGCAGTGAGACTTGTCTGTGGTCACATTATCAGCATGTAATACACATGTCAGAGCTCATTGTATGCAGTGAGACTTGTCTGTGGTCACATTATTAGCATGTAATACACATGTCAGAGCTCATTGTATGCAGTGAGACTTGTCTGTGGTTATATTATTAGCATGTAATACACATGTCAGAGCTCATTGTATGCAGTGAGACTTTTCTGTGGTCACATTATTAGCATGTAATACACATGTCAGAGCTCATTGTATGCAGTGAGACTTGTCTGTGGTCACATTATTAGCATGTAATACACATGTCAGAGCTCATTGTATGCAGTGAGACTTGTCTATGGTCACATTATTAGCATGTAATACACATGTCAGAGCTCATTGTATGCAGTGAGACTTGTCTGTGGTCACATTATTAGCATGTAATACACATGTCAGAGCTCATTGTATGCAGTGAGACTTGTCTGTGGTCACATTATTAGCATGCAATACACATGTCAGAGCTCATTGTATGCAGTGAGACTTGTCTGTGGTTATATTATTAGCATGTAATACACATGTCAGAGCTTATTGTATGCAGTGAGACTTGCCTGTGGTTATTTTATTAGCATGTAATACACATGTCAGAGCTCATTGTATGCAGTGAGACTTGTCTGTGGTCACATTATTAGCATGTAATACACATGTCAGAGCTCATTGTATGCAGTGAGACTTGTCTGTGGTTATATTATTAGCATGTAATACACATGTCAGAGCTCATTGTATGCAGTGAGACTTGTCTGTGGTTATTTTATTAGCATGTAATACACATGTCAGAGCTCATTGTATGCAGTGAGACTTGTCTGTGGTCACATTATTAGCATGTAATACACATGTCAGAGCTCATTGTATGCAGTGAGACTTGTCTGTGGTCACATTATTAGCATGTAATACACATGTCAGAGCTCATTGTATGCAGTGAGACTTGTCTGTGGTCACATTATTAGCATGTAATACACATGTCAGAGCTCATTGTATGCAGTGAGACTTGTCTGTGGTCACATTATTAGCATGTAATACACATGTCAGAGCTCATTGAATGCAGTGAGACTTGTCTGTGGTCACATTATTAGCATGTAATACACATGTCAGAGCTTATTGTATGCAGTGAGACGTGTCTGTGGTCACATTATTAGCATGTAATACACATGTCAGAGCTCATTGTATGCAGTGAGACTTGTCTGTGGTCACATTATTAGCATGTAATACACATGTCAGAGCTCATTGTATGCAGTGAGACTTGTCTGTGGTTATATTATTAGCATGTAATACACATGTCAGAGCTCATTGTATGCAGTGAGACTTGTCTGTGGTCACATTATTAGCATGTAATACACATGTCAGAGCTCATTGCATGCAGTGAGACTTGTCTGTGGTCACATTATTAGCATGTAATACACATGTCAGAGCTCATTGTATGCAGTGAGACTTGTCTGTGGTCACATTATTAGCATGTAATACACATGTCAGAGCTCATTGTATGCAGTGAGACTTGTCTGTGGTCACATTATTAGCATGTAATACACATATCAGAGCTCATTGTATGCAGTGAGACTTGTCTGTGGTCACATTATCAGCATGTAATACACATGTCAGAGCTCATTGTATAGTGAGACTTGTCTGTGGTCACATTATTAGCATGTAATACACATGTCAGAGCTTATTGTATGCAGTGAGACTTGTCTGTGGTCACATTATTAGCATGTAATACACATGTCAGAGCTCATTGTATGCAGTGAGACTTGTCTGTGGTTATATTATTAGCATGTAATACACATGTCAGAGCTCATTGTATGCAGTGAGACTTGTCTGTGGTCACATTATTAGCATGTAATACACATGTCAGAGCTCATTGTATGCAGTGAGACTTGTCTGTGGTCACATTATTAGCATGCAATACACATGTCAGAGCTCATTGTATGCAGTGAGACTTGTCTGTGGTTATATTATTAGCATGTAATACACATGTCAGAGCTTATTGTATGCAGTGAGACTTGTCTGTGGTTATTTTATTAGCATGTAATACACATGTCAGAGCTCATTGTATGCAGTGAGACTTGTCTGTGGTCACATTATTAGCATGTAATACACATGTCAGAGCTCATTGTATGCAGTGAGACTTGTCTGTGGTTATATTATTAGCATGTAATACACATGTCAGAGCTCATTGTATGCAGTGAGACTTGTCTGTGGTTATTTTATTAGCATGTAATACACATGTCAGAGCTCATTGTATGCAGTGAGACTTGTCTGTGGTCACATTATTAGCATGTAATACACATGTCAGAGCTCATTGTATGCAGTGAGACTTGTCTGTGGTCACATTATTAGCATGTAATACACATGTCAGAGCTCATTGTATGCAGTGAGACTTGTCTGTGGTCACATTATTAGCATGTAATACACATGTCAGAGCTCATTGTATGCAGTGAGACTTGTCTGTGGTCACATTATTAGCATGTAATACACATGTCAGAGCTCATTGTATGCAGTGAGACTTGTCTGTGGTCACATTATTAGCATGTAATACACATGTCAGAGCTTATTGTATGCAGTGAGACTTGTCTGTGGTCACATTATTAGCATGTAATACACATGTCAGAGCTCATTGTATGCAGTGAGACTTGTCTGTGGTCACATTATTAGCATGTAATACACATGTCAGAGCTCATTGTATGCAGTGAGACTTGTCTGTGGTTATATTATTAGCATGTAATACACATGTCAGAGCTCATTGTATGCAGTGAGACTTGTCTGTGGTCACATTATTAGCATGTAATACACATGTCAGAGCTCATTGCATGCAGTGAGACTTGTCTGTGGTCACATTATTAGCATGTAATACACATGTCAGAGCTCATTGTATGCAGTGAGACTTGTCTGTGGTCACATTATTAGCATGTAATACACATGTCAGAGCTCATTGTATGCAGTGAGACTTGTCTGTGGTCACATTATTAGCATGTAATACACATGTCAGAGCTCATTGTATGCAGTGAGACTTGTCTGTGGTCACATTATCAGCATGTAATACACATGTCAGAGCTCATTGTATAGTGAGACTTGTCTGTGGTCACATTATTAGCATGTAATACACATGTCAGAGCTTATTGTATGCAGTGAGACTTGTCTGTGGTCACATTATTAGCATGTAATACACATGTCAGAGCTCATTGTATGCAGTGAGACTTGTCTGTGGTTATATTATTAGCATGTAATACACATGTCAGAGCTCATTGTATGAAGTGAGACTTGTCTGTGGTCACATTATTAGCATGTAATACACATGTCAGAGCTCAGAGATATTTTTTACAGCAACTCAAAAGAAGAAGCAGCAGTTTGTCTGCCTAGTTGATAGCTGAGCTCCAATACTACAAGAGTGAATACACGAGTGATTGTGCACAAGCATAACTATTTTTCTCTGTGATAGCTGAGCTCCAATACTACAAGAGTGCATACATGAGGGATTGTGCCCAAGCATAATTATTTCTCTCTGTGATAACAAATTGCAGAGAGTCAATGGGAAAATCTGACAAGTCAGCAAATCAAATAGGAGCTCAAACCACTGGTATTGCTATGTAAACTCTGTATTTAAAGGGACATGGAACCCACATATATTTATTTCATGATTCATATTGTGTTTAATTTTAAACACTTTTTAATTTTACTTTTGTTATGTATTGTGTTTTATTAGCTTTGTATCCTTTGTTGAAAAGTATTCCTAGGTAGGTTTAGAAGCAGCAATGCACTACTAGGGCTAACTGCTTATTGGTGGCAGCACATACTATATAAGTCTGTCATTGGCTCATATAATGCATTCAGTTAGCTCCTAGTAGTGCATTATTGCTCCATCAATAAAGGATACCAAGAGAATGAAGAAATTTGATAAGTAAATTGTATGATCTGAATCTAGAAAGAATATTTCGAGTTTCATGTCCCTTTAAATAACCTTTGCAAAGCCTAGCATCTGCTATGATATCCAGCTGGATTATGTCATGATAGCCAGTGACAGGTTTTTGTTTTTTGTTGTTGTTTTTTCTATGTTAAAATTCAGATTTATTATCTATCAGTTATAAAGTGCACAAATGGTGTGAAAACACATAAAATCCCAAATAAAATAATACAAAAAGGACCAGTATCATAATAACAAAACAAAAAAAACTCCTACAATGTCTAGACTTCTAACAGCACATACCATGTACCTTTAAGATTAGAATCTACATCAAAAATTGTTGTACAGAATCTTGCTTATATCAAGCAACCATGATAGTTGTGACACTGAAGTGTAAGGCAGTCCAGCATGTTAGAAACAAGAAAAAGCAGCCAAGCAAACAGAATTGGCAGGAGCAAAAACAGTCGGCTAGATTAACGAGCAGTTTATGCTCACCGCTCACTTACCTGCAGCGCTGGTATTACGGTTTTTACAAACCCATCGTTAAAAGACAAGAAGTGAGCATTGAGCAAAATTTTGCTCATTACCTCACTTCAATACCAGCGCTGCTTAAGTCAGCGGTGAGCTGGTGTAACGTGCTCGTGCACGATTTCCCCATAGGAATTAACGGGGAGAGTCAGCTGAAAAAAAGTCTAACACCTGCCAAAAAGCAGCGTAAAGCTCCTTAACGCAGCCCCATTGATTCCATGGGGAAATAAAATTTATGTCTACACCTAACACTCTAACATGAACCCCAAGTCTAAACACCCCTAATCTTACACTTATTAACCCCTAATCTGCTGCCCCCGACATCGCCGACACCTGCATTATATTATTAACCCCTAATCTGCCGCTCGGGAAATCGCTGCCACCTACATTATACTTATGAACCCCTAATCTGCTGCCCCCAACATCGCTGACACCTACATTATATTTATTAACCCCTAATCTGCCACCCCCAAATGTCGACACAACCTACCTACACTTATTAACCCCTAATCTGCCATCCCCAACATTGCCACCACTATAATAAACATATTAACCCCTAAACCTAAGTCTAACCCTAACCCCCCCTAACTTAAATATAATTTAAATAAATCTAAATAAAAATTTGTATAATTAACTAAATTATTCCTATTTAAAACTAAATACTTACCTATAAAATAAACCCTAAGCTAGCCACAATATAACTAATAATTACATTGTATCTAGTTTAGGGTTTATTTTTATTTTACAGGCAAGTTTGTATTTATTTTAACTATGTAGAATAGTTACTAAATAGTTATTAACTATTTAATAAACTACCTAGCTAAAATAAATACAAATTTACCTGTAAAATAAAACCTAACCTAAGTTACACTAACACCTAACACTACATTATAATTAAATTTATTCCCTAAATTAAATACAATTAAATAAAATTAGCTAAAGTACAAAACCCCCCACTAAATAAAAGAAAATAATAAAGAAATTACAAGATTTTTAAACTAATTACACCTAATCTAATCCCCCTAACAAAATAAAAAGCCCCCCCCCAAAATAAAAAAAGCCCTACCCTACACTAAATTACAAATAGCCCTTAAAAGGGCCTTTTGCGGGGCATTGCCCCAAAGTAATCAGCTCTTTTACCTGTAAATATAATTACAAATCCCCCCCAACATTAAAACCCACCACCCACACAACCAACCCTACTCTAAAACCCACCCAATACCCCCTTAAAAAAACCTAACACTAACCCCTTGAAGATCACCTTACCGGGAGAAGTCTTCATCCAAACGGGCTGAAGTCCTCAACGAATCCGGCAGAAGTGGTCCTCCAGAAGGGCAGAAGTGCTCCTCCATATGGGCAGAAGTCTTCATCCAGACGGCATCTTCTATCTTCATCCATCCGGCGCAGAGCGGGTCCATCTTCAAGACATCTGACTCGGAGCATCCTCTTCTTTCCATGGCGACTGAAGAATAAAGGTACCTTTAAATGACGTCATCCAAGATGGCGTCCCTTCAATTCCGATTGGCTGATAGAATTCTATCAGCCAATCGGAATTAAGGTAGAAAAATCCTATTGGCTGATGCAATCAGCCAATAGGATTGAGCTGGCATTCTATTGGCTGATTGGAACAGCCAATAGAATGCCAGCTCAATGCTATTGGCTGATTGGATCAGCCAATAGGATTGAAGTTCAATCCTATTGGCTGATTGCATCAGCCAATAGGATTTTTCCTACCTTAATTCCGATTGACTGATAGAATTCTATCAGCCAATCAGAATCTAAGGGACGCCATCTTGGATGACGTCACTTAAAGGAACACTCATTCTTCAGTCGCCGTGGAAAGAAGAGGATGCTCCACGTCAGATGTCTTGAAGATGGACCCGCTCCGCGCCGGATGGATGAATATAGAAGATGCCGTCTGGATGAAGACTTCTGCCCCTCTGGAGGACCACTTCTGCCGGATTTGTTGAGGACTTCGGCCCGGTTGGATGAAGACTTCTCCCCGTAAGGTGATCTTCAAGGGGTTAGTGTTAGGTATTTTAAGGGGGTATTGGGTGGGTTTTAGATTAGGGTTGGTTGTGTGGGTGGTGGGTTTTAATGTTGGGGGTTGCAATTTTTTTTACAGGTAAAAGAGCTGATTACTTTGGGGCAATGCCCCGCAAAAGGCCCTTTTAAGGGCTATTTGTAATTTAGTGTAGGGTAGGGCTTTTTTATTTTGGGGGGGCTTTTTTATTTTGTTAGGGGGATTAGATTAGGTGTAATTCGTTTAAAAATCTTGTAATTTGTTTATTATTTTCTGTAATTTAGTGTTTGTTTTTTTTTGTACTTTAGCTAATTTTATTTAATTGTATTTAATTGTATTTAGTTTAGGGAATTAATTTAATTATAGTGTAGTGTTAGGTGTTAGTGTAACTTAGGTTAGGTTTTATTTTACAGGTAAATTTGTATTTATTTTAGCTAGGTAGTTTATTAAATAGGTAATAACTATTTAATAACTATTCTACCTAGTTAAAATAAATGCAAACATGCCTGTAAAATAAAAATAAACCCTAAGCTAGCTACAATGTAACTATTAGTTATATTGTAGCTATCTTAGGGTTTATGTTATAGCATACAATTAGGGGAATGGTTAAGGTGTGTGCACTGTTATGCATAAAAATGTAAAAAGTCTTGATTGTTAAAGGTAACTTGTCAGTAAGTTTTTATGAGGCCACTGCAAAAATTGGGCTGTTTGTAGAGATAGAAATGTGGCGGTGTTCCCCAAACAACCCCCACAATATTGTTCACAAGGAATCACTCCCAGACATCCGTATATTGAATAAATAAATTGACTCACCACTATTCAGTCTCTTGGTGAAATGCTTTCTCAAATTCGGATGCTGTATCCAGTGTTTATGTGAACAGTTAAGCCATGTAATCCAGGTATCCTTATTTTCTGCCTGCCAATTTTGTTATTGGGGCCATAAAAACGTGCACATGAATCCCTTGGAAGAAAAACAGTCTGATGCAGTGTGCCACCAGCTCACCAACCGCAGTTAGTATCCTTATCCTGTGCTCACTGTTTGGCCAAGTGATAAGCTATGTTACAGAAAAAATGAATAACAGGAGCACCAGGTATAAGGATAAAACATTAAACTTTATTAGAACATAAAGGGTATCACCTATGTTATAGGTAAGTATTTAGTTTTAAATAGGAATAATTTAGTTAATTATAGTAATTTTATTTAGGGTTAGACTTAGATTTAGGGTTTAATAACTTTAGTATAGTAGCAGCGATGTTGGGGGCGACAGATTAGGGGTTAATAAATGTAGGTAGGTGTCGGCGATGTTAGGGATGGCAGATTAGGGGTTAATAATATTTAACTAATGTTTGCGAGGCGGGAGTGCGGCGGTTTAGGTGCTAATATATTTATTATAGTGGCGGCAAAGTCCGTTTCGGCAGATTAGGGGTTAAAATTTTTATTTTAGTGTTTGTGATGTGGGGGGGCCTCGGTTTAGGGGTTAATAGGGAGTTTATGGGTGTTAGTGTACTTTTTAGCACTTTAGTTAAGAGTTTGATGCTACGGCGTTGTAGTGTAAAACCCTCTTAACTACTGACTTTAAAATGCGGTACCAGTCTTGACAGGAGAGGGTGTACCACTCAATTTTTGGCATACTCATAATACCGGCGCTATGCAAGTCCCTTTGAAAAAAGAGGATATGCAATTTACGTAAGTGGATTTGCGGTATTTCCAAGTCTGGCCAAAAAAGTGAGCGGTACACCTGTACCTGCAAGACTCGTAATACCAGCAAGCATTAAAAAGCAGCTTTGGGACCAGCCAACGCTACTTTTTAAGCCTAACGCAAAACTCGTAATCTAGCCGTTTATGTTTCCAGAGCAGCAAAATCACACACATTCAGTATGGAGCCAAGTACCATGTCAATAACGTTCTCAGTTGAGCTTTTACAACAGGCAATCGCTCACAAATCCCCAGAGGTGCACCAGCCCCAGTGACAGGTTTACTGCTCTCCTGAGGACGGTACCACCTCCTCCCTCCTGCAGAGAGCTGTATCAACCACTGATGCCAGCAAACTTTTCAAATTCTATAGCCAGCTGCTGCTCTGAGGAGGAGGAGGACTCAGTCTGGGAATAGAGCAGTAACATCTCTGCATTAGCATGGCAGGTGAAAAGAGTTAATGCAGAGAAGTTACATGGCTCTTTTAACAGTAAACTTGCTTAAAATACCTGGTACAGCAGCGCATTTTTTCAGTATTAGTGGACAGCGTGGTTCACCAGAATTTCCGGGGGCAAATTTAAATCAATAAAAGGCTTGAAAAACAGTTTATAAGACACTGCTATAAAACACTAAATAATAGCCAGCACTAATAATAAGCAAGGAGTGAAAGGATTTTAAAAATCCTAGCACTATACAGTTTGACCAGATTCTATGGTGATTTAAGGAGAGCAGTTAAGTAAATTGATAGACTTAGCTCCATTAAGCAGATACTCCCACAATAGCATAAAAAGAAAGTCTTGATGCATTTAAAAACCGTTCAGAAACGACACCATGGAAAATAGAAAAGTAGACTTGTACTTCACTGTCTGAGCTATTTTCCGTGATGCACTTTCTGAATGTTTTTTAAATGCTTCAATAAAGTTTCTTTTAAAGAAGATGATTCATTTTATTGGCGTTTCTAAACTGTGTCTGTGTAAACAGGCTTCACTTTACCTGTTACAGCTGCCATTAAAGCTGAGGTTCCTAATTGCTGCTGACAGCACTTCTACTGTGAGTGACTTTTGCACTGTGTGACCATCCCTGGTGGCAGTGGCATGGTTTTCACATATTCAGCTGCACCGACTAGCCGCCGTCAGCTCTGCTCCGCCAGTGCCGCGCTGCAGACTCAGTACTGACTACACGTGCAGTCACGCTGTGGAGACTACACATGCAGTCAGTCAGGAGAAGCTAATATGAGCGCCAAAGCTGCAGGTCCTAACGCTGCTTTTTCACTACCGCTGCTATTACATGTCTTGCAGGTTTAGGAGCCCCGCACAATTTTTTTGCCTTACCGCAAACCGACTTACGTAAACTTCGTAAACCCTTTTTTCTATGGGACTTCCATAGTGCCGGTATTACGAGTCTGTCCTGGGAGGCCAAAAAGTGAGCGGTACACCATCTACCTCCAAGATCCGTAACGCATTCTAAAGTCAGTAGTTATGAGTTTTACACTACAAAGCTGTAGCATAAAACTCATAACTAAAGTGTTACAAAGTACACTAACACCCATAAACTACCTATTAACCCCTAAACCGAGGCCCTCCTGCATCGCAAACACTATAATAACATTTTTAACCCCTAATCTGCCACTCCGGACATCGCCGCCACTATAATAAACATATTAACCCCTAAACCGTTAAATAATATTAACCCATAATCTTCCGCCCCTAACATTGCCCCACCTACATTATATTTATTAAACCCTAATCTGCTGCCCCCAACATCGCCAACACCTACATTATATTTATTAACCCCTAATCTGCTGCCCCCAATGTCGCCGTAACCTACCTACACTTATTAACCCATAATCTGCCGCCCCCAACGTCGCCGCCACTATATTAAATTTATTAACCCGTAAACCTAAGTCTAACCCTAACCCTAACACCCCCTAGCTTAAATATAATTTAAATAAATCTAAATAAAATTAATACAATTAACGAAATAATTCCTATTTAAAACTAAATACTTACCTATAAAATAAACCCTAAGGCCTAGATTTGGAGTTTTGTCGGTAACGACCCGAAAAACTAACGCCGGCTTTTTTCTGGCCGCACCATAAAAATAACTCTGGTATCGAGAGTCCACATAAAGGCTGCGTTAGGCTCCAAAAAAGGAGCGTAGAGCATTTTTAACGCAGCTTCAACTCTCGATACCAGAGTTGCTTACGGATGCGGCCAGCCTCAAAAACGTGCTTGTGCACGATTCCCCCATAGGAAACAATGGGGCTGTTTGAGCTGAAAAAAAACCAAACACCTGCAAAAAAGCCGCGTTCAGCTCCTAACGCAGCACCATTGTTTGCTATGCGGTAACCCTTCCTACGTCTGCACTTAACACTCTAACATGTACCCCGAGTCTAAACACCCCTAACCTTACACTTATTAACCCCTAATCTGCCACCCCCGCTATCGCTGACCCCTGCATATTATTATTAACCCCTAATCTGCCGCTCCGTAAACCGCCGCTACTTATCCCTATGTACCCCTAATCTGCTGCCCCTAACACCGCCGACCCCTATATTAAATTTATTAACCCCTAATCTGCCCCCCACAACGTCGCCTCCACCTGCCTACACTTATTAACCCCTAATCTGCCGACCGGACCTGAGCGCTACTATAATAAAGTTATTAACCCCTAATCCGCCTCACTAACCCTATCATAAATAGTATTAACCCCTAATCTGCCCTCCCTAACATCGCCGACACCTAACTTCAATTATTAACCCCTAATCTGCCAACCGAATCTCGCCGCTATTCTAATAAATGTATTAACCCCTAAAGCTAAGTCTAACCCTAATACTAACACCCCCCTAAGTTAAATATAATTTAAATCTAACGAAATGAATTAACTCTTATTAAATAAATTATTCCAATTTAAAGCTAAATACTTACCTGTAAAATAAATCCTAATATAGCTACAATATAAATTATAATTATATTATAGCTATTTTAGGATTTATATTTATTTTACAGGTAACTTTGTATTTATTTTAACCAGGTACAATAGCTATTAAATAGTTAAGAACTATTTAATAGCTAAAATAGTTAAAATAATAACAAATTTACCTGTAAAAGAAATCCTAACCTAAGTTACAAATAAACCTAACACTAGACTATCAATAAATTAATTAAATAAACTATCTACAATTACCTACAAGTAACCTAACACTACACTATCAATAAATTAATTAATTAAATACAATTGCTACAAATAAATACAATTAAATAAACTAGCTAAAGTACAAAAAATAAGAAAGAACTAAGTTACAAAAAATAAAAAAATATTTACAAACATAAGAAAAATATTACAACAATTTTAAACTAATTACACCTACTCTAAGCCCCCTAATAAAATAACAAAGCCCCCCAAAATAAAAAAAATGCCCTACCCTATTCTAAATTACTAAAGTTCAAAGCTCTTTTACCTTACCAGCCCTGAACAGGGCCCTTTGCGGGGCATGCCCCAAGAAATTCAGCTCTTTTGCCTGTAAAAAAAAACATACAATACCCCCCCCAACATTACAACCCACCACCCACATACCCCTAATCTAACCCAAACCCCCCTTAAATAAACCTAACACTAAGCCCCTGAAGATCATCCTACCTTGTCTTCACCATACCAGGTTCACCGATCGGTCCAGAAGAGCTCCTCCGATGTCCTGATCCAAGCCCAAGCGGGGGGCTGAAGAGGTCCATGATCCGGCTGAAGTCTTCATCCAAGCGGGCCAGAAGAGGTCTTCCATCCGATTGAAGTCTTCATCCAAGCGGCATCCATCCGGAGCGAAGCGGCAGCATCCTGAAGACCTCCACCACGGAACATCCATCCTGGCCGACGACTGAACGACGAATGACGGTTCCTTTAAATGACGTCATCCAAGATGGCGTCCCTCGAATTCCGATTGGCTGATAGGATTCTATCAGCCAATCGGAATTAAGGTAGGAATATTCTGATTGGCTGATGGAATCAGCCAATCAGAATCAAGTTCAATCCGATTGGCTGATCCAATCAGCCAATCAGATTGAGCTTGCATTCTATTGGCTGATCGGAACAGCCAATAGAATGCGAGCTCAATCTGATTGGCTGATCGGATCAGCCAATCGGATTGAACTTGATTCTGATTGGCTGATTCCATCAGCCAATCAGAATATTCCTACCTTAATTCCGATTGGCTGATAGAATCCTATCAGCCAATCGGAATTCGAGGGACGCCATCTTGGATGACGTCATTTAAAGGAACCGTCATTCGTCGTTCAGTCGTCGGCCAGGATGGATGTTCCGCGGTGGAGGTCTTCAGGATGCTGCCGCTTTGCTCCGGATGGATGCCGCTTGGATGAAGACTTCAATCGGATGGAAGACCTCTTCTGGCCCGCTTGGATGAAGACTTCAGCCGGATCATGGACCTCTTCAGCCCCCCGCTTGGGCTTGGATCAGGACATCGGAGGAGCTCTTCTGGACCGATCGGTGAACCTGGTATGGTGAAGACAAGGTAGGATGATCTTCAGGGGCTTAGTGTTAGGTTTATTTAAGGGGGGTTTGGGTTAGATTAGGGGTATGTGGGTGGTGGGTTGTAATGTTGGGGGGCTTGGGTATTGTATGTTTTTTTTTACAGGCAAAAGAGCTGAATTTCTTGGGGCATGCCCCGCAAAGGGCCCTGTTCAGGGCTGGTAAGGTAAAAGAGCTTTGAACTTTAGTAATTTAGAATAGGGTAGGGCATTTTTTTTATTTTGGGGGGCTTTGTTATTTTATTAGGGGGCTTAGAGTAGGTGTAATTAGTTTAAAATTGTTGTAATATTTTTCTTATGTTTGTAAATATTTTTTTATTTTTTGTAACAGTTCTTTTTTATTTTTTGTACTTTAGCTAGTTTATTTAATTGTATTTATTTGTAGCAATTGTATTTAATTAATTTATTGATAGTGTAGTGTTAGGTTAATTGTAGGTAATTGTAGGTAGTTTATTTAATTAATTTATTGATAGTCTAGTGTTAGGTTTATTTGTAACTTAGGTTAGGATTTCTTTTACAGGTAAATTTGTAATTATTTTAACTATTTTAGCTATTAAATAGTTCTTAACTATTTAATAGCTATTGTACCTGGTTAAAATAAATACAAAGTTACCTGTAAAATAAATATAAATCCTAAAATAGCTATAATATAATTATAATTTATATTATTATATATTATATTAGGATTTATTTTACAGGTAAGTATTTAGCTTTAAATTGGAATAATTTATTTAATAAGAGTTAATTAATTTCGTTAGATTTAAATTATATTTAACTTAGGGGGGTGTTAGTATTAGGGTTAGACTTAGCTTTAGGGGTTAATACATTTATTAGAATAGCGGCGAGATTCGGTCGGCAGATTAGGGGTTAATAATTGAAGTTAGGTGTCGGCGATGTTAGGGAGGGCAGATTAGGGGTTAATACTATTTATTATAGGGTTAGTGAGGTGGATTAGGGGTTAATAACTTTATTATAGTAGCGCTCAGGTCCGGTCGGCAGATTAGGGGTTAATAAGTGTAGGCAGGTGGAGACGACGTTGAGGGGGGCAGCTTAGGGGTTAATAAATATAATACAGGGGTCGGCGGTGTTAGGGGCAGCAGATTAGGGGTACATAAGGATAACGTAGGTGGCGGTCGGCAGATTAGGGGTTAAAAAATTTTTTTCGAGTGTCGGCGATGTGGGGGGACCTCGGTTTAGGGGTACATAGGTAGTTTATGGGTGTTAGTGTACTTTAGAGCACAGTAGTTAAGAGCTTTATAAACCGGCGTTAGCCCAGAAAGCTCTTAACTACTGACTTTTTTCCTGCGGCTGGAGTTTTGTCGTTAGATGTCTAACGCTCACTTCAGACACGACTCTAAATACCGGAGTTAGAAAAATCCCATTGAAAAGATAGGATACGCAATTTACGTAAGGGGATCTGCGGTATGGAAAAGTCGCGGCTGGAAAGTGAGCGTTAGACCCTATTTTGAGTGACTCCAAATACCGGCGGTATCCTAAAACCAGCGTTAGGAGCCTCTAACGCTGGTTTTCACGGCTAACGCCAAACTCTAAATCTAGGCCTAAGATAGCTACAATATAAATAATAGTTACATTGTAGCTAGCTTAGGGTTTATTTTTATTTTACAGGCAAGTTTGTATTTATTTTAACTAGGTAGAATAGTTATCAAATAGTTATTAACTATTTAATAACTACCTAGCTAAAATAAATACAAATTTACCTGTAAAATAAAACCTAACCTAAGTTACGCTAACACCTAACACCTTTTGCAGGGCATTGCCTCAAAGAAATCAGCTCTTTTTCCTGTAAAAAAAATACAAACACCCCCCCCCAACAGTAAAACCCACCACCCACACAACCAACACCGCAAATAAAATACTAACTAAAAAAACCTAAGCTCCCCATTGCCCTGAAAAGGGCATTTGGATGGGCAATGCCCTTAAAAGGGCATTTAGCTCTATTGCAGGCCCAAAGCCCTAACCTAAAAAATAAACCCACCAAATACACCCTTAAAAAAATCCTAACACTAACCCCTGAAGATTCACTTACCGGGAGAAGTCTTCATCCAAGTGGCAAAATGTCCTCAACGAAGCCGGCAGAAGTGATCCTCCAGACGGGCAGAAATGGTCCTCCAGATGGGCAGAAGTCTTCATCCAGATGGCATCTTCTATCTTCATCCTTCCGGCGCGGAGCGGCTCCATCTTCAAGACATCTGACATGGAGCATCCTCTTCCAATGAAGTCTTCTTGCTGAATGAATATCTCTTTAAGTGACGTCATCCAAGATGGCGTCCCTTAGATTCCAATTGGCTGATAGAATTCTATCAGCCAATCGGAATTAAGGTAGAAAAATCCTATTGGCTGATCCAATCAGCCAATAGGATTGAGCTCACATTCCATTGGCTGATTGGAACAGCCAATATAATGCGAGTTCAATCCTATTGACTGATTAGATCAGCCAATAGGATTGAAGTTCAATCCTATTGGCTGATCCAATCAGCCAATAGGATTTTTCTACCTTAATTCCGATTGGCTGATAGAATTCTATCAGCCAATCGGAATCTAAGGGACGCCATCTTGGATGACGTCACTTAAAGAGATATTCATTCAGCAAGAAGACTTTGTTGGAAGAGGATGCTCCGCAATGGATGTCTTTAAGATGGATCCGCTCCGCGCTGGAAGGATGAAGATAGAAGATGCCGTCTGGATGAAGACTTCTGCCCGTCTGGAGGACCACTTCTGCCCGTCTGGAGGATCACTTCTGCCGGTTTCGTTGAGGACATCTTGCCGCTTGGATGAAGACTGCTCCCGGTAAGTGAATCTTCAGGGGTTAGTATTAGGATTTTTTTAAAGGTGTATTGGGTGGGTTTAATTTTTAGGTTAGGGCTTTGGGCCTGCAATAGAGCTAAATGACCTTTTAAGGGCAATGACCATCCAAATGCCCTTTTCAGGGCAATGGAGCTTAGGTTTTTTTAGTTAGTATTTTATTTGGGGGTTTAGTTGTGTGGGTAGTGGGTTTTACTGTTGGGGGGTGTTTGTATTTTTTTATAGGAAAAAGAGCTGATTTCTTTGTGAGCTATCGGTACATTGAGCTGTCAATACAGATCAGTTAATTGAATGAAAACAAATTAACTCTGTGTGCGCCATATAAAATATAAGGTTGGAAGTTTGTGCACACCAACAAATTGTGTTACATAGGATTTTAATTTAATTGGAATTTGTAGAGAAATGTGTACATTTTATCAATATTTATGTCCTCGATCATAACATGCTTATATGCAGTCATTACTTTCAGTTATCAGCTTTCGAGAAAGAACACAGAAAATCCACACATTTCCTTGCAAATTCCAATCAAAATAAAATCCTAAGTAACATATGTTGTCAATATGTGCACAAACCTCCAACTATGTATCTTGTACAGCGCAATCATAGTTAAGCTGTTTTCATTTAATTAACTGATTTGTATTGACAGCTCAATGCATCAATAGCATGATCTACTTTTATCTTATAATATAAAAAGCATGTACCTCACTACATAAAAAGCAATATTTTTCTGTATGAACCCCGACTTGGGTTATAAATATGTATGCCCTCTATCATAACACACTGATGTGCAGTCATTACGTTTAGTTATTAGCTTTTGAGAAAGAACACAGAAAATGTACACATTTCTCTACAAATTCCAATTAAATTAAAATCCTATGTATCCTATGTTACTGTAAATAATAATGTGAGTAGTACTTTTCTTTTTACAGAGGAAGAGGTTTTAATGGCTTTATCAAAAATAAATAGTCGGTGGGTCCAGATAATATTCATCCAAGGGTTCTAAGAGAACTTCGATCCGTAATAGCTACTCCATTAGTTGATTTATTTAATCAGTCACTTCTAACAGGAGTTGTTCCAAAAAACTGGAAATTTGCCAATGTAGTCCCTCTTCATAAAAAGGGTAGTAGGGAAGATTCTGCTAACTATAGGCCAGTCAGTTTGACCTCAATTGCAGGGAAATTAATGGAAACACTTTTAAGGGAAAGAATTGTATCTTTCCTTTAGACAAACAACTTAGAAGACAAATGACAGCATGGTTTCACGTCAGATTAATCTAATTGATTTCTTTGACCATGTAACTAAAATAATAGACCAGGGAGGAGCCATAGATGTTGCATATCTAGACTTTAGCAAAGCATTTGCACACAACAAACTTATTCACAAAATGTATTGCCTTGGAATAGATGCTAAGATTGTTAAATGGGTAGAATGCTGGCTTAAAGATAGACGGCAGAGGGTTTCAGTTAATGGAGTACATTCAAATGAGGCATTAGTTACTAGTGGTGTTCTCCAATTGACAGTTTTTGGGCTGGTTTTGTTTAACATGTTCATAAGTGATATTGAAAGTGGGCTTAATGGGAAGGTTTGCTTATTTGCTGATGTTCCAGGAGGGGTTGATCAAATGAACTGTGATATTAAAAAAACTAGAGGACTGGTCAAATAAATGGGATCTAAAATTTAATATTACAAAGAGCAAAATTATGCATATAGGATCCAAAAACCCAAAGGCCAATTATAGTCTCAATGGTACATTACTGACTGTAACTAAAGAAGAAAGGGACTTGGGAATTATTATTTCAGATGATTTCAAATTTGGTACACAATGCAGCAGTGCAGCCAGTAAGGCCAGTCAAATACTTGGTTGCATTGGAAAAGGTATTAGTAGCAGAAATGGCAGGGTTCTTATGCCCCTTTACAGATCATTAGTTAGACCAAATCTGGAATACTGTGTATAGTTCTGGAGACCATATCTTCAGAAAGATATAAATAAACTAGAAGCTGTCCAAAGGAGGGCTACTAAAAAAAACTTCCATTTGAGGTAATAAACGCAAAGACTGTAAAGGAATTCAAAAATGCCTGGGACATGCATAAGGCTATCCTAAGGAAAAAGTAACATGTAATATGGGTAGACTTGATGGGCCTTTTTGTTTCTATGTCTCTATGCATCAAAGGGACATTTACATTATTTTTAACGAAAATATAAATGTTACCGAATATTCAATATTAAACTAAACGAATACTGAATTGAGCAGCAAACAAATATTCTGAAAACTTCTGAAAGCTGTCCAAAACAAATTATTTACTTTATTTACTGCCCTGCCCAACAATATTGTAATTGAGTTTAATATAGACACTTTAACTATCAAACAACTGTTTATTAAACTTGAAGAAGCCATTACCAACGAGCATAGACATTGGTGGGATGCTGTCACTTTAACCCCTTAGTGACCAGAGCACTTTTCCATTTTCTGTCCGTTTGGGACCAAGGCTATTTTTACATTTCTGCGGTGTTTGTGTTTAGCTGAAATTTTCCTCTTACTCATTTACTGTACCCACACATATTATATACCGTTTTTCTCGCCATTAAATGGACTTTCTAAAAATACCATTATTTTCATCATATCTTATCATTTACTATAAAATAATTTATAAAATATGAGGAAAAATGGAAAAAAACACACTTTTTCTAACTTTGAACCCCAAAATCTGTTACATATCTACAACCACCAAAAAACACCCATGCTAAATAGTTTCTAAATTTTGTCCTGAGTTTAGAAATACCCAATGTTTACATCTTCTTTGCTTTTTTTGTAACTTATAGGGCCATAAATACAAGTAGCACTTTGCTATTTTCAAACCATTTTTTTTCAAAATTAGCGCTAGTTACATTGGGACACTGATATCTTTCAGGAATCCCTGAATATCCATTGACATGTATATATTTTTTTTTAGAATACATCCCAAAGTATTGATCTAGGCCCATTTTGGTATATTTCATGTCACCATTTCACCGCCAAATGCGATCAAATACAAAAAATCGTTCACTTTTTCACAAATGTTTTCACAAACTTTCAGTTTCTCACTGAAATTATTTACAAACTGCTTGTGCAATTATGGCATAAATGGTTGTAAATTCTTCTCTGGGATCCCCTTTGTTCAGAAATAGCAGACATATATGGCTTTGGCATTGCTTTTTGGTAATTAGAAGGCCGCTAAATGCTACTGCGCACCACACGTGTATTATGCCCAGCAGTGAAGGGGTTAATTAGGAAGCATGTAAGGAGCTTTTTGGGGTATTTTTAGCTGTAGTGTAGTGTAGTAGACAACCCCAAGTATTGATCTAGGCCCATTTTGGTATATTTCATGCCACCATTTCACCGCCAAATGCGATCAAATTAAAAAAAACGTTAAATTTTTCACAATTTTAGGTTTCTCACTGAAATCATTTACAAACAGCTTGTGCAATTATGGCACAAATGGTTGTAAATGCTTCTCTGGGATCCCCTTTGTTCAGAAATAGCAGACATATATGACTTTGGCATTGCTTTTTGGTAATTAGAATGCTGCTAAATGGCACTGCGCATCACACGTGTATTATGGCTAGCAGTGAAGGGGTTAATTAGGTAGCTTGTAGGGAGCTTGCAGGGTTAATTTTAGCTTTAGTGTAGAGGTCAGCCTCCCACCTGAAATATCAGACCCCCTGATCCCTCCCAAACATCTCTCTTCCCTCCCCTACCCCACAAATGTCCCTGCCATCTTAAGTACTGGCAGAAACTCTGCCAGTACTAAAATAAAAGGAAAATTTTGGCTTTTTTGTGCATTTATTTTAGCATATTTACATATGCTTATGTGTAGGATCCCCCTTAGCCCCCAACCTCACTGATCCCCCACCAAACAGCTCTCTAACCCTCCCCCTCTGACTTAATGTGTGCCATCTTGGGTACTGGCAGCTGTCTGCCAGTACCCATTTTAGTGAAAAATATGCTGTTATAATTTAAAAAATGTCCCTTTTCTGTAGTGTAGCTTCCCCCCCCCCAATACCAACCCCCCACCCCTTCCTGATCCCTTAGATGCTTTTAAAAAAATATGTTTATTTTAATTTTTTTCACAATTTACTTGTAACTTTTCTCTGTAGTGTAGTGGTTCCCACCCGCTCCCGCCCCGTGCACGCGCCCGCGCGCGCTCCCGTGCGCGCCCCCGGCGATCCCGCCCCCGATCCTGCCCCCCTCTCTGACTAAGAAGCCATCGATGGCCGCCCACCCACCTCCCACTTCAGCTCCCATCCACCAACGAATGCGGCCATCGATGTCCGGTGCAGAGAGGGCCACAGAGTGGCTCTCTCTGCACCGGAGGGGTAAAAAATGTTATTGCAGGATGCCTCAATATCGAGGCATCCTGCAATATCCGGAAAACAGCTGGAAGTGATCAGGATCGCTTCCAGCTGCTTTCCAAACCGAGGACGTGCAGGGTACGTCCTTGGTCGTTAAGTGACTTTTTTAAGAGGACGTACCCTGCACGTCCTCGGTCATTAAGGGGTTAAAGAAATACGTGGAAATTGGTCAGATCCCAAGGGGGTATAGAATATTAAAACATTGTTCATTTAAAGTCAATGATGATTTACAATCCCAATGGGAATTTATACTCAATGATAGCTCATTTAAATTAATGAATCTACTCATTACTTTTAGAGATAATTTGACTAAAGAAATCAATAGTATACAAAATGCTCTTAAAAATGTGAGCATGCAGATAACTATCTAACATTGAATGCTGAAGTAGTATCTAGAACTGACAACTATAAAAGGAATTTAGTTTTAACTAAAAAGAAAAAGATGGTTAGAGGTGATTAAGATTATAAGGATGGCATTGTTTACAAATTTAATAGGAATAAAGAGTAGACAGGGAACCAAACTAACAATCAGGGAGATGTTCAGGTGACTCAGATTGAGTCAAAATCTAATACTGTGAAGAAAAATCAATGGGTCAAAATAGAATATAAAAAAACCTAAAGATAAAAAGCATAATCATCATTACACACCTAATGATAGAACTGAAAGTAGAACTATAGAGGGTCATAATAAAGGGTGGAAACAGAAAGATAGGCCCAGATTTTATTTGCACACAGAAGATAGGAATAATTCTAATTATGATGGGGTAGAACCAGGAACTAGTTTTAAACATAATACTCATCAATTTCAAAATAGAGAGATGCAGGTTTTTCGGGAGAATTAGAAACAGAAAATCTATTCCAGAAACCAGATTAAAACAAATGGACAGAAATATAGAGGAAAAGGGAATGTGGGTACCTCCCACAATGGAAAGGAGAAAAAGGTCATACACAAGCGTAGCCGCAGAGGGAGAGGGAATACAGTCAAAAAGGAGAGACTTGAGAGTATGAAAAAGGGGATCTATAATCTATCTAAGCATAAACTCTCAAATTAGGAAATTATTGTTTTGAATAGAGGCCTCTCATTCAGTCCCTCAAACTCTTACAGCATATTTTAACTTTTTGTAGATCTGAATAGATTTATAAGGAAGCTCTCATTATAAAAATATTTTTGTGGAAAAAGATAGATAAATTCTGAGGCACTGCCGATTCTATCTGATAATATGGACAGTAGAATGAAGAATGAAACACTGATCTATATAGATCCTGATGATCTCTGTGATTCCCTTTTTGAGAGTTACATTCATACTGATCTAAGTACCCCTCTAACTTTAACCCCACAAACAATTGTCCAAATTTACAATTATTCCAGAATCTTATTTTGGACGAATTTAATAAAATCCCTCCTTTGTTTTGGGGAATACTGGACGCAATCTTAATAAATATGAAAGTAAAGCCCTTTTAAATCTTAGCAAGATGGAAGAGTTAATAATAATTAGACAAGTGGACAAAGGTGGAGGGATGGTCCTCCACGATAGATGTGACTATGTGAAAGAAGGGCTACTAAAAAAAAACTTCCATTTGAGGTAATAAACGCAAAGACTGTAAAGGAATTCAAAAATGCCTGGGACATGCATAAGGCTATCCTAAGGAAAAAGTAACATGTAATATGGGTAGACTTGATGGGCCTTTTTGTTTCTATGTCTCTATGCATCAAAGGGACATTTACATTATTTTTAACGAAAATATAAATGTTACAGAATATTCAATATTAAACTAAACGAATACTGAATTGAGCAGCAAACAAATATTCTGAAAACTTCTGAAAGCTGTCCAAAACAAATTATTTACTTTATTTACTGCCCTGCCCAACAATATTGTAATTGAGTTTAATATAGACACTTTAACTATCAAACAACTGTTTATTAAACTTGAAGAAGCCATTACCAATGAGCATAGACATTGGTGGGATGCTGTCACTTTAAAGAAATACGTGGAAATTGGTCAGATCCCAAGGGGGTATAGAATATTAAAACATTGTTCATTTAAAGTCAATGATGATTTACAATCCCAATGGGAATTTATACTCAATGATAGCTCATTTAAATTAATGAATCTACTCATTACTTTTAGAGATAATTTGACTAAAGAAATCAATAGTATACAAATGCTCTTAAAAATGTGAGCATGCAGATAACTATCTAACATTGAATGCTGAAGTAGTATCTAGAACTGACAACTATAAAAGGAATTTAGTTTTAACTAAAAAGAAAAAGATGGTTAGAGGTGATTAAGATTATAAGGATGGCATTGTTTACAAATTTAATAGGAATAAAGAGTAGACAGGGAACCAAACTAACAATCAGGGAGATGTTCAGGTTACTCAGATTGAGTCAAAATCTAATACTGTGAAGAAAAATCAATGGGTCAAAATAGAATATAAAAAAACCTAAAGATAAAAAGCATAATCATCATTACACACCTAATGATAGAACTGAAAGTAGAACTATAGAGGGTCATAATAAAGGGTGGAAACAGAAAGATAGGCCCAGATTTTATTTGCACACAGAAGATAGGAATAATTCTAATTATGATGGGGTAGAACCAGGAACTAGTTTTAAACATAATACTCATCAATTTCAAAATAGAGAGATGCAGGTTTTTCGGGAGAATTAGAAACAGAAAATCTATTCCAGAAACCAGATTAAAACAAATGGACAGAAATATAGAGGAAAAGGGAATGTGGGTACCTCCCACAATGGAAAGGAGAAAAAGGTCATACACAAGCGTGGCCGCAGAGGGAGAGGGAATACAGTCAAAAAGGAGAGACTTGAGAGTATGAAAAAGGGGATCTATAATCTATCTAAGCACAAACTCTCAAATTAGGAAATTGTTGTTTTGAATAGAGGCCTCTCATTCAGTCCCTCAAACTCTTACAGCATATTTTAACTTTTTGTAGATCTGAATAGATTTATAAGGAAGCTCTCATTATAAAAATATTTTTGTGGAAAAAGATAGATAAATTCTGAGGCACTGCCGATTCTATCTGATAATATGGACAGTAGAATGAAGAATGAAATACTGATCTATATAGATCCTGATGATCTCTGTGATTCCCTTTTTGAGAGTTACATTCATACTGATCTAAGTACCCCTCTAACTTTAACCCCACAAACAATTGTCCAAATTTACAATTATTCCAGAATCTTATTTTGGACGAATTTAATAAAATCCCTCCTTTGTTTTGGGGAATACTGGACGCAATCTTAATAAATATGAAAGTAAAGCCCTTTTAAATCTTAGCAAGATGGAAGAGTTAATAATAATTAGACAAGTGGACAAAGGTGGAGGGATGGTCCTCCACGATAGATGTGACTATGTGAAAGAAGCCAATAGAATATTGTTAGATAAGACATATTATGGCAAACTTAATTTTGATCCCACTAAAAACTTTTTGAAATTGCTTGTTAGATTGGTTGATTGGGTCTTCCTGGAGGGATCCTCACCAAAAAAGAGAAAGGTTTTTTGACTCTTTGTCATCCCAGTTTGGCTTATTATTATCACTTGCCTAAGATTTATAAGTCGCTGGCTGACCCACCAGGAAGGCCCATCATTTCTGGTATTTATAATCTAACATGCAATTTGTCACAATATGTGGATCCATTTTTAAGGAAATATGTGATCACTTTACCTTCTTCTATAAGGGATTTGGCAGACCTCATTACAAAAAAGGAGAAAATAAAGAAAGAGGATAGAGATCTAATCTGGCTTACATGTGACGTGACGGCTTTATACTAATATTGCTCATTCATTGGGTCTTGATGCAGTAAAATATTTTTTAAAACAAGATTTATACATGCCTGAGAGTCAACTTGTGTTCCTACTCAAATCTATTCTTTTTGTATTAGAACACAATTATTTTGTTTTCCAGGAGGATTTTTTTTTTTGCAAGTGAAGGGTACGGCCATGGGCACCAAGTGTGCCCCAAGTTTTGGCAATCTATTTATGGGATGGTTTGAAGACGAGTATATCTATTCTTCTAAATATGGGGAAAGCTTAGTGTTTTATGGCCGTTACATTGATGACCTGATCTTTATTTGGGAAGGGTCCACTACAGATGCATTATTATTTGTTGAACTTCTAAATTTCGATTCTTTAGGTATTTCCTTTAGTTTGAAGTTGAACTCTGAAAATAATGACTTTTTGAAGCTCCAAACTCTTACCCCCTTTGGTGCCACATGAGAGATTAATGCACAAAATTAAGGGACTGGGAATAGCTGAAAATGTTAGCTCATGGATAAATAACTGGATAAAAGATAGGGAGCAAAGAGTAGTAGTAAATGGATCATACTCAGATTGGACAAAGGTAATCAGTGGCGTCCCCCAGGGATCAGTACTGGGCCCTGTTCTTTTTAATATTTTTATAAATGACTTGGAGCAAGGATTAAATAGCGATTGGAAGTAAAAATAAGCAGGCTACGCATTTTTTAAATGGGACAAGACTTAGCCAAACACAGGAGGAAAGGGATTTGGGAGTAGTAATAGATAACAAGCTAAAGATGAGTGCACAATGCAGGGCAGTGGCTTCAAAGGCTAATAAGATACTAGCATGTATTAAAAGAGGCATTGATTCAAGGGAGGAAAGCATAATTCTGTCATTATATAAAGCCCTGGTAAGACCTCACCTTGAGTTTGGGGTGCAGTTCTGGGGACCGATTGCTAAAAAAGATATTGCAGAACTAGAAAAAGTTCAGAGAAGGGCCACAAAGCTAATAAGGGGATTGGAGAAATTAACCTATGAGGAGAGGCTAGCCAAACTGGGTCTGTTCTCTTTAGAAAAAAGGCGCTTGAGAGGTGACATGATTACTTTATATAAATATATTCAAGGCCCATATACAGAGATTGCAGAAGCTCTGTTTATTCCAAGAAAATTGTTTCTGACAAGAGGTCATAATTTAAGGTTGGAGGAAAGGAGATTTAATCTCCTGCAACGGAAACGTTTTTTTCACTGTAAGAGCAATAAAATTATGGAACTCATTACCAAAGGAGGTAGTGAATGCCAATACCATTGATACATTTAAAAATAGTCTGGATAAATTTCTGTATATAAACAAAATTCATGGATATGATTGCTAGTATTAAATGGGTCACATTTTAATGGGGTTATTTAAGCTTAACTGGAGCTTTTTGTAAGTATTTTAGATTTGTATAGGTTGAACTCGATGGACTTCAGTCTTTTTTTCAACCTTATCTACTATGTTACTATGTAACTATGTTAATATAGATATGGCTGCATTTAGTCAATAATTTGTAGTTGTACATTTGTATATCAGTTTAATTTTTAGTCGCATCTTAGATGCACCAATCTGTTTATGATAGACTGTGTGCTTCTATAAGATTTTTTTATATATGATCCAATTTATATATATTTTGGTCCTTAGGACTATTTTAAGAATGTTTTATAATTGTACTGTTTATTTTATGATTGTATGAAATTGTGTACTATTGATGATTGTTTTTAATGATAAACCAGTTAGTAATATCATGTTTCTCCTGTTTTTTTTATTGTACCTGTGCATGCCTTTGCCCTCCTCAGCCATGATGGCTAGTAATGTTTTGAGGAATTGAGGATCACTAAATTGAATCACGAAAAGTCAATGTTTTGTTTTTAACACATGGCTAATTTGAATAATTTGATATAGAGCAATCTCATTGGACATCTTGAGATTATAGTGTAGCCATTTTTACTTGGATTCTATTCCTTTAACACATTTCAGTAAAATCCATTTTAATAGAATTTTCTACTTCAAATGTTTCAGAAATACAATACTTTGTTTATAACGTTGTGTGAGTGCAGAACATAAAGGCCCAGTCTGCTGTGATCTATTTCCTCTTCTTTCTTAACACT
Organism: Bombina bombina; assembly: GCF_027579735.1. NCBI lineage: Eukaryota > Metazoa > Chordata > Amphibia > Anura > Bombinatoridae > Bombina > Bombina bombina. The sequence goes on along the minus strand of NC_069503.1, from coordinate 583,763,362 downwards.
CTGCTACAGCATGACTTTGTGTGAACCTCAAGCAAGAGGTAGGTGTGATGTCATGGAAGAGGTTTTGTGAACACCTTTGACTTTAATAAGCTTCAAAGGGGCCGAATTATCAAGCTCCGAACAGAGCTTGATGCCCCGTGTTTCTGGCGAGCCTTCAGGCTCACCAGAAATACAAGTAATGAAGCAGTGGTCTAAAGACTGCTGCTCCATAACCTGTCTGCCTGCTCTGAGGCGGCGGACAGACATCGCTGGAAATCAACCTGATCGTATTGACACCCCCTGCTAGCAGCCGGTTGGCTGCAAATCTGCAGGGGCGGTATTGCACTAGCAGTTCACCAGAACTGCTGGTGCAATGATAAATGCAGAGAGCGTATGCTGTCGACATTTATTGATGTGCAGCGGACATGATCCGCAATATCGGATCATGTCCACTCACATCATGATAAATAGGCCCATATGTCTAAAGAGGTGAAGTTGGCTTTATAAGCTAAACTGGGAAAAAAACATTTATCTTTAAGCTGTTAGGTGCCAGAACTTTTTAATAACCATGACTTCCTAGCTGCCAGAATAAAATAAATGTACCCTTTTATGGGTCATTGTAAGAATTTAAATAACCACTAAACACAATAGAATAGATTAATCAATGAATGCAGAATAAAGAGACAATGCAACCCCATTTAGTTTGATTTTCAAGTGAGTAGTAGATTTTTTTTTCAATGTTAGTTAAATTTTCCTTCCTAATGCATCATGTGACAGCCATCAGCCAATCACAAAATGTATATAAGTATATCAAGTGAATCTTGCACATGCTCAGTAGGAGCTGGTGCCTCAGTAAGTATATAAAATATAAAATATAGTGTGCATATAAAAAGATTGTTCACATTTAGATAATGAAAGTGAATTGGAAAGTTGTTTAAAATTGAGTGTTCTATCTGAATCATGAATGTTTCATTGTGACTTGACTGTCTCTTTAAATGTAGTCTTACAACTTTACATAAATGTAAGTTAGGTACTTTATGGCTGAGACTAACCTAATTAGATTATCCCCAACAGAGTACAGAAATGAGCAGGAACAAAAGCCTGCACAAGCTTAAAGTTCAAGCTTAATTGTAGCACGTAAAAATGACACCACTCCTGCACACAGCAGCTATACTACAATGTGTTTCCTGCAGATTTTCCAGAGTTATCAATGATAAATTATGTGGCATCCTAAAATACTTAAAAAAAAAAAAAGAGTCATATAGAAAACAGTTGGTAAAAATACAGTTTGCTGAGCTGAGAACTTTAATGCAGAATATCAAATGCAAAATTATTAGAATATAGCCCTTTTCTTGAAGGATAGCGCACCAGTCGTTTTAATTGGCAGGTTCATGACTAAATAGCTATGAAGCAATTAAATCTACAGCAATGAAAAGCTATTAGTGAGCTTACAAACCATAAAGAAATATAAACAGGTGAATGCACAGTTTGCATAGAGAAGAGGCTTAAAAAAGACAGGAGGAACAGATACGTAGACAGTGAAGATGTATACAAATACAAAATTAAACTTCACCATATCATTTAAATGACATACAAACATGCAACGAAAGAAAATACGTTAAGTTGTTTTATTCATGCAAATGTAAATGGTTACACATACAGAATTTGAAGCAGTTCGGCCATTATCATTTTCTGATGTGACGCATTGGCAGTTCTAAAAAAGAATATCAGATTACCTAATATGATTACTCTAAACATATACAAATAGTACACATTTAACATTTTATTAAACCAAGAATATAGATGCTTATTAACTTGTGAAATGAGCATGTGCAAAAACTATCGCCTAGATTTAGAGTTTTGCGGCCGAAGGGGTGCGTTAGCTACGCGTCTTTTTTTTCTAGCGCTGCTTCTAAACAACGCTGGTATTTAGAGTTCTCTGAAGGGCTGCGTTAGGCTCCAAAAAGGGAGCGTCAAGGCATATTTACAGCCACTTCAACTCTCAATACCAGCGTTGCTTACGGTAGCGGCTAGCTGGAAAAACGTGCTCGTGCACGATTCCCCCATAGGAAACAATGGGGCAGTTTGGGCTGAAAAAAAACCTAACACCTGCAAAACAGCAGCGTTAAGCTCCTAACGCAGCCCCATTGTTTCCTATGGGGAAACAGTTTCTAAGTCTGCACCTAACACCCTAACATGAAGCCCGAGTCTAAACACCCCTAACCTTACAATTATTAACCCCTAATCTGCCACCCCCGCTATCGCTGACACCTGCATTACACAATTAACCCCTAATCTGCCGCTCCGGACACCGCCGCAACCTACATTATCCCTATGTACCCCTAATCTGCTGCCCCTAATATCGCCGACACCTACATAATATTTATTAACCCATAATCTGCCCCCCCATGTCGCCGTTACCTAACTACACTTATTAACCCCTAATCTGCCGACCTGACCTCACCGCTACTATAATAAATGTATTAACCCCTAAACCGCCGCACTCCCACCTCGCAATCCCTATAATAAATAGTATTAACCCCTAATCTGCCCTCCCCAACGTTGCCGCCACCTAACTTCAAGTATTAACCCCTAATCTGCCGACCGGACCTCGCCCCTACTCTAATAAATGTATTACCCCTAAAGTTATAATTTTAATCTAATTAAATAAATTAAATTTTATTAACTAAAGTATTCCTATTTAAAACTAAATACTTACCTGTAAAATAATCCCTAATATAGCTACAATATAACGAATAATTATATTGTAGCTATTTTAGGATTTATATTTATTTTACAGGCAACTTTGTATTTATTTTAATTAGGTACAATAGCTATTAAATAGTTATTTACTATTTAATAGCTACCTAGTTAAAATAATTACAAAATTACCTGTAAAATAAATCCTAACCTAAGTTACAATTACCCAACGATAAATGACGTCATCCAAGATGGCGTCCCTCGAATTCCGATTGGCTAATAGGATTCTATCAGCCAATCGGAATTAAGGTAGTAAAAATCTGATTGGTTGATTTAATCAGCCAATCGGATTGAAGTTCAATCCGATTGGCTGATTGGATCAGCCAATAGAATGTGAGGTCAATTCCAATCAGATTTTTCCTACCTTAATTCCGATTGGCTGATAGAATCCTATCAGCCAATCAGAATTCGAAGGATGCCATCTTGGATGACGTAATTTAAAGGAACAGTCATTCGTTGTCTAGTCGTTGGGGAAGAAGGATGTTCTCTTCTGCCCAGATAGGATGAAGACTTCTGCCGCTCCGGATGTCCTCTTTTGGTCCATCGGTGCCCGGCTGGGTGAACACGGCTCAAGGTAGGGTGATCTTCAGGGGGGTAGTGTTAGGTTTATTTAAGGGGGGTTTGGGTTAGAGTAGGGGTATGTGGGTGGTGGGTTTTAATGTTGGGGGGGTTGTATTTTATTTATAGGCAAAAGAGCTGATTACTTTGGGGCATGCCCCGCAAAAATCCCTTTTAAGGGCTGGTAAAAGAGCTGGTTACTTTTTAATTTAGAATAGGGTAGGGACCTTTATTATTTTGGGGGGCTTTTGTATTTTATTAGAAGGCTTATAGTAGGTGTAATTAGCCTAACATTCTTGTAATCTTTTTTTATTTTTTGTAATTTAGTGTTTGTTTGTTTTTGTAATTTAGTTTAGTTTATTTAATTGTAGTTAATTTATTTAATTAATTTATTGATAGTGTAGTGTTAGGTTTAATTGTAACTTAGGTTAGGATTTATTTTACAGGTAATTTTGTAATTATTTTAACTAGGTAGCTATTAAATAGTTGTTAACTATTTAATAGCTATTGTACCTAGCTAAAATAAATACAAAGTTACCTGTAAAATAAATATAAACCCTTAAATAGCTACAATGTAATTATTAATTATATTGTAGCTATCTTAGGGTTTATTTTATAGGTAAGTATTTAGTTTTAAATAGGAATAATTTAGTTAATAATATTAATATTATTTATATTTATTTAAATAATAATTAAGTTAGGGGGGTGTTAGGGTTAGACTTAGGTTTAGGGGGTAATACATTTAATGTAGGTGGCGGCAGTGTAGGGGGGTCAGATTAGAGATTAATATATTTAATGTAGGTGGCGGCGGTGTAGGGGGGGTCAGATTAGGGGTTAATACATTTAATGTAGGTGGCGGCGGTGTAGGGGGGTCAGATTAGGGGTTAAAAAATTTAATGTAGGTGGCAGCTGGGTCCGGGAGCAGCAGTTTAGGGGTTAAACACTTTATTTAGGTGCGACGGGGTCCAGGAGCGGCAGTTTAGGGGTTAATACATATAATGTAGGTGGCGGTGGGCTCCGGGAGCGGCGATTTAGGGGTTAATACACCTTATTAGGTATTGCGGTGGGGGATTGCGGATGACAGGTAGATAGACATTGCGCATGCGTTAGGTGTTAGTTTTTTTTTTTGCAGGCATTTTAGGGAGTTGCGGTGCTCCCATACTCAGCGCAAGGCCTGCTATGGCTGCATTTAATGGCGAGGTGAAAATGGAGTAAGTTTTCTCTATTTTCGCCACGTAAGGCCTTGCGCTGGATATTGGATACCAAATTGCGCGGGTTTTATATGTTAGTCTATGGGGAAAAAAACGACGTCCGACGGGTGAAATATACGTGCCGCATTTATATGCGGCGCTGTATATAGGATACCAAACCCGCGCAAAAACCGGCGTTGCCGGCTTTTGCGGGCGACGCTGCATATCGGATGGGGCCCATGATGCGTATTGCACCTAACAATCTCTTCTATTTTCGTATAGATGTGTTTTCTTATTAGGGTAATAAGTATTTTGAGTAGTTTGTTAAAAGCTTGCCACCTTTTAGTTTGCGAGAAAAATTGTGAGATCTGTAGTGCTAAAATGTTTAGAGATTTATGCTGGGATTTGAGAGACAATTTTATATAAGCCCATGTTCAGCTCATTTTATGAAAAAACAACAGTTACGCATTGTATTTTGTACTTATAAATTTCTAGGTGTTTTATTGCACATCCAGGCCTCGATCCGATATGCAGCATCGCCCACAAAAGCCGGCGACGCCAAATTTTGCGCTGGTTTGGTATCACATATACGGCGTAACATAGAAGTTACGCTCGTATATTTCTGCGTTCGGCCGTAGTTTTTTGGCCCATAGACAGGTATACCAAACCAGCGCAGTTTGGTATCCAATATACAGCGTAAGGACTTACGTGGCGAAAATGGAGAAATCTTACTCCATTTTCACCTTGCCACAAATTGCAGGCATAGTAAGCCTTACGCTGTGTATTACAGCCCCCTAACTCCCTAAACTAGCTGCAAAATAATACCTAACGCATGCGCAATGTCTATCTACCTGTCAACCGCGAACTTCAAAATAAAACCTAACACCTAACGCATGCGCAATGTCTATCTACCTGTCAACCGCGATCCCCCACCGCAATCCCTAATAAAGTGTTTAGCCCCTAAACCGCCGCTCCCGGACCCCGCCGCCACTTACATTAAATGTAAAACCCCCTAATGTGAGCCCCCTACACCGTCGCCACCTACATTCAAATTATTAACCCCTAATGTAATCCCCCTACACCGCCGCCATCTATATTAAATTTATTACCCCCTAATGTGAGCCCCCTACACCGCCGCCACCTATTTAAACTATATTAACCCCTAATGTGAGCCCCCTACACCGCAGCCACCTATATTAAAATTATTAACCCCTAATCTAATCCCCCTATACCGCCGCCACCTATATTAAATTAATTAACCCCTAATCCATTCCCCCAATACTGCCGCCACCTATATTAAATTAATTAACCCCTAATCTAATCCCCCTATACCGCCGCCACCTATATTAAATTAACCCCTAAAATACTAAAATTTCCCTACCACTAAACCTAAATCTAACCCTACAAATAGCCCTGAAAAGGGCTTTTTGCGTGGCATTGCCCCAAAGTAACCAGCTCTATTGCCAGCCCTTAAAAGGGCTTTTTGCGGGGCATTGCCCCAAAGTAATCAGCTCTTTTACCAGCCCTTAAAAGGGCTTTTTGCGGGGCATTGTCACAAAGTAATCAGCTCTTTTGCCTGTAATCTAAATCCCCCTATACCGCCGCCACCTATAATAAATGTATTACCCCCTAATCTAATCCCCCTACATCGCCGCCACCTATATTAAATATATTAACCCCTAATCTGACTAGATTAGAATAGCCAATAGAATTACAGTAGCTCTTATTCTATTGGCTATTCAAATCAGCCAATAGAATTAAAGTAGCTCGCATCCGATTGGCTGATTTGAATTTGAAGGCTCAAATCAGCCAATAGGAATTCAAGGGACGCCATTTTTAATCGCGTACCTTGAATTCCTATTCAGTGTACGGTGTCGATCGTATGAAGAGGATCCTCCACGCTCCGGCTCCGGCTCCGGCTCTGGTCTTCAGTTCCAGCGGTCTTCAGTTCCAGCGTCGCCAATCTTCAGTTCCAGCATCGCCGGTCTTCAGTTCCACATGGACGGTCTTCAGCTCCGCGGTCATCGGTGTTCAACTCCTCCGCGCCGGCTGGATCCTGGAAGAAGAAGAGGTCGCCGCCTGGAAGAAGACTTCTCCGCCTGGAACAGGACCTTCTCCGCCGGTCTTCAGGACAGGTAAGGAGCACTTGGGGGTTAGACTTAGGTTTTTTAAGGGGGGATTGGGTGGGTTAGAATAGGGGTATGTGGGTGGTGGGTTGTAATGGGGGGGTTGTTGTTTTTTTACGGGTAAAAGAGCTGTAATTTAGATTAGGGTAGGGAATTTAGATTAGGGTAGGGGATTTTTTTTATTTTGGGGGGGCTTTGTTATTTTATTAGGGGGTTTAGAATAGTTGTAATTAGCTTAAAATTCTTGTAATCTTTTTTATTTTTTGTAATTTAGTGTTTTGTTTTGTTTTTGTAATTTAGTTTAGTGCATTTAATTGTATTTTAGTTTAGATATTTGTAATTTATTTAATTTATTGATAGTGTAGGTGTATTTGTAACTTAGGTTAGGATTTATTTTACAGGTAAATTGGTAATTATTTTAACTAGGTAGCTATTAAATAGTTATTAACTATTTAATAGCTATTGTACCTAGTTAAAATAAATACCAAGTTACCTGTAAAATAAATATAAACCCTAAAATAGCTACAATGTAATTATTAATTATATTGTAGCTATCTTAGGGTTTATTTTATAGGTAAGTATTTAGTTTTAAATAGGAATAATTTAGTTAATATTATTAATATTATTTAGATTTAATAATTAAGTTAGGGGTGTTAGAGTTAGATAGGGTTAATATAGTTAATATATATAATATAATAACTATATTAACTATATTAACCCTAATATAATTAGGGTTAATATAGTTAATATAGGTGGCGGCAGTGTAGGGGGCTCATATTAGGGGGTAATATAGATAATGTAGCTGGCGGCGGGGTCCGGGAGCGGCGGTTTAGGGGTTAATATATTTATTGTTAGGGGTGAGAGGGGGGATTGCGGATAGAGGGGTATATGTGTCGGGCAATGTTTGGGAGGCGTGTTAGACAGTAACGGGAGATTTAATAACTTAGTCAGGTTTTTTATGCAGTGGCAGTTTCTAAAGTGCCGTAAGTCACTGGCGACTCCAGAAATTTGTACTTACGCAGATTTCTGGACATCGCTGGTTTGTCAGACTTACGGCACTTTAGCATCTGACGGCGCCGTATATAAGATAGCTCGAGTTGCGAGCTGAAACTACGGGCGGCGCAGGTTTCCACGCTTGCGCCGAAACCTGCTCCGTATATCGGATCGCGGCCCCAGTGTAATTAAAGGGACACTCAAGTTAAAATAAACTTTAATGATTCAGACAGAGCAGCAGTTTTTAGACACTTTCCAATTTACTTCCATTATCAATTTTTGCTCAGTTTTTTTATATACAGGTATACCTCACTTTACAGCGCTTCACTTTACAGCGATTCGCTAATACAGCGCTTTGTTCAACCTCCAAGCATTTTGAAACAGTGCTGTAAATCATTGTGAGATTGCGAGAAAAGTGACTGGCACCATTTTGTTATGCTTAGTTCACTCTGTTAACTGCATTGCAGTGCAATCTGTATCTCAGTGCTATAGTCTGGCAAATTTTACTACAGTAATTGTCACTACTTTACAGGTACAGTATTTATTGAATACTTGCTGTGCTAGTGTTAAACTAAACGTAGCACTATTGCACCCCTAATATATGTTAGGTCAAACATGTTTTTAAGATTTTAAACACTGAAAAGAAAGCTAAAACTGCCTTGTTTCACTTTAAGGCGGTTTTCACTTTACAGCGGGGCTCCGGTCCCTAACCCGCTGTATGAGCGGGGTATACCTGTACACACTTTCTGGTGAACAAGATCCTACTGAGCATGTGCACAAGCTCACAGGGTATACGTATACTAGTCTGTGATTGGCTGCGGTCTAATACATGTTAGAAGAGTAGTTTATAGGAAAGGGCACTCTAAATAGAGCTAATACCTTATGGAGATTTTTAAAATATGAAAATATAAAAAATATATATAAAAAATGTAAATAAAAATCTATTCTATGACACCAGATAAGATTTTGTACAGAATAAAAATGTATTTTATTTTATTTTAGTAAAAACAAAAAAGTTTTTTTAAAACATGTGCGTTTGAGATTCTTATGTACAAATGAATCTGATAGGTTGGCCAACCTTGTAATCTAAATAATCTTAAATTGATCAAATATTGATTTCTTGCGTATCAGTATCAATAGTATCAATATTTGACAAATTTTCAACAAAGCAATTTTCAAAAAAAGCAATTTTAAAACCCACAGTTATATGATAGGCTGTTGATCTAATCAGGAGTTTAGGACTATATACCTGAATTTAAATTGTATAAACACAATTGCAATTTTCAAATGAAGTTTATAGAGTATGTATAAAAAAGTCAGTTTTTTCAAAACGTGATTAAAAGTCCATCTTGAGGTAACCCTTAGGTAATTACCAATATGAGAGTCTATGATGTTTATAAGACATGTTCTTGGCTGCAGTTTAAGGTTATAGAAGATATTTTTTAAGGTACTATGTACCTATATCAAATGCAGTAAGGTACGCAGGTGTGTAGATCTAACTTTATTATCCTTGCTGAGAGACGTTTTTGCGACCAGTTTTTCTTCCTTGATCTTTAAGTGGTGTGATAGACTAATCCGCCTCCTATGTCTTACAGTATATCCTATGTCTTTGTATATTATGTTGCGGGTAAGGGACTTCCGCACTTCTACTGTTATTTCCAATAGAAGGTATCCTGTAGGACTTTGGATTGTCCGTAATAAAGAGTAGATGGATCAGTTCACTTCTATAGATACTGGTCCTGAAGCGTTTTTGGAAGCGTTTTATGTTATAACAAAACCACGTAAAAACTGGCATCGCCGGCTTTTGCGGGCAACACCGGCTTTTAAGCGGTTTTGTTATAACATATACGGCGCCGCAAATAAATGTTTTTACGCGGTTTTGTTATAACATATACGGCACCGCATATAAATGTGGCTCGTATATTTCACCCGTCGCCCGCAATTTTTACTCCCATAAGCTAACATAGAACCGCATCACAAATCAGTATCACATATTCAGCGCAAGGACTTATGCTGTGTAAATGGAGAAATTTTACTCCATTTTCACCTCGTCTCACATAGACAGGCGCAACAAGCCTTGCGCTGAAAATGTGAGCACTGTAACTCCTGTTACTGGCTGAAAATATTAACTAACACCTAACGCATGCGCAATATATATCTACAAGCCAACTGCCAACCACCACTGCAATAACTAATAAATCTATTAACCCCTAATCCGCCATTAACCCACATTGCAATCTACCTAATAAAACTATTAACCCCTAATCCACCATTCACCCACATCGCAATCTACCTAATATAACTATTAACCCCTAATCCGCCATTCACCCACATCGCAATTAACCTAATTAAACTATTAACCCCTAATCTGCCATTGATCCACATTGCAATAAACTTAATCTATTAACCTCTAAACCGCCAAACCCCCACATCGCCTAACCTAACACCCCTTAAATTAACCCCAAATTACATAAAATAATAAAATACTAAATTACAATTAAAAAAAATCCTAACAGTACTTAAAAAAAAACCTAAGATTAAATTAAAATATTTTAAAAATACAAAAAATAAAAAAGTCTAACATTACAGAAAATAATAAATGAAAATATCAAAAATAAAAAAATTAAACCTAATCCCTATGAAAATAAAAAGCCCCCCACAATAAAAAACACCCCCTAATCTAATACTTAACTGCCAATAGCCCTTTAAGGGCTTTTTGTAGAGCATTGCCCTAAGTTAAACAGCTCTTTTGCATTAAAAAAATACTAAGTCCCCCCTCTAACAGTAAAGCCCCCCACCCACCAACCCCCCCCCTCAATAAAAAAACCTAACACAAAAAAATCCTAAACTACCAATTGCCCCTAACGGAACATTTGTATGGGCATTCAGCTCTTTTGCGAGTGCCCAAAATCTAAATCTTAAAAAAAAAAAAAAAAAAAATCCTAATTCTAAAGCCCCAAATAGGTACTCACCGTTCCTGAAGTCCGGTGGGGAAAGTCCTCTTCCAGGCGGTGGTGAAGTCTTCTTGGAACCGGCGACATCTTCCATCTTCATCCAGGACCAAGCCAGCGCGGAGTGGAGATGACCGCGGAATTGAAGAACGGCGATCACGGAGCCATGGAGCGTGGAGGATCCTCTTCGTACGATCATCGCCGTACACTGAATAGTGAATGCAAGTTACGTGTTTAAATATGGCGTCACTTGCATTCCTATTGTCTGATTTAAATCTTCAAATTCAAATCAGCCAATAGGATGAGAGCTACTGAAATCCAGCCAATTAGAGATTTGAAAAAATATATATTTTTGCAGGCACCGGCAGTTTCTAACGTGCCATAAGTCACTGGCGACTCCAGAAATCTGTATTTACACACATTTCTGGACATTGCTAGTTTATCCAAACTTACGGCACTTTATGAACTGCCGTTGGGGTTTATGTGATTCCCCGATGTGCGAGGTGAAATTACGGGTGTCGCGGGTTTCAGCAGTTAAGTGAAGTCTGAGCCGTATATGTAAACTCGCCCTATGATTTATGCTGTGCTTATTTATTGTGATTTATTCTTGAGTAATTTACATACAAATTTTATGATTTTGATAAAATATGATTTTAGTGTACAATTTTGTTATGATTTTTGATGCACCTTAACAATACAATTTTTTTTTTTTGTTGAGAATTTAAATGTGCACGTTTATTATGCATATATCTCTTCCCCATATGAAAATGCAGTACACACCCATTAGCACAACACCCTGATTTCAGGTTAAAAAGTGGCTTTATATATATTCCACCAGGGAAATAGAAGTACCGTCAAGCATTTTTTTTTTTTAATAATCTCGCCAGCCTAGAGACCTTTAGATCATTGGGCCCAAAGTCTTTTCTTATTGGTTGAAATACCGTTGTTGAATTGGACCCATGCAACATATAGGGGGAATATTCAGCCACTAATGCATTTGAAAACGATGTTATCAATAGGTTATCATGGGTTTTTTGACCAGATTGAGATGGGTTCATATTTGAATCCCCACAAAGGGGTCGATCACAATTTTTTAGAAACAAGTGTAATGGTTTTTCTACAAAATTCACAATTTAAGTATCTAATATTTGTGAAATTATGGGATAAAGTTTCCTGAAGAATTGTGATTGATCCTCAAAATGTCATGGGAAGATCATCTGCTTAGAGATAGGGTGCAGCTAACAAACATCAATTATACACTCATAGTGGTATCCCTCTGAGCTGCAGCTGAGATTTCAGAGTACATCCTCTTATGACCATTTGAGCTAAGCTTACAAGTTGCTCATAAAGGCTCAGCATTGTTGGCATCTCGACTAGCACTCTAATATATATGGTTTACACTAATACCTCCATTTACTTGTTTTAGGTATATCCTTCAGTTAAAAATCCTCTTTCCTAAATATAGAAGTTGTAATAGATAGATCATAGTGGTATTTTGAGACTATTCTCTTAAAGCTGGGACCAGATGACATTCTACCATTTCAACACAAGTTCAGAGAAGATCTCTCCTTATATGTAATCCTTATAGTCTTTTTTATGGTTGCCTAGCTCTTTGTTTTATGTCTTGACAACTAGATGACCTTTCTGGATTTACTCTAACTAAATAATGTTCATATTTTTTTTTTTTTTACACAGTTGCACCTTTCCTATATATAGCTACAAGTCTCCTAGGGATATTGTAGAATTTTAGTATCATGAGGAACTTAGCCATATCTCCCACTAACTCAGTACTACCCCTTCTCACCTAGTTAAGCCCCTAAGGATTTTGGATAGCCCTGGTTCTGCTAGTATGCCTATAAATATTTTTAAAGTCCACTCATTTCTTGTAACAGGATTGACAGTTTAATAGGATGGAGATCACTGAAACTATATTTCTGTTTTATCTATGTACTTTAATGTCATGAAAGGTTATTCCACATGTTCAGCATTATAGAAGGCTTCTCCTTTATAGCTCTGGGAATGCTATAGCTGCTCAGCTTTGAGCTTAATTTTCTTTTATGTTTAGCAAGTTTTAACTGATTCCAGAGATGTGTACAATTAGTACCTGAATATTAGGGGAATTACTTGTTTTACTAACCTTTCCTTTTTGCTTATTTGCCTGCTCTTGTTCTATGGCCTCTTCTGACATACGCTTTTCCATACCCATCCACCCTGGTTACTTTACTCGACACCACAAGCTGTATTGGGACCCCCAATATGATACAGTACATTCCTGTAACTACCCCCAGAACTTACCTCACTAGACAGCAAACTTTTATACACCTTAATGTGTCCTACTCAAACTAATATCAATTTTATTGTTCTTGAACCTTAAAAGTTCTGCACACATATCTACATCTTTGTCATTTTACACACCACAGCTAGGGGTTAATCTACACTCACAAGCAACTACACTTTCTGGGCACTACGTGAAAACAAGTCCACTTTAGATTCGACATAATCGCAATTGCAAAAAACTCGACAATTCAGTAACTTTTGTACTATAGTCCATCCTCATAGGGATCCACAAATAGTCGTCATCTCTATTCCTGAAAACCAGACATCCCTAACCTCTTTAAGCTTCACACTATATGTCGATGATGGACTATTTACCTTAGTACGCTCCCATATTTGTAGCTCTCTCCTATCACTCCCTATTCTTCAGCCCACCCCATTCAGTACATAATCAGCTCCATAGAGATCCTACTTAACTATATAATAGGAACAGCTTGGTATCCCCCCAAACACCTGGACGCGCCTCCCTTCCCCCTCTTTTTTTTTTAATCAGAGCTGCTCTTGTCCGCTGAATTTCTCCCCCCCCCCCCAAATAAAAACCATAAAACCAACCCCCACCTTACGATAGTACATTTTGAATAGATAAATTATTTTATAGTTTACGCAGTATGTTGGGGACCACTCTTATCTGTGTTAAACCAGAGGTTATAAAATGAGGTCTATGTAACATTTGTTCCAGTCAATCCTATCCGTCATGTCTAAGTCCTTTCTTTTTATTCTCAACCCTACTTACTATACATCTTAATTTCCACAGCCCAGACATACTTCTATAATCTATGTCAAAACCTATATTCTCATTATTATATTAGAAGTGTTGTCTTGTCATTCTCTGCAGTTCAAGCTCTACTCAGTATAGTTGTGGGTTCGACATGCCATTTTTGGCTATGACATAGACATCTCATTGCTCTAGACTTAGTTTATTTCCTACTTTAGAATGATAACGATGTGTTGTTCTAAGTTTGATATATATCTGAACATATGTACAGTTTTTATGTCACTATTTCTATGTCACTGTTCATTACCTCAATAAAAAAATGTATTTAAAAAAAAAAATGTCATGGGAAGCAATGGAATTCTTATGGATTTCAGTGCAGTTCTTAGTTTGTTGTACAAATGCTTTAAGATAGACTTAAATAAAAAAAAAATAAGTATTGACTGACAGATAGATAATGACCAATGTAATTTGCCTTCTTGGGACTTTAATTGATTGACATTTATAGGAAGAACCATGAGAATCTCTTTTATTCTAAAAGCTCACCTCAAAGAGTTAACTATTTTATCACATCAAATATATCCAAACATGAACTATATTAGAAGAAATGTTTTATCACCAGTTTCACATAAAGGGGCCTATCTATCAAGCTCCGAATGGAGCTTGAGGCCCCGTCTAAAGACCGCTGCTCCATAACCCTCTCCGCCTGCTCTCATGAGGCAAGCAGGAATCGCCGGAATTCAACCCGATCGAGTACGATTGGGTTGATTGACACCCCCCCTGCTGGCAGCCGATTGGCCACGAGTCTGCAGGGGGCGGCGTTGCACCAGCAGCTCACAAGAGCTACTGGTGCAATGCTGAATACGGAGAGCGTACTGCTCTCCGCATTCAGCGATGTCTGTCGGATCTGATCCGCACTGTAGGATCAGGTCCGACAGACATATGATAAATAGGCTTCTATGTGGTCGATCACAATCTGTTTACAGCGCTGCGGAATCTGCGCTCTACAAATACCTGATAATAATAATCTGGGCTAGATTACGAGTGGAGACCAGTAGTTTGCGCTCCCGCTCATCCATTAACCCCGCTAGACTTCACGACTGCATTAACGTATTCCTGCATAGACTTCAATGTAGCCAACAAGTGTAGAAAAAACTTACACCCTTACTCGCGTGCAAACCCGATTGCATTTTCTCAAGTGCGCTAACCTGACATGAAAATATGAATTTTTCACATTACAATGTTCTTTACATAAAATAATTTGTTCTAGGTATTAGTAAATACATATTTCTAATATTACAAAATAATTGAACGTAGGTATACAACTGAAAGGAGTGCCGGACCCTATGTGTAATTCAAAGTTCACCACCTAGTGAGATAAATGTGAATTGTTTATAGCCTTTCATATCCCCATACACACTTAAGTATTTATTAAATAAACAGCCATACAGACACACACACAAAATTAAAAACACTCAACCATAGCTATACCCATTATCATGGGAGAGGAATGATCCGTTTCTAATATTGCTACTGCTTGTTTAGTGTAATATATGCAAAGCTCCTACAATCCGGGAGCTATCATTAATGGAATATGAAACCCAATTTTTTTTTCTTTCATGGTTCAGAAAGAGCATGCAATTTTAAGCAACTTTCTAATTTACTCTTTGTATCTTTATTTGAAAAAGTAGCAATGTAAGCTTAGGAGCTGGACCATTTTTGTTAAGCAACCTGGGTAGCACTTGCTGCTAAGTAGCTACATTAAATACATAAATACATATGTACACACACACACACACACATATATATATATATATATATATATATATATATATACTGTATATACTGTATGAATATACAAATAGCTGATCCGACCACCTACAGACATTTACCTGGGTGCAGATATGTAAATTATAACTCCAAATGAAATGCACTCACAGGAACTTTTGGGTATAACAAAGCCAAAATTTTAATTTAACGTTTCGGGGATATTCAAATCTTCTTCATCAGAACAACTCAATCATGTGAAACACAGCATATTTATAATACAAACAATTAAGTGATGTACAAACCCCATGCAGCTCCAGTGGTGCCAAACAAACAGTGTTTGGAATGCAAATCTGCGTTCTAGCATATTGTGAAACCGAAAGTGACAGTCTGCAACTTCTGGTCTGGGACTTATTTTTATTTAGGTGTAATAACAAAATAAAAAATAAATAAAGCATCAATCCTTCAAATCTATTGTAATCAACGGATGCAATTCACATCCCTCAATGAGAGTGTACTTATATATCCTACAAATTGGCTAAGCGCTACTACGATCTGTCTATGCTCTTATGTTGGCGGTTGTCATGGTTACCGACATCAACATATGTTAGAGCAGCCTTAAACAGAGATTGCACTCTTCTTGTACATCCTTATGGCTACTCATAGTTTTAGTGCATATTTAGTATTAGGAGTATTATTCAGAGTCACGATCTAACTTATGGGAACTTTGTGTATAGTTCCCATAACAACCAGTCTTTGTAAACAGCCTATAGTTATTAGGCAACATTTATACATCACTCTTAGTGACCTATATTTCGTGATTCTCTCTTCCATCACCCTGTGAGTATTTCAGGGTCAGAGGTATTGTGTGCATCTTAACCCCAAGGTGTTAGCACAAATAGCGAACTACTAAAATACTAATATATACATATATACACACTCTTAATATAGCACTTAAATGTATCTCCAATTAACATACATTTATAACCTCACTATTCTCAAGCTGTATTCCTTATGCCTAAAGTAAATAGACAATAAGCTATGTCTCTCTTTAGTTAAAATCAGGATAGATTACATTATCACCATATATTGTGATATATATCTCTTTGTCATGCACTTGATTAGTCACCACACATTACTAGTCAAGAGATTATTATGTTGGTATTGGTTATTGGTCGTCTTCTGGCTCCTTTTTGTTCAATGCTTCATAGGAGTATCCAAATTAGAAATGTGCTCAATTTGAGTGACCATGGGTTCCAATATATTAGTCCAGTATATTGTGTCATGATATTTGTCACCTGGTTACCCTAGTGATTATTTAGTTGGTACCACATCCACTGTATACCACTTCAACTACCATGGCACTTATATCCCACATTCACCTGAGGTATATAGCACATAGTACATATCCCTTTTGGATTTGATAGTCCTCTAACATGTTCTATGGCACCCCCTCTCTAATCTATTAAATCCATGTATGTGTGCCAAAAAATTAGTGACCTCAACTATCCCCACTACCCGGTGATAAGGAGAGACGATATTAGTTGTTCCCCAATATCACCTTCAGGCCTTAAGGTGGCTTATGTGTGGTATTTAACCCCACTACAACCCCTGTTTGCCTTCTGTGTATTTTAGACATACTATGAGGATTGATGCACTCCAGGTAAGTGACACATGCTATGCTTAGATTAAGACCTTAAAATCAGGTACTGAATTTTATCCACCAGGGTGTATAGTGCCCAGTCTATATATCCATTGTGCTTCCCACATAAGTAGAGCCTTGTTTCTTTTGCCACCCGATCCAATTTTGGTATGTAATCAATCAAGATGTATCTTATAAATGAGACTGGATGTGCGTTTTTTGCACAGTGTCGGGCAACCGGTTGGTCAGAACGTCCATTCTTTAAAGCCTGACGTATTGCCAATCTATAGTCCGCCATCTGTTCACGTAGAGTACCTTGAATTTTGCCAATATAAAATCTTGCACATGGCAAAATAGCATGTACACAGCATGAGTGGTATTGCATGAAAGAGAATTACGTATTGTATACACTTTATTAGTGTGTGGATGATGGAATTCCTTGGTAGCAATGAGACTATTGCAGGTGGTATAATCCAGGCATCTGTAGCTGCCTTTTATATTTTCCTTTGGTTTTGTGAAATAGCTCTTCTTTTAATTAGTCTTGACCAATAAATCCTTTAAGTTAGTTCCTCTTTTATATCCCACAATCAAGTTGAGATTCTGTGTAAAACTTAATTTCAGATTAGAGGTCATGAGTGGCCAATGTTGTTTCACAATTTTACCTGCAATAGTGGTGTTTGGGGAGAAAGTGGTAACAAACAAGTCTTCCTGTGTTAGGTCTAGTATATCTTGAATAGCAGTGTTTATCACTTGTTCTTTGAAGCCTCTCTGTCAGAATTTCTCTTGTGTCCCTAACAACTGGGAGACCCCTGTTTCTTTATCAGAATTGTTACGTACAGTGCGTATGATCTGGGATTTCACAATCCTTCTAAGTAATGAGGGAGGGTGGCAACTGTCAGCCCTAAGTATGGAATTTCTATCCATGCGCTTGCTATATAGTGTCATACGCAATGTTTTACCTGAGATAAAGATAATTAAGTCACAAAAGTATATCTGTTGTGCCTCTGCTGTCATCTTAAATCTTACAGTAGTGTCAGTGGAATTAATGATATCAAACCATATCTTAAGTTTATGTTCCCCCCCTCTCCAGATGAGGAAGACATCGTCAATGTACCTTTGATAGAAGGTCATGGCTGTATCATTAATACCCTAAAGATAATTGTTTTCAAAGTGGGACATAAATATATATTTGCATATACAGGGGACATGTTCTACCCCATGGCCGTTCCTGCTATTTGGAGGTAGAAATCTTGCTCAAAACGAAAATAGTTCTTACTGAGAAATAATTCAATCAAGGAGAGTAAGTACTCAATTGATGGACCTGTGTACAGGGAGTGCAGAATTATTAGGCAAGTTGTATTTTTGAGGATTCATTTTATTATTGAACAACAACCATGTTCTCAATGAACCCTAAAAACTCATTAATATCAAAGCTGAATAGTTTTGGAAGTAGTTTTTAGTTTGTTTTTAGTTATAGCTATTTTAGGGGGATATCTGTGTGTGCAGGTGACTATTACTGTGCATAATTATTAGGCAACTTAACAAAAAACAAATATATACCCATTTCAATTATTTATTTTTACCAGTGAAACCAATATAACAGCTCAACATTCACAAATATACATTTCTGACATTCAAAAACAAAACAAAAACAAATCAGTGACCAATATAGCCACCTTTCTTTGCAAGGACACTCAAAAGCCTGCCATCCATGGATTCTGTCAGTGTTTTGATCTGTTCACCATCAACATTGCGTGCAGCAGCAACCACAGCCTCCCAGACACTGTTCAGAGAGGTGTAATGTTTTCCCTCCTTGTAAATCTCACATTTGATGATGGACCACAGGTTCTCAATGGGGTTCAGATCAGGTGAACAAGGAGGCCATGTCATTAGATTTTCTTCTTTTATACCCTTTCTTGTCAGCCACGCTGTGGAGTACTTGGACGCGTGTGATGGAGCATTGTCCTGCATGAAAATCATGTTTTTCTTGAAGGATGCAGACTTCTTCCTGTACCACTGCTTGAAGAAGGTGTCTTCCAGAAACTGGCAGTAGGACTGGGAGTTGAGCTTGACTCCATCCTCAACCCGAAAAGGCCCCACAAGCTCATCTTTGATGATACCAGCCCAAACCAGTACTCCACCTCCACCTTGCTGGCATCTGAGTCGGACTGGAGCTATCTGCCCTTTACCAATCCAGCCACGGGCCCATCCATCTGGCCCATCAAGACTCACTCTCATTTCATCAGTCCATAAAACCTTTAGAAAAATCAGTCTTGAGATATTTCTTGGCCCAGTCTTGACGTTTCAGCTTGTGTGTCTTGTTCAGTGGTGGTCATCTTTCAGCCTTTCTTACCTTGGCCATGTCTCTGAGTTTTGCACACCTTGTGCTTTTGGGCACTCCAGTGATGTTGCAGCTCTGAAATATGGCCAAACTGGTGGCAAGTGGCATCTTGGCAGCTGCACGCTTGACTTTTCTCAGTTCATGGGCAGTTATTTTGCGCCTTGGTTTTTCCACACGCTTCTTGCGACCCTGTTGACTATTTTGAATGAAACGCTTGATTGTTCGATGATCACGCTTCAGAAGCTTTGCAATTTTAAGAGTGCTGCATCCCTCTGCAAGATATCTCACTATTTTTGACTTTTCTGAGCCTGTCAAGTCCTTCTTTTGACCCATTTTGCCAAAGGAAAGGAAGTTGCCTAATAATTATGCACACCTGATATAGGGTGTTGATGTCATTAGACCACACCCCTTCTCATTACAGAGATGCACATCACCTAATATGCTTAATTGGTAGTAGGCTTTCGAGCCTATACAGCTTGGAGTAAGACAACATGCATAAAGAGGATGATGTGGTCAAAATACTAATTTGCCTAATAATTCTGCACTCCCTGTATTTATCTGACTTCAAAAGATGTGCCTTAATAGCCTCTAGTCCCATCTTGTGTGGTATAATGGTGTAGAGGCTATTGACATCAAGGGTCACCTACAGGTCACCTTTTTTAATCTGTAACTCCCTAAATTGTCTGATTAGATCATTTGTGTCCAGTACAAATGAGTGTGTCTCCCTAACAATCAGCTGTAACACAACATCAACATATTGTGCCACTGGCTGTAGTAATAATTGGACTACTGACACAATAGGGCGTACTGGTGGCTGTGTCAAAGTTTTATGGATTTTAGGGATTGTGTACAGAATGAATATTCTAGGATACTGTGTATAGCCACATTCCTTGATCTGCTTAAAGATAAATCCATGTTCATACCCAAACTGTACCAAATCATCCAATTGTGTCTTATAGAGAAACGTGGGATCTGGTACTAGTGGCATATATGTACTGGAATTAAACAAAAGAAAAGCACTTATGGCACTACTAGTGTAGTCAGGAATTCCCCAGTAACCTAAATTTCTTATTGTACTATTAGATTATTGTACGATTGTGCTGTGTACTGGGTAGAGAAAACTTTATTTACTCAGTCCTGGACTGATGTTATGTACACTTATGGAACGTTCACATTCCTTATAGCTTATATTAAGTATTGAGCAATGGGATTATGATGGAGATACGCTGTTTAAAATATACCCTTTAATAAGATGATTAAAAAATGTAAAACACACACACTTAAAAACACAAATTAGTTAAAGCTGGTAAGTAAATCATGTGTTAATTGTCAGTAAGCTTATATAGGGTGATTTTGAAAAATTCACAAATCAATACAGACCTAGGCTGTGGATTTTAAACCATGGCCTGTAAATAAATGGTGTTTTAAGCAAGTCTGCTCATTAGTGAAATACACACGAGTGCAATAATTATGTTGCTAAATGGAGGTAGAATATCTCATATCCCAGAACAGCAGAGTTAAGTAATAACCTTATTGTATTGGTTACAAAGCTTATCTGTCTGCAATATCAAAAGTAGGCTCTTTAAATGTAAACTGTTTAAATACATTTGGTTATATTCACTGCAATCATTGAAGAGACACATGTAATCATTAGAATATTATATGCTGTATTCGCTGGCTCCCTGCGTAACTGCTCTCATTGAAATACTGCCCACAAGACTAGCTTAAAGGGACACTGAACCCAATTTTTTTCTTTCATGATTCAGATAGAGCATGACATTTTAAGCAACTTTCTAATTTACTCCTATTGTTACATTTTCTTCATTCTCTTGGTATCTTTATTTGAAATGCAAGAATCTAAGTTTAGATGCCGGCCCATTTTTGGTGAACAAACTGGGTTGTCCTTGCTGATTGGTGGATAAATTCATCCACCAATAAAAAAGTGCTATCCAGAGTTCTGAACCTCAAAAAAAGCTTAGATGCCTTCTTTTTCAAATAAAGATAGCAAGAGAACGAAGAAAAAATGATAATAGGAGTAAATTAGAAAGTTGCTTAAAATTGCTTCTTTATCTGAAATAAGAAAGAAAAAAATTTGGGTTCAGTTTCCCTTTAATCACCTCTGCTTACCAACATGGACATCTATATATATATATATATATATATATATATATATATATATATATATATATATAAATATATATATATATATATATATATATATATATATATATATATATATATAAAAAGCGCTACACATTCCAACACACCTAGTTATAAGTTAACAGTGGGCCCGCGCATACATTCGCAGCATGTCCACTTTATTATCAATGTTGGTTTGTGTTAAGTTGATTTACCAGCAGCTCATTGCACATTAAAATCTACACAGATTCCCTCCTGTCCCCTGACATGTTTTGCAACTGACTGGCTTTCTCAAAGGGTGAGGACACAACGTTTTATGGCCAAGCCTATTATAACCTTTTGACCAATCCAAATGAATCTCACATGAATCATAGCCACTCACAGTCTGGTTGTCATTACCCATTCTTGTTACATGACCCTGTATTGGATATATTTTTACTACATTGTTGCAAGTGCTTATCCTTTAATTTGCATGAATGCTTATTTATGAAGACTTCATTTCTCAATATTTACAAGATCAATATCAGTTCTACATGGGACTTATTTTAATAATGGTCATTATGTTAATACTAACTTTGTTTACATTTTATTATGTTAAAAGATGGTGTACTTATATATTAAGTATTGTTAAATTTGTATGATGTATATGTACATATAGGGGCCTATTTATCAAAGGTCTGGCGGACTTGATCCGACAGTGTGGATCAAGTCTGCCAGACCTTGCTGAATGCAGAGAGCAATACGCTCTTTGAATTCAGCATTGCACCAGCAGCTCTTGTGAGCTGCTGTTGCAACGCCGCCCCCTGCAGATTCGCAGCCAATCGGCCGCCAGCAGGGGGGTGTCAATCAACCCGATCATACTCGATCTCTGCTTCATAACTGCTCTGCTTCATAACTGCTGTTTCTGGCGAGCCAAACACGGGCCCTCAAGCTCCATCCCATAGAGCAGTGCTTTCCAAACTGTGTGTCGGTACACACTAGTGTGTCGGCAGCAGTGTGTAGGTGTGTCCCAGCTTCAGCACAATTTTTTTTAATTTTAATATTTTTTTTAAAATTGTTTTTGGGTTTCTGAGTTTCCACCTGCCTGCTACGCATATCACATGGTTGACACGTGATTGATACCTAGTGGGTCACAGATCATCTTAACCTATTGGTGCAGCTCAGCGGAAACTGAAACTATTCCCATTGGCGGCACATTGGCTTCTGACTGCACGTGTAGTCTCCTTAATTGGCTTGTGACTACAAGAGTAGCCAGTGAGTGGGACAGCAGTGTGTTTGCAGCACAGGCAGTAGTCAGTCAGACTCACACAGCTCTGAGGGTGGCAATTTAAACGCTGAGCTGAAGTCAGTGGGGTTTTTTTGCAACTAGCTCCCAGTAGTGCATTGCTGCTCCTGCTCTTGATATATGGATAGAAAGTGAAAGCTTAAAAATGATTGATGATGAAATGCGAGTGTCTTTATCTAATATTACACCAAATATTCCGAAACTGTGTTCATCCCATCAACCTCATACATCCCATTAATATAGTAAGTAGCTATTGGTGTTATTAAACTTTTTTAATTCTTGCACATACATACTGTTACTTGTAAATGCATTTTGTTATTATATAATTTATGTATGTGTCCGTATCTTTTAAAACAAGTTAGTTTAACCTCCTTTTTGCTAGTACAACTGAATTACAGTGTCGCAAAATGATGTAGGTCTACAAAGTGTGTCACTAACATGAAAAGTTTGGAAAGCTCTGCCATAGAGTGTAACTTCTAACAAATCCTAACTATTTCTAATAGTGGGTTCTGTGATTAAAAAATTAATTTGTGTTCCTTACCGGATATTATTGTGAACATTGCGATCGTGATTTTAATACGTATCCTAATTCATACAATAATAGGCAGTATGGGGATATTGGATCCCTATTAGTGCGAATACTCTTAATTGGATACGTAATGTACTGCGTAGCTATATCTTTAAGCTAATTGTGTAGTGCACTTAGTGCATCTATTATAAGCATTCCATCTTCAAACTGACTCACTTTTGCATCTGATATATATTGTGCCCAAATATATATACTATATTTTTACTGTTATAATTATAGTGTTAACAAGTTTCTTTTAACCTGACTCTCTGTGCTTGTCATTATTTGTATACAGGTCTTATATAATGTTGAAAGATGATGTACTTAAATTTTAAGTATTGTGAAATTTGTGTGATGAATGTGTACATATAGAGTGTAACTTCTAACAAATTCTAACTATTTCTAATGGTGGGTTCTGTGATTAAAAAATAAATTTGTGTTCCTTACCAGATATTAATGTGAACATTGGGATCAATACTTCAATACTTATCTTAATTCATACAATAATAGGCAGTATGGGGATATCGGATCCCTATTAGTGTGAATACTCTTAATAGGGTACGTAATATATGATATATATTGATATATATGATATATACTGATATATATTGTGCCCAAATATACTATATTTCTTACTGTTATAATTATAGTGTTAACAAGTTTCTTTTAACCTGACTCTCTCTGTGCTTGTCATTATTTGTATACAGGTCTTATATTGTTTGTAGGTAGATTATACTACTTTTTTTTAAATATAGGGAGACTATGTTTGATTTTTCTATGTAGAAGGGTATCAGGTTGGAGGCATTATCAGGTAGTGTGTATTTGAATCCTTGCCATCTCTAGTAATACATTCTTACTTATTTATTTCATTTCTGTCTTCTTTATTTCCAATATAATGGATTTGTATTCTAAGCATTATTAGAATTTAGGATTTCGATACAATCACTTTATGTTTATGTTGTTGTCATCTATTTGTATTTATTGGGTATCATGTTTCTAAAATTTCTAATGTTCACCATTGAGTTTCTGTGTGGTTATATTCATATACTTTCTGATTACTTAGAAATAGGAGAAATAGTTATTGTGTTCGTTTAGCCCATGGGGCTGGACGGAATTTAGCAGGTAGATCCATCTGCTTTCCTTCTGCAGCAATATTTTCTCTATATCTCCTCATCTTATTCCCAAGCTGATGTTTTTTGTAATCCACAACATTGTAACCCATCAACTTTAGATTGATGGTACTTATAGAAATGATAAGCTACTGAGGTGACTGTTTTCTTTTTTTCTAGATCTTTGGCCGTATTTTATATATTACGAAGATGTTCTTGCAGCTTTTTTTGGCTCCATATTATAGTTAGGGCTTTTTTCGAGCAGGTGAAAATCCATTTGCGAGTGTGAGAATCAGCTAAAAATGTGCTATTGTGATTGTGTGGAATCGGAAAATTGCCTTTTTGGGCCAAAAAACAAAAACACAAATCCAGATAGATTGTGATTGAGGCCTATGATATTAAATGGTTAACTTGAGCATCTCTTAATAATTACTTGGACAGGTCAGGCTGTTCCCATATATAAAGAGATTATACACTTCTTATATATGATTGTTTAAATTATCTCATACACATACCATTGGATTGTGTATTGTATTGTATTTGAGTTGAGGAATATACTTTATTAAATATGTCAGAAATGAACTCATACACTTAAAATTATACTTAAACCTTTACTAATGTAGTGTTGTAATAATTTAAAAAAATAACAATAAAAACATACTTAAGAACTAATATATAGGGCCCCATTTATAAAGCTGCAAAAGCAGTATTGGGGCCTGAGTGTTTCAGGCTTGTGCAATGTTTAGTGCAGGCAGCAGATGCTGTCTTCTTACCGCTGGATGGACACAATTAAAGAGAGAGTACCTTGTCTGCCCGGCAATTGATAAATGGGGATTATCAAGTTATTACATAATGAAAATTCCTAATTGTCCCACACACCCTCCTTACACTCACATACATTTATCTCCTCATTATCTTCAGCTTCATTTTCTCTCTTCATCTTTCACTGTCCCTCTCTCACACTGTGGGCCTGATTCTGAAAACTTTGCTAGGTCAGACGTGGTTTTCCCCCCCAACACTCACAGATGCAGTCCTCTATAAATTATATAAAAAAAGTCTGCCTCTGTGAGTTGCAAGATGTCTTCCATACAAAGAAATGGAGCTGCTGCAAAGGCAAACTTCACTGGGGAGAGCAAAGTTAGTAGGGAGCAACGGTGGCAATTTAGCAATTAGGGGTCAGATTAGGAGTGGAGCGAAAACATTTGTGCCCAAGCGATAAGGACTTTATTGTGGATGTTTTTACTCGTCAGGCTTACTGCTCGTATTACGAGTTGAAAGTAAAATGCAATTGTGATTTACGCTAGAATGATTGCCGCAACTGATTAAGTTCTGATTAACTGTTTCGTGAAAATACAAAGTAGCACAAAACACATTGAAAATACATTACAAAGTACAGTTACACTCATAATAAGACCATCTAATAAGAATTATTCAAAAAAATATTGCACACTAAATTTTTAAAGGCTCAAAGATATGAGATCTTAGGTTTTAGAAACAAAAGGCAGGCAAAGGGATTTAACATTGAGATACATACATATACATGTCTAAAGATGGAGATATATATATATATATATATGTGTGTGCATATGTATTTATGTATTTATATGTGTATACATGTATTTACAGACATATAAACACATATAAACACATAAATACATATGTACGCATATATAGACATATATAGAAGTGCATTGGAGCCCTTGCAGTTAAATAAATTAAAACATGTAAAAACATATGTATGCAATATTCATATTTAATAAAGTGTTATACTGTTTATATACTGTAAATATTTAACATTCCAATATTTTGCCCATAGCAGAATTTGTTCTATTTCTAAATAGATATTACTATATACTGTATATCTGTATATACCTATATGCAATTATATATAGTGAAGATTGGATAAGCCGTATTACTCCAGTAGATAAGATGCTCAAATACCAGAGTATGCAGTGATCCTTTTTTTATTGGACTAACATAGTATTTCAAAGACAAGCTTTCGAGAGTTTCCCTCCCTTCCTCAGGTCTGAAGCAATACTGATCAATCTGATATAGAAAAACACGAAACACAAAAGATGGAAGGGAGGGGGTGAGAGGGGTGTCATAAATAGCAGAGGATGTGTCTGAAGGAGAATATAGCTGAGAAAAGCCAGAAAATAAATAAAGGAGAGTAAATAAGCAACTTGAGGGGAAAAACAAAAGGAAAAAATGCAGGGGCCAAGAAAACCATAGCATGGCATGACAAATAGAGCTACAATAATGAATGAAAACAAATGAATATAATAAAGGTAAAATGAGAATGAAGAGAAAAAGAAACCAATATAAGACAATAAGATGAGGGATTATAAAAAGATTATGAAAAGTTATTTATATATATATATACTAGTCCTAAAGCCCGTTCACACGGGCCGTGTTGTGTTATATTTAATTTTCTCTCTCTCTCTCTCTCTCTCTCTCTCTCTCTCTTCTCCCCTGCGCGCGCGATCAGCTGTGCTGCCCGGTTCTCCCCTGCGCGCGCGATCAGCTGTGCTGCCGGGTCCTCGCGCTGCTGTCGGGTGGGTGCGCGTGCGATCAGCTGCAAGAGTTTGTCTGAACTGCGCATGACGGCTTCAGACAAACTCTTGTCTTTTATAATATAGGATATATATATATATATATATATATATATGTGTGTGTGTGTGTGTGTACACAAAAAAAGATATTCACAGCACAGCTAATGGTTACGGTTAATACAAATGGGGCTTGAAATATCAGTGGAAGTAGAGAACAAAGGATAATACCAATATTATTACTCCCCACTATCAATAGAAACAATAACTTGAAATAATAACACAGTGTTAGTTCAAAATACTGGTCAAGTTGTTTAATTAAAAAGCACTATATACATAAAAAGGATATATTACCAACTCCCTTTTGAGGACAAAAAATGAGGTTCAATTAAGTCCCAAAGTTAAATCTGTAGATGTATAACAGATGATGGAAATTTAAAGCTGTCCTCTAATTCCACAGTCTGTCAGGTGCTGCCTCAGAGGTGTGTCAATCTCTATACAAGGAATCTGTAGCAAAACAAGAGGAGAAGGCACAATCCCACATCATGTTAGAATAATAATTTATTGGGAGCACACACATGGACCTACAATTCCTGCGGATCC
Source organism: Bombina bombina (assembly GCF_027579735.1). Classification (NCBI taxonomy): domain Eukaryota; kingdom Metazoa; phylum Chordata; class Amphibia; order Anura; family Bombinatoridae; genus Bombina; species Bombina bombina. The sequence goes on along the minus strand of NC_069503.1, from coordinate 583,735,756 downwards.
TGAAGAATTGTCTAAGGGATATATTTGCTTTCCACTGGGGTAAGTGTCCACTGTTGGCATTCAGAAAGCTGTTGCTGTCTGTTGGCTTTCTAAAGTTTTTTACAGTGGTTTTATGGGTGGTATTATCTACAAAGAGCAACAGATCTAGAAATTCAATCTTGTTCTTATCTATTTTCCTATAGAACAATAATCCGTTTAAGAAGAATGTCATCATGTACTGTAGGTACATAGATGATATTCTTATCATTTGGAAGGGAGGGGATCAGATTGCCGCAGAGTTTATTGAACATATTAATAATAACAATTTCAATCTTGAATTCACTGGGAAAATAGATAAGAACAAGATTGAATTTCTAGATCTGATGCTCTTTGTAGATAATAGCACCCATAAAACCGCTGTAAAAAACCTTAGAAAGCCAACAGACAGCAACGGCTTTCTGAATGACAACAGCAGACACTTACTCCAGTGGAAAGCAAATATACCCCTTGGACAATTCCTCAGAATCCGCAGGAATTGTACGTCCATGAAAGATTTTGAAGAGGAATCTAATGTCCTGGAACAAAAACTATCCCACAAAGGGTATGATGCCAGTCTAATCCATAAAGCCAAACAAACTAGCAGAGAGAGGAATAGGGAGAATCTATTAGTGAATAAAACCCAAACAAAAGAAATAACTAGTAATGAAGGGGTGAAATTTATCACGACTTATAATTTAGGGGAAGGGTTTATTCAATCTACCCTTAAAAAACATTGGATTTTTTTATTAGCTGACCCAATTTTGGGGCCACATCTTAATAGAAACCCTGTTACAATATTTAGACAAAATAGAAGTATTAAAAACATCTTAGCCTCTTCCAAACTACTAGCAAAGAAAGAGACTAATAAAGTTAACCTATTGGTATGGTGTACTAATAAAGGGGGAACTTTTAAACGTGGACGTTTGAAATGCTGTATGTGCGGATTAGTTAAAATAGGGGATACTATTAGTAATTGGGATAATACTAAAGAATATAAGATTAAAGATTGAGCTTCCTGTGTGTCCATGTATGCGTTGTATAGAATTAACTGCGATTGTGGAAAAATTTACGTGGGTAGAACAAAAAAGAAAAGTCAAACACCACAAATATGAACACATAGAGAACATTAAAAATGAGTTCGATAACCATAGTGTATCTGAACATTTTAAGTATGTGCATGATAAAAATCCCAATGGATTAGCAGTGAGAATTTTGGAAGTTATACCTGCTTCAGTAGGCAATGAATATTAGAGGTTAATGCGATTAAGACAATGTGAGACCAAATGGATGCACTTATTAGACAGTCAGTTCCCTAAAGGGTTAAATATAGATTTAGATTTACAGGCCTTTATGGTTTAAAAAGAAAGGTCTCTCCTTTTTTCAAATTATAGTAGTCAGATAGTAATATTTAATGTGTAGATAGGATGATTATGAAATCATTTTATGATAAAGGTTTTTAATGTTATAGCTCATAATGTTTGCTTACTGCTTGATCTCTTTATTGTATAGATATTTTTAACGTATGAGATTGTGGTTTTAATCAATGTTATTCTTATATACATGAGTATTTGTAATAGGTTAATGTGGATCAGTTTTTTGCAAAATTTTGTGGACAATCAATTATGTGAAAGACTTAATATTGTTGTTTTTAACTTTGTGCCTTATATTTGTTTGCCAGTTTTTATTGTAACAATGTTTGTTTTTATAATATGACCCTGATATTTATTTTAGCCATATAGAGATTGTCTTCCACCTATTAGTTGCTCAGCAATAAATAAATCCATACCCGACTGAGGCACAATGAAAGCACGGCAGCTCATATACACGCCTCTTAGGTGATGTCATTATGGGGGAAGTTTCTATTTCACAACAGCGGATGGGCCGCCCAATGAATTTCGTTATGTTGAATATACTAATAAGACTGTTATGACAGAACACTCCTCCGTTCACGTAAAGAGGGTGTGTTTTAAACCCAAGTATCACGGACTGATATAATGAGAATCATGATAGATCCTACATACGCCCCGCATGATACGTCACATTGGGGAAGGTTCGTCTTAGCAATAGGTGATTGGCGGTATGGTAAATTACGCCCCTCATGAAGTCAAACAATAGAGGGCGTGTTTCAGATATGGATAACTAATTGGCAAATGACGATAATGAAGGAGGATTCATTTTAGATATAAAGACGCTTAACAGCTGTTTGTTATACTCCTCTTGAGAAAGTTCCCCTAGGAGCGAACAAAACGCGCTGAGGGTGGAGCTGTGGCTGACTACAGCAGGCTGAACTTATTTAAAACTACTCCTGACTGTGGCGAATTCTGGCAATCCTGTGGTGGAACCAGTGGATGTAGCCTATACAGATCCAGACTGAGTATTCTGCTTGTGTTAATGCGAATTATCATTAAACCTCTTGTGAGTGTTTTTAACCGTGTGTGTGCTCCCAATAAATTATTATTCTACCTTGATGTGGGGTTTCGCCTTCTTCTCTTGTTTTGCTACAGATATACTATTTATATAAGTAGAGAGATATATTGTACAAAAAAACATCAAATATATATAGAAATAATTATTTATGAATAAATAGAACATATCGTTGTATGTGAAGAACATTGGAATTTGAAATATTCATATTTTCATGTCAGGTTAGCACACATGAGAATATACGATTGGCTTTACACGAGAGTTTCTTTTCCACTTTTTTCCTCCATTGATTTCTATGGGGTAATACGTGAACATGCACTCGATATTCTAAGTTTGGCTTTTTGAGCTCATCCGGTTAGTGTGCGAGTGAAAAAAGTTTACTTTCAACTTATAATACGAGAGCAACCCGATAAGCGCAAAATCTTATTTCTAGAGCAGTTAATACTCGAGTGGGACCGTTAATCAGAGCTCCACTTGTAATCTGACCATAGATATTGCAGGCACTATAAATCACATTACTCTGCTTTTAGTGTATAGTATTTTACAATCATCTATTTTTTCATACACCTGTGTTTATCTGTTAGGGTAGTAAGTATTTTGACACAAATTGCCACCTTTTAATTTGCTAGAAAAAACAGCAAGAGCTACAGTGGTTAATTTTACAATAAGACAAATAATGTGCTTAGAATTTCATATTTTAAATACAAAATTCATAGCATTTTATTGCATGTGCAGTGTAGTTTTATGATGATTTCTACTGTGCACCTTAAATCATTTCTTTCCTTCCCAGTTTTCCATAAAATACGATTTTAGCAGAACTATTTCGTTACGATTTTTAACGGTGTATTTTTAATTTCAGTATCTAATTTATTCATTCTATACGATTTTTAAATCACAATTTTTTGCAAGTCCTATTGCAATGTATGCACCACTTTCTCATACTAAATAGCAGGGAATATTCCTTTGTGAGACACACTGTTCACATGCAGTGTTTCCTCTAAGGCTAGTTTTTGTGTGCGGTCCAGCAGTGAAACAGTTAATAAGAGAACTATACCTTGCAGTCTGCACTGCGCAGTGTTTGCAGATATCAGGGTGTGGTAACCTTATTTACTGTTTTACTGCTGGGCCGCACACAAAACTGTCCTCAGAGGGCACTCTGTTCACATGGTAAAAACTGCCTTTATAGAATTTGAACATGGGCTTCATAGTACTGGAGAGATTTCTTATAGAATCTCACAAGCCCAAAGAGCTTTAGAGAATTGGGCCCTCTATCACACTCCCTGTGTCTGTCTCTCTCTCACCCTCTCCCTTTAGGACCTTACCTCCTCTATCGTACGCCCTTTCTCTCCCTCTTTCACTCCCCTTCTCATTGTCACATCATTATAAAAACAGTTGTGTATAAATGTATATGTGTTACTAGGGGCCTGATTCACTAGATAATATTTATAGGGACCTAAAAGTGCAATAATAAAACTCTCTATGTTAGAGCATTTTACTATTTCACTGATGTTTACAAATAACTAAGGGGCAAGTTAAAGGGACAGTCTACACCAGAATTTTTATTGTTTTAAAAGATAGATAATCCCTTTATTACCCATTTCCCAGTTTTGCATAACCAACACAGTTCTAATAATATACTTTTAACCTCTGTGATTATCTTGTATCTAAGCCTCTGCAAACTGCCCCTTTTTTCAGTTCTTTTGACAGTCTAGCCAATCAGTGCCTGCTCCCAGATAACTTCTTGTGCACAAGCACAGTGTTATCTATATGAAATACGTGAACTAACACCCTCTAGTGGAGAAAAACTGTTAAAATGCATTCTGAAAGAGGTGGGCTTCAAGGTCTAAGAAATTAGCATATGAACCTCCTAGGTTAAGCTTTCAACTAAGAATACCAAGAGAACAAAGCATAATTGGTGATAAAAGTAAATTGGAAAATTGTTTAAAATTACATGCTCTAACTGAATCATGAAAGTTTATTTTGGCCTAGACTGTCCCTTTAAACATTGCCAGATCAGACGTGGTTTTTCACGCTGACCTTGCAGGGGCTGCCTTGCTGGAATTATCATAAAAAAGGAGCAGTCCCCACGAGTGGTGAGATTGCACCTATTGAAATTAATGAAGCTTGCTGGAAATGGAAACATCACTGTGTAGGGCAAAGTTAAAAGTGAGCAGGGGGCGCACCCTCACCCGATTAGCGTAAACCGCGATTGTGCTCGAGCATAATCGTTTACTCTCAGCTTGTATTACGCTCGCTATTTCTCTTGGGTGCAATAAGTAAAAAAAATATATATTTCGCTTGAGAGCAAAAGTTAGTGCTCCACTCGTAATCTAGGCCAACATAAGGAATGAGTATTTGTGATTTATGAGCCAGTTTGTAGATTCTCCTTTGCTCTCAGTCTGAAAGCCTAGAGTCTAGACTATTTTAACAGCATAGAGTCACTGAAGAGCATAAAGAATTGTATATCTTTTATGCCATTTTTGTTCATATACAAAAGTGAAGTTTATCTGTGTTCTCAGGCAACAGATAACAATGATCATAGAATTCTTTTTGAAAGGGTCAAAAGCTTCATCAGTCAATATGCAGTAGGGAAACAATATATTAACTACAATAAAAGTCATGAACAAAACCATTCAGGCAGCTAAACCTCTTTAAAGAGGCCAATAACGTTTTCTTCCCTTAGGCATATTATTAAAATTTAATTAGAACACATTTTTCATTTAGGATCTTCACTTAAATGAGGTTACAGCTTCACTTATTCTAAGAAAGGGTATGTTGCTGCTTGCTTTACTTTCTAATTGTAAAAAGAGACATTTCAGTGTCTATTGAATAGGGATGGGCGAATGTTTCTAAAAATTTGAAATTTAAAACGAATTTTGATACATTTGTTCAGTCTAATCAAATTTCGAATGTTTATATAACATTCTAACATTCTATTTTCGAATTTTTGTTTTCGAATTTTTCAATAAAATTCGAAAATATTCGTTCAAATAATAGAATGTTTAGCTATGTATTCATTCAATTTCGAAATGTAATATTCGAATTTGAATGTTACATTCGAATTCGAAAGTGACATTCAAATTTGAAATAGTATTTCTAGTCTACAACTGTGTTTAATAAATGTAATATTCGAATTCGAATGCTACATTCGAATTCGAATGTCACATTTGAATTTGAAATAGTATTTCTAGTCTAAAACTGTGTTTTAAATGTGATATTCGATTCGAATGTGATATTCGATTTGAATGTGACATTAGAATTCGAAATAGTATTTCTAGTCTAATACTGTGTTTTATAAATGTAATATTCAATTTCGAATGTGACATTCGATTCGAATGTGACATTCGAAATAGTGTTTCTAGTCTACAATTGTGTTTTATAAATGTAATATTCAAATTCGAATGTGATATTCGAATGTAACATTCGAATTCGAATGTGACATTCAAATTCGAATGTGACATTCGAAAACTGTAAATAACATTTGAAAATCGAATTTTTGAGAATATTCGTTCTTATCAACATTCTATTATATAAATCGAATTTCTACAATAACATTTGTTCTAACATTCGAATTCGGATATAAACACATTCGCCCATCCCTACTATTGAAGTATATCGGAATTTATTATATACAGACATTTCTTAATGTTTATATAACTATATGTATCAATTGATTAACTGATTTTAAAAAAAGAACAGTATTAGCTAAATATTGAATACATTGCGATTCTAATTTGCGTGATTTGGGTTATTCGGGTTCTATGACAAAATAATAGTTTGTGAAGGAACTTTAAAATATACACCGCATTCAAAAATGTACTTCTATTATAAAATTTGCTTTGTCCTCTTGTTATTCTTTGTTGAAGAGATATCTATGTAGATAATGTGCACATGCCTTAAGACTACATGACAGGAAATAGTGCTTTTGCTAATGTATAACATTGTTGCAAAAATGCTGCCATATATAGTACTGCACACTCCTGAGACTACGTTTCTGCTTTTCAAAAAAGGATGACAAGAAAACCAAGAAAATTTGATAATTGAAGTATTGTGGAAAGTTGTTTAATATTGTATTTTCTATCTGAATCATGAAAGAACAAATCTGGATTTTATGTCCCTTTAAAGAAACAGTACACTTTTTTGATTCAGAAAGAGAATACAATTTTAAACAACTTCCAATCTTGTTACTATTTATATACTTTGCTTCGTTTTCTTGGCATTCTATATTTTCTGGAAGCAATTTTGTCAGATTGCACAGGATTTTAAAGCATAAGCTCCACTTAAAGGGACATTAAACCCAATTTTTTTCTTTCATGATTCAGATAGAAAATATTATTATAAACAACTTTCTAATTTACTTCTGTTAACTCATTTGCTTCATTCTCTTGATATTCCTTCCTGAAAGGCATATCTAGATAGGCTCAGTAGCTGCTGATTGGTGGCGCACAGATTTGCCTCTTGTGATTGGCTCACCCATGTGCATTGCTATTTCTTTAACAAAGGATATCTAAAGAATGAAGCAAATTAGATAATAGAAGTAAATTGGAAGGTTATTTAAAATTGTATTCTTTGTCTGAATCATGAAAGAAAATGTTTGGGTTTAATGTCCCTTTAAATCTTATCTTGTTGCTATTGAATTGGTGAAGCATATTTCCCCCCTCACAGTATCTTATTTATGGATAAGTGCTATTAGTGCACCGAGAACCATTTTATGTTTTGTATTAAAACTGACAGGTATATTAAAAAAAATAATGTAAAAAGACATTCACAAAATGCACATTATTTATATGATATCATGTGTTAACCCTTTAAGGACACAGCTTTCAGTTTGCTCAATTGTTTTATGACGGAAAAATTCCGTCATATGTCCTTAAGAGGTTATATAGCGGCAATGTGATAGCTCTTTAAAATTATTTTATTTTATGTTATTGTCTTAAAATATTTTCTTTTATCTTGAAAATATATCATCCTATTTAGCAAGGTGCTTGTGTCAGATTAAAATGACTGTAACAACTATAATTCTTCCAAAAGGCATTGGATATCTAACATTTTACTGAACTGCTTCAGACCTTCTGTAAATGTGGCATATAAATGTTTTCCAACGTTAAATTTAGGATGACAATGAGTATAGTCAGTCATTTTTAAACTTCTAGTAAACAATAATGAAAGGCAGAAAGAACAAATATTGTATAAAAGTTATTTTTATTCAACAGTGGCTATAGCAGATCCATGTTTTGTCATTGGGTTAGATTTGAATACATTCATTAGGTTGCCAAGAAGCCTTATTGTCATCACAAAAGCATTTATGAAATGCCAGATGGAAAAGGTGCACTCTCTGGAACCTTATGAGCCTGGCATCACAGCCAGAGGGCATCTCAGTCACACCTAGCCTTGTTGTCTGCAAACTCAAGGCCAGATTGGCACTTCCAAATAAGGTATGTGGTGGGTGGAATAAACAAACAATATAAGCAATGTTAATGTTAATGTTGATATGTTAATTTATAGAAAGACAGCAGAAATGCCTTGTAATTGCAAGGGGCCATGTTACAACTGGAGCGCCTGCTTGATCATTACCTGCGCTAGAAATAATCTTTTTGCTTGCTAACCCATCATGTGTAAAAAGCTGAGCTTGTCATGCACGTGATAACATATTCCCCCCAGAAGTCAATTGAGCAAAAAAAGTGGAAAAAAAACAACACCCAACTCGCAAACCCCATCTATCTGACATGAAAATATAAATATTTCACATTCCAATGTTCTTCACAAAAAAGAATATGTTCTATTTATTCCTAAATACATATTTATATATCTTTGATATAATATATATTTCTGTATATATATATATATATATATATATATATATATATAGATAGATAGATAGATAGATAGATAGATAGATAGATAGATAGATAGATAGATATCAGAAATCGAAAAAGCACTCACTGGACTGTGGACATCAGTGTAAATCAAAACTTTATTGTGACGTTTCGGGACCAGCAGCGTCCCTTCCTCTGACAAACAGCAAGTGAAAAAACAGAACTGGGGGCGGAGCTAACCGCCATCAAGAGCAGACGTGCAGAAGGGAAGCTCCTGACACTTTGGGTACAAAAGTGCATTTTAAGCGTACTAACTGCCTACATTTTGGGGCAATTCTACTGGACACCCTGCTAGGGTAGTGACCCTTCACTGATAAACCAAGAGAAGGGAGTTTTGCAACTATTTTTTGACCCCGGACGCCTGTATAGACTCGGCTGTCGCTTGGCCGTAACTCTGCATTTCTGTAAGGCCCTGCAAGTGCTCCGGAGGGTCGGGGATCCGCTCCGGAGCAGAAGATCACTGCCTCTCTACAAGTTAAGAGGTTGGTTTGCCTCCTGCATATTCGTCCGGGGACTTTGTCCCCACACCCTCCAACCCCACTCCGCCTGTGTCCCACCTCCCCGCTGAAGCATCGCCTATGGTCACATAGTCTGCCATACCGAGTAGCCACAGGACCCAGCACAAACTGCAGCAAGCGGACTCCTACCTTCCCTCCCGGCGATCCCGGGACCTCACGCACCTCTCACACTTTTGGCGCGAAGTTCGGCCATCTTGCTGGAGGCCCTCCTATTGCGGAGCGGTGCGGCCTTGTTTTGAGAGAGGAGGAAGTCCGGTGAGCACTGCCGCCTGCGGCTTCTGCCTGATTGAAGCCCTCTGAACAAGCCGAAGCTGCCTCTTGATTTCTCTCCGACTGATGAGGCACAAGAACCACGACCTACACATCTGAAGCGGAGGCCTCTACATCCGGCCTGAGGTGGGGTAAGATAAGGAGGGCAAGTCTGACACACTAAGGGGACAATCTGCTTGGGGTTTGTCTGTGGGGGCCACCTACATATTTGGTCTCCCCCCATTATCTCTGAGGCCTCACAATATCAGGACAGATATAACATTGGGAATCTGGAAGGCCTCTTCATATATCTGCAGGGCCCATATAATCTGCTACTATTTCATACTGGCGTCTTTAGGTAGCCTCCTTTGCACAAGCATCTAGCCTGAGGAGAAAATAGATCTAGCCTTAACATACCTCAGTACACATCCCAGCACTGTTAACCTTGCAATAAACTGGACTATAGCCTATCTGTGTCCCAGAGACTGCCACAGCTACTACCCCCATCTGCCCACAGGTCTAAGTGCATGATAGAGATAAGCTGGGCTCTCAATTTTCTTGGGATCTTGAAACACCTACTATAAGTCAGAACTGGACCTTATCATATACCAGGAGCCCCGTCTGACCCCTTCAGTGGTCTTTAATCATACAGGTTCATTAATAATCTTTTCTGCAGATTTGCTCCATTACAAATTAGCCTTAAATACCTCAATCCCATGCTCTGAGTAATAACTTAGGACACTAAGTGCTTTACCCTTTGTTTTCTATTTAGCTGCTGCGTCAGCCAAATGTTCTCTGTTGCAAACAGAGTGGAGTGCATTTCTTTTTACTGTGTTGCTACTGGTGTGTGTCGCTCTTTGGTTTATGAGTACTGATCATATGGGATAGTCACACTAATTACCTTTGCCTTTTCTAGACACCGAGATACCTATCAGGATTGGTATAACACACTGACTAACTTTCAGGTTTGCCTATCACGCCAGCACAACATACCCCTGGCCAACACATCTAAGCCAGCCTAGAACTAGAACACTCTCCTTTACTGCACATTCACATAGAACTTACCTCTTTAACCTCCAATATACTGACACACACTCCCCACGCACACTTAGGCTACACCACACTGCACTTTCATTAGCACAGACTGTAACTCGCCCCATTTCTCACCCACGTGACTTAAGAGAAACACCAGAATATTTGCTGAGGTCCACTCTGGCCATTATTATATTGCATTGTATTGGTTTTCATTTAGCAGGTGAACCCCAACTGGCCCCCCCTTTCCGGCCCTGCTTGTCTGGGCTGGTCACTTCCCTCTCCCCTTTTCCCTTCCGTAAGGTCGTACCCCCTATTCCCGGGCCAGAAGGGGACTTACCACAATTTTACCCATAAATTTTGGAGTGAATTTGCCTTTGACCTGTGTCTGGGGGGTCTCGCCGGCCCTCGCCCCCCGGTGGCGGCCTATCCTTTTTTGCAAACTGGACCTGTGGTCATTTAATCCCTAGCAGGATGGCCGTCATGGAGGGGTAGGGGTCGGGGAGGCCGTCTGGGCCCCTCTCTGTGTACTGCTTAATGTGATTACTTGCTCATGTTCTTATTTTTGTAACCCCCTGTGAATCTAACCTCTGGTGCCACCACCAATCTACCTGCCCTGTGTCCGCTTTTGCCTCACGGATTCTCCTTTTGCCACAATTTCAAAATGCCTCATACGATCAGACGAACCACTAAAACACCTGGTTCAGTGAAAAAAACGGTGATAGATCACTTCTCCCTACCACGCAAGGAGCTGGAAGATGACTCCAATGACGGCCTGAGTGGGTCAGAATCTCTAGGAGATGGTTCCCAACATGATGCTCTGTCAAACCCCAGGTCTCAGCACTTCATTACTGAGGATACCCTTCAGAAGATGCTCACTAACCAAACCCGCTCCATCACCAAAGAAATTCAAAAAAATCACGCTGAGCTCAAAAAAGACATTTCGGAAATAGGTGAAAGGGTGGACTCTCTGGAAAGGCGGCAGGATGATATCGTTACGGATCAATCAAACCTTTTGGCCTACTCTGAATCTTTGGCTGACCAGCTGAGTCAGCTCGAGTTTAAACTGGCGGATGTTGAGGATAGGGCCCGCAGAAATAAAAAGAAAAGATTTCGGGGTATACCGGAAGACATTACACCAACAGACTTGCAGGGTTTTCTCCAAGAGCTCTTTGGTAGCCTGTTGGGTCCTATGGAGGGCCTAACTTCCACTATTGAAAGAGTTCACAGAGCTCTATGCCCCAGGTCCGTCTCGCAAGAAAAGCCAAGAGACGTTATAGCCTGTTTTCACAGTTTCCTCTTTAAAGACAAGCTGATGCAGGCCGCCTCCCGTAAGCCTCAGTTGCCGGAAAAGTTCCAAACCATCCAGCTTCTTCCCGACTTGTCGGCTCACACCCTACAATTCAGAAGGCAGTATCAACCAGTCACACTGGCTCTCAGAAATGCTGGCATCAGATACAGATGGGGATATCCGTCCAAGTTGTTAATTACAAGGGACAATCAAACCCACATAATTTCTTCACTGGCCCAGGGCACTGCATTGCTGGCACAGTGGGGTCTTACCAAAGGGGACACGACGGAACCCATTCCCATTAAGGCAAAATTGAGGGCTACTGCCCCAGAATGGACCGCTAAGGATCAGCGCTCCAAAAGGCAAAAAACGCAGCAGACACAGGACTCTCTGGGTCCCCAAGATCCCTCCTCCTGAATGCAGGGCACCATTGGTCAACAACAGCATTAACCTGTCATCATGACCTAACATAGGGCCCATTCTTTATAGAGGGTCCTACTTTATGTGCATATTTGCATTACCAGTGTTTATATATGTTTTCTAATACTATATGGGATCAACCCAGCATAGGTCGGCCCACGTTGGGTCTAAAGTTACAGTTAATATTATTATTTTTTCCTTCTTGTAATTCATGTGCATATTTGCATTACCAGTGTTTATACATGCTTTCTAATTCTATATGTGGTCAACCCAGCACAGGTCATTCATCTCTAAATGAATAGGCATAGTATTACCTCCACCCTTTAGATAGCACAAGAACTTATTTTTCCTCAACATGCTATGACTGATTTTATATTTACCTAGTCTGGATGCTTCGTACCTTACTCAGGTTTGTTATGGTTGTATGTACATTTCCATTGCTGGTTTCACAGGTTTAATATATGTTTATAGATTTCTTTGTATCCTTCCCTTGTGCACAGAGGGGGGCCGATAGTCTCGGCTCTCTCTCTGTTCCTATTCCTAGCTCCTCCCCCACATAGGTAGCCCACGCCAGGGTTCCACTTAGGTGAACTATTTTCACCTCATTTCCTATCACAACACCTCTGAACTGACTTCTTGTCCTAATTTCCCCCCCTAACCCCCTCTCTTCGTTTTCCATTCTATCTCCTGTCCCCAGGCCACGGTCGTGAGATGGTGCACTCTTTAAAGGTGCTCACACATAATGTCAGGGGGCTTAACTCCCCCTTTAAAAGGAGTCTTTTGTCTCGTGAACTTAAATTTCACAATCCTGACGTAGTCTTCCTGCAGGAGACTCACTGGCAGTCGGGCGCCCCTCAATATTTTCACTCTCGTTCCTATAAAGTCCTGGAACACTCACCCTTCTCCAAAAAAGCTAGAGGGACGGCCATCCTGCTTCACAACAGGATCGCCTACGAGCAAATTTATGCTCTTACTGACCCTCAAGCCAGATATACAATTCTGGTTTGTAAACTGGACCATGTTCTTCATACATTGGTCTCCGTTTATCTCCCCAACTCCCGTCAGCCTGCATCTCTCCGTACTATTTTGCAGACGCTTGATACGATTAAGCAAGGGAGGGTCTTGATCGCGGGAGACTTCAACATGACATGGGAGCCAACTCTCGACCGCAAACAGCTTCAAGCTGGCAGTAAACATTCACAAGAGACATATGTCTCTGCCCAATTTAGGGCAGTAATGTCACAATATGGATACTTCGACATTTGGAGAAGTCTACATCCCAATGATAGGGACTTTACTCATTTCTCTATCCCCCATAAAACTTACTCCCGGCTGGACTACATCTTTTGTCAGGCTGGGTCTTTGGACTCGGTCTCCTGCTCCAGTATCCCCCTCTGTTCCTGGTCAGATCATGACCTTGTAACGGCAGGTCTGTTCCCCTCAGATAAAGCGCCTAGTAAATCCAATTGGTGCCTTCCTAGACACATTTTGGCTGATATCCCGTTCAGAGAGGAATTAAGACGGGACCTGACTGAACTGTTAGTTTGTAATGACAACGGCCAGACCTCAGACGATATTCTCTGGGGCGCGATCAAAGCAACTATCAGGGGCCTTATCATTCGCAAACAAGGAGCACTGAGAAAGCGAGCGGGCCTTACCCTTGCGCAGGCACACGCAAAACTCAGATCCCTGGAATCCCTCAATCGCGCTTCCATTAGCCTCGATGTAGCAGCGCAGATTGCTACAGTTAAGGAGCATATCAACCTCCTAGAGCTCCGCCGCACACAAACTAATCTCAGCAAACTAAAACAATTATACTATTACAAAGGTAATAGACCTGACACTATGCTTGCTAATAGGCTCAGGCATAAGCATAGTAATTCCCGCATTTCCCAGATTAATTATAATGGCAAGTTGCATAAGAGGCCCTCTCAGATTGGAGAATGTTTTGCTGACTTTTACTCCAAACTTTACAATATCGAAAATTCGGAGACTCTCACCCCAACTACTAGCCAGGATATCAGAGACTTCCTGGCCTCTGCTAACCTCCCCACTCTTACTACAGAGCAACAAGACTCTCTCACAGCCCCTTTCTCTTTGGCGGAGATTAAGCTAACGATAAAAAATCTAAAACCCTTCAAGGCTCCAGGGCCTGATGGCTTCTCTGCCCAGTTTTATAAGGTATTTGTCAATGAACTATCCCCCTACTTGCAGAGGTTCTTTACCTTAGCAAGTGAAGAAGGCTCCTTGAAGGAGGAATTCTTAAAAGCAGCCATAGTCACTCTGCCAAAACCAGATAAGGACCCTTCCTCCTGTGCAAGCTATAGGCCAATTTCTTTAATTAACGTGGACGTGAAGGTTTACTCTAAAATTCTTGCCAATCGTATCAGCAGGCTTCTCCCGCACCTTATAGGTCCGGATCAAGTAGGGTTCATTCACAGGCGCGAGGGGCCGGACAATACTAGGCGTCTTGTTAATATTGTGTGTGAATCTACCAGAATGCAGAAGCCTTTCTCGGTTATCTCTTTGGATGCCGAGAAGGCTTTTGACCGAATCCGCTGGTCCTACTTGTGGGAAACCCTCAAAACCTTTAACTTCCCTCAGTCCACATGCAGGGCTATCCAGGCGCTATATTCTGCCCCGTCGGCTGCTGTCAGGGGTCTTGGCTTTCAGTCTGACCCTTTCAGCATCTCCAATGGTACTAGACAGGGGTGCCCCCTATCTCCGCTGTTGTTTGCCCTTGCGATCGAGCCCTTGGCTGCCCATATCCGCGACGATGCGTCCCTTCCAGGGATAATGCTCTCAGGCACTCTGCAAAAAATTGCACTATTCGCAGATGATATCACAATCTTCACTGCGGACCCCGGTAGAGCTGTCCCCAGACTGTTGGATGTTCAAAGACCTTTGGTGACCTCTCATTTTATAAATTGAACACTCAAAAGACAGAGATATATTGGTGGGGATACCCTCACAATTACATTAACAGTTTAAAGAAAAGTTATAACTTCAAATGGTCACAGGAGCAGGTCACACATCTGGGGGTTAGAATATCTAACAATGCCTCAAAAATGGTCAAGGATAATTACATCCCCTTGTTGTCAGAACTGAGATCCTTAAAAAACGCTTGGGATCACAAGTCCATCTCATGGATGGGGCGTATAGCCTCTATTAAAATGTCTTTCCTCCCTAAGCTCACCTACTTGTTTAGGTGTCTCCCCATCAGAGTCCCTATGCCACTCTTGCTACAGTTTCAGAGTGAAATAACAAAGTTTATTTGGAAGGGCTTGACCCCCAGGATAGCTCAAAAAAATCTGAAATTTCCTATACATCTAGGAGGCCTGGCTTCCCCTTCTGTGGTAAAATACTACGAGGGGGCCATGCTTACCCACATCTCCCAGTGGGGAGTTCTTCAGTCCCGTGATAAATGGCGCGAGATTGAACAGGCCTCTTTACCCCATAATGTCCTGCTCAAGGATATTATTTGGACTCCTCCGCACAGTCGCAGAATTCTAGGTATCAGCAATCTAGTCATCACAGAATGCCTTCAGGTCTGGGACAAGATCCGGCATCGTCAACTAATTGCCCCCCATCCTTCCCTTATCACTTCGGTGGCTGGTCTGCTTTCTGGGTTGGCGGATACCCACCCGAATATATGGGCCAGACTAGGGATTCAGCGGGTCTCGGACTTCTGGTCCGCATCACAGCCCGATGGCTTTATAGACCCAACTCTCCTGGGCTCCCCTGGGGATATTCCTCCGGTCCTCTTTTTTGAGACCATCAGGATTAAAAGTCTCCTGAGAAGCTGGGGTTTTCTCCCCACCACCTCTCGTCAGTCCACCCCGTGGGAGTCTGTCTGGAAGACGGGTCACAGACTTATCCGGCCATTATCGTTCCATTACGGGACTCTCGATGGCACTGTCCCGCCTGAAATTGCCCCGCACTTGCAGATCTGGGATGCTTTACTGCATTCTCAAATCTCGGTAGACGCCTGGCAAAGGGCCATCCTTCTGACGAAAAAAACCCTCCATTGCATCACTATGTTCGAAACTTATTACAAGGTGATTTCTCACTGGTACCTGGTTCCCACACGCCTAGCAAGGATGTACCCAGGAGTGTCGCCTCTTTGCTGGAGGAACTGTGGTCTGCAGGGCACCATGCTCCACATTTGGTGGGAATGCCCTAAAATTACTTTCTTATGGTCTCAAGGTTTCCGCGCCCTTACTGATTTTGGAATCAGAATTCCGCCTGGCCCGCCTACTGCTTTGCTCCACCTGGGCTTACAGGACCTACCTAAGCATCAAGCTATCTTCAGTACCTACTTATTAGCCTCTATTAAGACTAATCTGGCTAGGTCCTGGAAAAAAGAAAAACCCCCTTCATGGAACGAGATTGAGAAAACCATGGCCTTCTTATACACCATGGAAAAGACTATATATTTTGACTTAAACAAACTGGATATATTCGAACTTGCTTGGGCCGATTGGAAAGACAAGTTTGATACTTCCTGGAGCCCTCCTGTCACGTCCTAAAGCCTACAGCCTGACTCTTCTTGATCTATCTACCATCTTTCCCCATTTCTTCCCTCTCCTCTTCTATGCTCCCCCCCCCCTCCTTCCCCCTCCCCCCCCCCTAGACTTTGTTCTGATTCCAAGACATGTGTTGTGTTGTATAGGTTCCTTTTAAGATATCCCATTTGTCCTCAGACTAATGTGAGATGTCATCTCTCCACCAGGGGAGTCCATCTAATCTTATCAATATTGTATTGTTTCTTATCTTTGGGACCCCTGGTTCTATTCGTAACCATATACTCCTGTATGCCATTGATGTTTGTGTTTGGGACCTGCGTGTCCCTCATTGTTACTTCTATAAGTTTGAAAATAAATAAAAATCTTTTGAAAAAAAAAACAAACAAAAAACAGAACTTTTATAAGCCCACAAAACACTCCCCTAGGTGAACTGCCAATCAAAATGAGCCGTGTGCAAAACAAACATAAGAATATGTAATTGGTGAATTGCCGGTTAAAACATTGTGAAATATATATTCTTATATATAATATAAGTGTGTGCCAATGTACTCATATACAAATATAAATATGTGAGGTCCGAGTGAAACTAATAACCCCCAAAAATAGACCTGATCATGTACATAACAAAAATTCGTAGCAATCGTTCATTCATGTATATGTAAACAAATACCCTGATAGGATGGGATACACCACGCCTCTGGTGTTTCATTGGAGAATAAGACTCCTCTCATAGTGACGCCTATATTGACATTCCGGACATAGTTAACAAGTATTAGTCCCACCAAATACATTGTGATATAATCACTCATAAAACCTCATAAAGTAGGAGCCAGTGTCAATCTGGCATGAGGTGACCGCCGATGTCAAAAATGGCTCAACAGCATAACAACTGCTATAGCTCTCAAGCGCTGATCGAGAGGTTACCATAGCGACGTGTGCATACAAAACAATGAAATACTCAATGCGGCTGTGTGTTACTATATCTAGACAATGTGTCTACATTCAAGAGATTGAAAAGCTAATCATACATGGGTATTAGTTTGTTACCGATTCACTCCCATAACGTAAAACTATGATAATAGTAACTGCATGGTGATTTACCAATGCCGCTCACTAAATGCAAACATACATCCATCCAAGCACACCAACTCCCTTGTTGGCCGCTATGTCACAACACAAATCGAATGCAGATGACAATCTACATTCCCAATATGTTACCATCCATTCCAGTGGATTACCTGCGATCCTCGCAAACACTCAAACCCGTGTCAACTTGGAACACAAGGTTGCCACGGCAACCTATCAACAAAAATAAAATAAATCAAAAAAGTAAATAAAAAACGGAAATAACACATAACTATAAGTGTGCAAGCATGTTCATAAATAGAACATTATCTAAATGCCATAACTAAATATTTAATTACCTAAACTTATAGTGACGGAGGGTTGCCATAGCAACATCTGAATAACCACACCACTGAATAAACTAATTCAGCCAAAATACCGAACAACTAAATACACCGAAAAATCTAAATATTAATATTGCAAACATCATACCCCATCTTCCGTCAGTTTAAATTGTTTATATTAAACAATCAATACTTTTGTCCAAAATCATAAGACTATTCAAACTATAATAAACGATTATAAGTGTTGTGAACCTAAAATGAAAATCAAATCAAACTATATATAGACATCAGCAGCAACCCATGAAGATATTACATGGTATTATCAAAAAAATTGATCACCAAAGTTAAGTGCTATCCATATTTGTAGCCTACCTGGCCACAATATAGGTTCCTCTTACATATAAAAATAATAATAATAATCAACCACAACCTCCACGGGGATTTGTTTTCCATGGAAAAAAGTAACATCTAACCCTAACCTATGCAACTAAAATGATAATGCTGCCAAAGTCACATGCCCAGATCGAATAATAATCTATGTGTACCATACTAAACCACAACCTCCACATGAAATAATATAGAGCACAGCGAATGTGTGTTCCCATGGCAAAAAGCAACATCTAACCCTAACCTATATAACAAAGGTGATAATGCTACCAAAGTAACATTACCAGATCGGATAGAACAGGTCTTGGGGGCATATAGATCACAATTAACCACAAACAGTGTGTATGTGTGACAAGTGAAGTGAAGTATTATAAAATAGGATTAAAAACACGTTAAAAACATAGCACACCTCATATGACTTCCAACTGAAAACTAAATAATAATAGTAAAGAACAGAGAACACCTCATATAATCATATACAAATATTGCTAAAGTAGAATCAAACCTGTCTCAAGGGCAGGAGGTGGAAGCATGGACTCTCTGTCATATATATCTACATATAATGGATTCACGGGCTCTCACTTAGTGGATCAATGAACTCTCATAGACAATAGGATATTTATAGAAAGTTCTGCCATCCCGTCTGTATGTTTAAGCCTCTCGGGGCCAATGTGCAAAGTTCGTGTATCCAACGTGCTTCTTTTCTGAGGAGTATCTTGGCTCTGTTTCCCCCTCTTCTTAGGACTGGCACATGGTCAATGATTCTGAATCGTAAGTCACTCACAGTGTGCCCCGCTTCAAGGAAGTGACGAGCCACCGGATGTTCTGCCTTTCCTGTATTTATTGCCGATCTGATGTTAGAGCGATGATTCGCCATCCGCACTCTGGCATCGTCAGTCATCTTGCCAGTATAAAATTTCCCGCAGGGGCAGTTCAGCAAATATACAATGAACTGGGTTGTGCACGTGAGAAATAATTTAATCTGGTATCTCTTGCGACAATCAGGGTGTTGGAATGTCGTGCCTGTGTGCATGCTGTTGCAGGTGACGCAACTGATGCATTTGTAGCAACCCACTTTCTTCTTTAGCCCGGCTTGTTTTTCGTTTTTCAAAGGGATGTCAGTTTTTACTAGCAGATCCCTCAAGCTCCTGCCTCTACGATACTCCAATCGTGGTGCAGCCCATTCAGCAAATGGCAGTGTGGGGTCACTTTGGAGTATTTTCCATTCATCCTTCACTGCTTGTGCAATCTGATATTGGTCTGAATTATATGTAGTGACAAACGTGAGTTGGGGATTTGCTTTGATGTTCTGAATTCTCTGCTCATCTTGAGATAAGAGGGCCAGTTCTTGTTGTTCCCCAAGGCTCTTCTTGTTATAACCTCGCTGGATGAACCTTTGTGTCATTTCTGACATCTGTGTCCACATTAGGTCCTCGTCAGTGTTGTTCCTTATTACCCATTGGTATTGTGCTTTGGGAATATTGCGAATATATGCCGAATTTTGCACCAATTGGTGCAAGATTCTCAATAAATGTTAATTTGACCTCATGCTCCTTGTGATCAGAGAAGCCGGACGACTGCTTAAAGAAGTTAGAACTGAAATCCAGATGTTTGAATCTGAACAACTAAATAGATTAAGAGCGAATAATTCCGTTGACTGGATTGACAAACTAACACAACAAATTAAGCTATATAAACAAGAACTTATTGCTTTTAAAAATCAGAAACTCCAAACAGTAAATCAGGATTACACATATAAAAGTGTGTACCGCTATATGTTATCACCTGATGAAAGGAAGAACTTCAGGTCGAGACGTGAAAGAAGATTCACGAAAAAAAGCATCAATATGGTAGATACCAGCTCGGGTGATAGCTCAGACCCAGAAGTTGCAACAGATAGTGGGGATTCTACATATCGAGGCATCACTACCAGATCCAGAGGTGCGATCAGAGGACAACAGTGGGATGGAATGAGGGGAGCAAGTGGTACCAGTACCTCATATACAACATCTCACACCCCCTCGGTTTGTTTTTTAGGACGAGGCACAGGCCACATACGAAGAGGGGGGGGCATGTCACGCCGCCCCCCGATTCAGAGGAGATGAATAACAACGTATTCAATATTAGCTCAAGACCCTTGTCACAATCTGAAATCTCTTTATTGAACAAGGGATTATCCTATGTCCCTACAACCAAGATGAACTCATTTAATACATATATTGACATTCAAAAATTTGGGAGAAACTTGAGACTCAAAGAACTTTTCAAGACTGACAACAATGAGGTAACACGTTTCCGAACCCCTGGGACATTTGATCCAAAGTCACAGAATCCATCCATCACTACATACACGAACTATCTCACCCAAGTTTCCAAAAACACCCCCAAAAAGAGGAGGGTTGACAACCTTACTAAGGTTGAAAGACGGGCGCTTAAGATACTGGCTGAGGATACGACCATAGTGATATGCCCAGCAGATAAGGGTGGTGCTGTGGTCGTGATGGACTTACAACAGTACAGATCAGAGCTTTTGGGACAGATAACACAAAAAGACCTATAGGATCCTACAAAATGATCCAACTCACCAATTGAAGAGATTCATTGATCAAAAACTTGGAAGATGGTGCGATATGGAATTAATTACCAAACAGGAATATCAATTTCTCAAGATGGATTTTCCTATAACACCAATTATCTATACGCTACCAAAAATACATAAGGATCTCACACACCCCCCAGGAAGACCTATCGTCTCGGCGAGAGGATCACTCCTACAACCACTAGCGGAGTTTTTGGATTTTCATCTACAGCCTATGGTTAAAAGAATGAAATCATATACACAAGATTCCAATGCCTTTATTCGATCCATCACTCA
The DNA here is from genome assembly GCF_027579735.1 of Bombina bombina. Lineage (NCBI taxonomy): Eukaryota > Metazoa > Chordata > Amphibia > Anura > Bombinatoridae > Bombina > Bombina bombina. The sequence continues at coordinate 583,714,731 of NC_069503.1, read as the reverse complement.
GCTGACGGATATACAACCAACTGATCTATTGGTGACGATGGACGTGTGCAGTTTGTACATGGTAATTCCCCATAAGTTGGGGATTGCAGCAGTTGTCAATCACTTGAGAAAGAGACCATATGTGGGGCCTCCGGAGGAAGTTCTGGTGGACCTTCTCACGATATGTCTCTAGAACAACTTCTTCCGTTTTGAAAAAAACTTTGTACTTACAAACAGAAGGGACTGCAATGGGGTCAAATATGGGCCCGTCATTGGCTAATCTCTTTATGGCTGAGTACGAATCCATACAAATGAAGGTCTATGAAACTGAAGCCATTATGTTCTATTGTCGTTATATAGACGACGTATTTCTGATATGGCGGGATGGAGAACATACCCTTGACAACTGGATCCACACCTTGAATGGGATGGATAGCACAATCAAATTTCAACACACTGCCAATATTGCTACAGTGGATTTTCTGGATGTCAGAGTATTCAAAACCCCAGATGGACTGGGTACCACATTGTTCCGGAAGAAAACTGACCGCAACACGTTATTGCATGCTAAAAGTTGCCATCAACCAGCACTAATTCGCAATATTCCCAAAACACAATACCAACGGGTAATAAGGAACAACACTGACGAGGACCTAATGTGGACACAGATGTCAGAAATGACACAAAGGTTCATCCAGCGAGGTTATAACAAGAAGAGCCTTGGGGAACAACAAGAACTGGCCCTCTTATCTCAAGATGAGCAGAGAATTCAGAACATCAAAGCAAATCCCCAACTCACGTTTGTCACTACATATAATCCAGACCAATATCAGATTGCACAAGCAATGAAGGATGAATGGAAAATACTCCAAAGTGACCCCACACTGCCATTTGCTGAATGGGCTGCACCACGATTGGCATATCATAGAGGCAGGAGCTTGAGGGATCTGCTAGTAAAAACTGACATCCCTTTGAAAAACGAAAAACAAGCCTGGCTAAAGAAGAAAGTGGGTTGCTATAAATGCATCAGTTACGTCACCTGCAACAGCATGCATACAGGCACGACATTCCAACACCCTGATTGTCGCAAGAGATACCAGATTAAATTATTTCTCACGTGCACAACCCAGTTCATTGTATATTTGCTGAACTGCCCCTGCGGGAAATTTTATACTGGCAAGACGATTGACGATGCCAGAGTGAGGATGGCGAATCATCGCTCTAACATCAGATCGGCGATAAATACAGGAAAGGCAGAACATCCGGTGGCTCATCACTTCCTTGAAGCGGGGCACACTGTGAGTGACTTACGATTCAGAATCATTGACCATGTGCCAGTCCTAAGAAGAGGGGGAAACAGAGCCAAGATACTCCTCAGAAAAGAAGCACGTTGGATACACGAACTTTGCACATTGGCCCCGAGAGGCTTAAACATACAGACGGGATGGCAGAACTTTCTATAAATATCCTATTGTCTATGAGAGTTCATTGATCCACTAAGTGAGAGCCCGTGAATCTATTATATGTAGATATATATGACAGAGAGTCCATGCTTCCACCTCCTGCCCTTGAGACAGGTTTGATTCTACTTTAGCAATATTTGTATATGATTATATGAGGTGTTCTCTGTTCTTTACTATTATTATTTAGTTTTCAGTTGGAAGTCATATGAGGTGTGCTATGTTTTTAACGTGTTTTTAATCCTATTTTATAATACTTCACTTCACTTGTCACACATACACACTGTTTGTGGTTAATTGTGATCTATATGCCCCCAAGACCTGTTCTATCCGATCTGGTAATGCTACTTTGGTAGCATTATCACCTTTGTTATATAGGTTAGGGTTAGATGTTACTTTTTGCCATGGGAACACACATTCGCTGTGCTCTATATTATTTCATGTGGAGGTTGTGGTTTAGTATGGTACACATAGATTATTATTCGATCTGGGCATGTGACTTTGGCAGCATTATCATTTTAGTTGCATAGGTTAGGGTTAGATGTTACTTTTTGCCATGGAAAACAAATCCCCTATGTGGAGGTTGTGGTTGATTATTATTATTATTTTTATATGTAAAAGGAACCTATATTGTGGCCAGGTAGGCTACAAATATGGATAGCACTTAACTTTGGTGATCAATTTTTGTGATAATACCATGTAATATCTTCATGGGTTGCTGCTGATGTCTATATATAGTTTGATTTTATTTTCATTTTAGGTTCACAACACTTATAATCGTTTATTATAGTTTGAATAGTCTTATGATTTTGGACAAAAGTATTGATTGTTTAATATAAACAATTTAGACTGACGGAAGATGGGGTATGATGTTTGCAATATTAATATTTTGATTTATCTGTGTATTTAGTTGTTCGGTATTTTGGCTGAATTAGTTTATTCAGTGGTGTGGTTATTCAGATGTTGCTATGGCAACCCTCCGTCACTATAAGTTTGGGTAATTAAATATTTAGTTATGGCATTTAGATAATGTTCTATTTATGAACATGCTTGCACACTTATAGTTATGTGTTATTTCTGTTTTTTATTTACTTTTTTTATTTATTTTATTTTTGTTGATAGGTTGCCGTGGTAACCTTGTGTTCCAAGTTGACACGGGTTTGAGTGTTTGCGAGGATCGCAGGTAATCCACTGGAATGGATGGTAACATATTGGGAATGTAGATTGTCGTCTGCATTCGATTTGTGTTGTGACATAGCGGCCAACAAGGGAGTTGGTGTGCTTGGATGGATGTATGTTTGCATTTAGTGAGCGGCATTGGTAAATCACCATGCAGTTACTATTATCATAGTTTTACGTTATGGGAGTGAATCGGTAACAAACTAATACCCATGTATGATTAGCTTTTCAATCTCTTGAATGTAGACACATTGTCTAGATATAGTAACACACAGCCGCATTGAGTATTTCATTGTTTTGTATGCACACGTCGCTATGGTAACCTCTCGATCAGCGTTTGAGAGCTATAGCAGTTGTTATGATGTTGAGCCATTTTTGACATCGGCGGTCACCTCATGCCAGATTGACACTGGCTCCTACTTTATGAGGTTTTATGAGTGATTATATCACAATGTATTTGGTGGGACTAATACTTGTTAACTATGTCCGGAATGTCAATATAGGCGTCATTATGAGAGGAGTGGTGTATCCCATCCTATCAGGGTATTTGTTTACATATACATGAATGAACGATCGCTACGAATTTTTGTTATGTACATGATCAGGTCTATTTTTGGGGGTTATTAGTTTCACTCGGACCTCACATATTTATATTTGTATATGAGTACATTGGCACACACTTATATTATGTATAAGAATATATATTTCACAATGTTTTAACCGGCAATTCACCAATTACATATTCTTATGTTTGTTTTGTACACGGCTCATTTTGATTGGTAGTTCACCTAGGGGAGTGTTTTGTGGGCTTATAAAAGTTCTGTTTTTTCACTTGCTGTTTGTCAGAGGAAGGGACGCTGCTGGTCCCGAAACGTCACAATAAAGTTTTGATTTACACTGATGTCCACAGTCCAGTGAGTGCTTTTTCGATTTCTGATATCTACATACCTGGCAACAGCACCCTGGTAAGTTGCAGTTTGTTGGTGAGAGTGCACATACAATACAACCTCGACTTATATATATATGTATATATATATATATATATATATATACACAATGTACACAATGTATATATGTACTGTATATATATATATATATACAAAAACATTGATATAATAGGGGAGGTTTGATTTTTCCACAGAAAACCTCTGTATACACTGTTTCCAATCCGGCAAAGAATTCTCATTTGCATGTCTTACCCAGAATCCTTTGCCACATCGGAAACAGTGTATCCAGAGTTTTTTTGTGGAAAAAGCGAGCCTTCCGACTTGTCTAGATTTGTTAATTGGCAACTGAGTGAGTTATTCTCTCTCTCTCTCTCTCTCTCTGTATATGTATATATATATATATATATATATATATATATATATATATATATATATATTTTATATATATATATATATATATAGAGAGAAACAAGTAAAATGTGTTCACTCAGTACACTGGGTAAACACAAGTGATACTCTATAGTTGGCGCTAGTCAGTATTGTGTAGGATATAGTGGCAGCTATATAAGACCAGTACTGGTTGAGATGTAAGGTCCCAGTCAGTAAGTGAAAAATGTGTATACAAGAATAGATACAGCGCCTATATATCCATTAAAATATGGGTGGTATATGGGAATATGAATGAGAGCTAAAGACAATTAGTTAAGAAATAATAACAATCAAAAGAATATAAAAAATTATTAAAATAAATGATGCTAGAAAAATGATGAATAGATTATGAAACAATGTTCATATGAGTCTTTAGACAATATACAGTCCGTGGTAAATCTTCACATGAAGTTGATATCAGTAAATAGATGGTATATAATACCCTTACCAGATATTACCTCAATCTAATGAGGTAAGTATGCCGCACTGGGGGTATATACAGATGGTAGAATCTTCTCCTTATATCCAGATGTGGGGCCTCTTGGGTTTTCGTTAGCCTCCTGGAGTATGCAGGGATGTATTTCTGGTTGTAGATAGAGCCCTTGTACTTCCTTTGTGTTGGTAGTTGGCCTCTTGGAGTACCTTTTCTGTCTTGGTATCACACACTTAGAAGCTGTCAGTTTGGCTCTGTTGAAAAGGTAGCTGGAAAGCCCACTGCAAGTGGCAAATAAGACACTCCCCCTTCTTTTGCATATGAAAAGACCCTTTACACAAACAGGAGCAAGCTGGAGAAGGTAGCTGACCGTATTCACATAAAACTTTGGGGCTTGGTTAGGAGTCTGCTCCCAGCTGCAGGTAAAAAAAAGAAAGAAATTAACTGCAGTCAATCAGCATCAGCAGTGCTGAGGTCATTAACTCTTTTACTGAGATCTCATGAGCATGCTCATGAGATCTCAGTAAAAGAGTTAATGACCTCAGCACTGCTGATGCTGATTGACTGCAGTTAATTTCTTTCTTTTTTTTACCTGCAGCTGGGAGCAGACTCCTAACCAAGCCCCAAAGTTTTATGTGAATACGGTCAGCTACCTTCTCCAGCTTGCTCCTGTTTGTGTAAAGGGTCTTTTCATATGCAAAAGAAGGGGGAGTGTCTTATTTGCCACTTGCAGTGGGCTTTCCAGCTACCTTTTCAACAGAGCCAAACTGACAGCTTCTAAGTGTGTGATACCAAGACAGAAAAGGTACTCCAAGAGGCCAACTACCAACACAAAGGAAGTACAAGGGCTCTATCTACAACCAGAAATACATCCCTGCATACTCCAGGAGGCTAACGAAAACCCAAGAGGCACCACATCTGGATATAAGGAGAAGATTCTACCATCTGTATATACCCCCAGTGCGGCATACTTACCTCATTAGATTGAGGTAATATCTGGTAAGGGTATTATATACCATCTATTTACTGATATCAACTTCATGTGAAGATTTACCACGGACTGTATATTGTCTAAAGACTCATATGAACATTGTTTCATAATCTATTCATCATTTTTCTAGCATCATTTATTTTAATAATTTTTTATATTCTTTTGATTGTTATTATTTCTTAACTAATTGTCTTTAGCTCTCATTCATATTCCCATATACCACCCATATTTTAATGGATATATAGGCGCTGTATCTATTCTTGTATACACATATATATATATATATATATATTGTAATTCAATAGTTAGTAAGAATTGTCTTACTAAGAATTCAAAAGACAATACTGGAAGGCGCTACTATTGACAATATGTAAGTGAAGCTGCTGTAGGTATACAGAATGTGGGTGGCTGGTAATCCCTCACTTCCAGTCACTCAGACTAAAATGTAATAAGAAAAGGGGATGTAACCAGTACATCGCTAGACTTAATCAAAATGTACAAACCGTAAGTATTCATTTAAAAATCGAGTGAATAACCTATATCTTTATATGGAGACAGCGCTATGCCTTATTAGAGCACACTAATCATAAATTCTTGGTTAGAATAGCCTATTCACTTGAATAGTAACAGCATTAAACCATATCCAAAGTCACAGACCATAAGTAAAAGTTAGACGATCCTATATGGAGCCCATTTGCTTTTGTGGACAATAGGAAGTACAGGATATATCTTACTGACTTTAGTATCTAAACAAGTTCAACATCAAAGAAATACGTACAATGTTATTGTAAATACTCTCAATATATATAATATGGATACATAAACCCAAGTCCGTATGTATATATATATATATATATATATATATATATATATATATATATATATCTCAAGTCTTTGGAGTGTAATATTTTAAAACAAATCTAGTCGTCTTCTCTGTGTCTAAATGTTCCAGAGTCGGCTGAAGTTTCTACTTACATTAAATGCCCTCAATCCTATGAGATAAGAAGGAGGCGTGTCACCAGAAGAGTTTGTAACTGAATCGAGTTCTACAGGCTTCGTTGGTACAAGTAATTAGTCCGTGTGTGAACCCTGGGTGATCCTCCGTTATTAGTGTATATGGTTCCTCTCCAGTCATCCGTTCAATATGTGCATAGAGGAGAGTAAAGATAGGACATAGCGTGATATTGTTTAAACTAAAAATCTTATAATTAAGGATAACAACGTTACTCACAAACAAAACCTCAATCTCTATGCGGTATCACAAAAGCATGTAATGATTTGGAAAAGCTTCAATTTTCATATGCAGCGTTTAGTTACAGCATTTATAAAAAAAATGTCATAAGATAATTAAAAACTATCACCTCCAGGGGGGAGGGTAAGTTTGAACAGACAACCTAGGGGGGGGTGAAGAGAAAAGGCCTGGAGTGCTGGAAGTATAACAACGGGAAGTGCGATAGGGAGGTGAACTGCTCCTTTCGTCACTTCTGCTTATACTGTGGGGCAGCCCATCCTGGGGCAGAATGCTCAAGGAAAAAGGAAGGCGTGGGCAAAGGCACAGGTAGAGGAGCAACTGGTGCAAAAGGCTCCAACACCGCTGAAGTTGGACGCTCTTGAGCCATGGGTCAGGGCTTACACAAACAGGAAGGTAGCAGAGTTACTGCTGTCAGGTTTACGTGAAGGCTTTCGCATCGCCGTGTCGGGTGAGGTAGTGAAGGCTCAACACAAGCGGAACTGGAAGTCGGCATATGAGTACCCTCGGGTAGTCAGGGAAAAGTGGGACAAGGAGTTGAAGTTGGGGCGCATGGCAAGCCCTTTAGGGAACCTCCTTTGAAGGGACTGTTGGTCTCCCCAATCTGGGTTGTGCCAAAGAAGGAATCAGGGAAATTCCGGTTGATTCAGAACTTATCATACCCGAAGGGTAAATCAGTGAATGATGCAATCAACCAGGAAGTTAGTTCCATCCATTACCAGTCGTTTGATCAGGCAATTGCTTTGGTGCAGCAGGCAGGTGTGGGGGACCTCTTGGCTAAGCTGGACATTGAGTCCAGCTTTCCGTTTGTTGCCAATTCATCCGGCATCCTTTTGTCTGATGAGATGTTGGTTTGAGGGTGCCTACTTTGTAGATCATTGTCTACCAATGGGCTTCTCAGTTTCCTGTGCTTTCTTTGAAGTGTTCAGTACATTTTTGCACTGGGCAGTTTCATCAGCGGCGGGGGGGGGGGGCCTGTTAGCACATTTTTTGGATGACTTTTTGCTGGTAGGTAGGGCAGGGTCATATGAATGTGCAAGGCTCATGTTTGTGATGAGGAACTTACTCTCTCGTTTCGGGGTTCCTTTGGCAAAAGACAAGATCCAGGGACTGTGCACTTGCACTTCGCATGTAAGGTAATTCCAATGGGGAGGGTGTTCAACAGGAGGTTGGTGAGCCCATTGAAGGGCAATGGCAGGGAGCGCAGGCAGTGTAGGATTTCCGGAGAAATGAGGGAAGATTTGAAAGTCTGGAAGCTGTTTTTAGAGGACTTTAAATGGAATATTGTTGTGGAGGCAGGGTACTATGTCTAGTCAAGCTTTGCATTTGTACACAGACCAGGCAGGTACCCATGGCTATGGGGCATATTTCAACGGCGCTTTGAGTGTGGAGCCTTGGCCAAGGGAGAGGGCAGAAAGGGGTTTGACCAGGAACCTAACTCTGCTGGATTTGTTTCCCATTGTAGTAGCTATCGAGTTAAAGGGGGGCAGTTGGCCAATAGAACTGTTATCTTTTCGTGCGACAATATGAGTGTTGTGTTTACTATCAACAATCTTTCAGCTTCTTCCCCAATTGTTGAGAGGTACCTACGATGGTTAGTGCTGAGGTGTTTGTGACACAACATTGACTTCTCGGCACGGCATGTGCCGGGGGATAATAATGTGGTAGCGGACACGCTGTCTCACTGAAGTTGGGAAGTTGGTTCCAGGAACAGATGAAGTTGGTGTTTCTTGTCCTTCATTTATTTGGCAGGTGGCTGAGGGGGGACGTGCTGAGTTCACTGGTGAGAGTGTCATTGGCCCCTGCTAGTTTGTGGGCCTACGTAAAAAACTGGGCAGAGTGGAAAGCCTTCCTGATGGGTAATTTGGTCGTTTGACAGGCGTGAAACGATTACAGTGCAGAGGTTAGAGGCTTTGTTGGCAGTTTTGCTTTGTGTTTGTAAGGATGATTATGAGGTCTGTTTATTTCGAGCAGCGTTTTCATTGGGATTCTTTTGGACTCTTAGGATAGGTGAAATGGTGGTGCAGTCTAGGATATCAGTAGGAGCTGGAATACAAATGCAGCATGTCAGGTTCAATTTGCAGGCATTACTATTGTTCATCCCTAGATCTAAGACAGATCAAGAAAGGAAGGGCGTATGGTTGTTGATGCAACAGCAGTCTAACCAGAATGTTGTCCAGTAAGGCTTATCTCTGAGTACTCTAGGACAGGGTTCTTCAAACTTTTTTTTCCCAAGATCCAGTGCATTGATTGTTACATACCTTCGCGACCCTATTTTTATGCTTGGTCTGAAAATTTCTGAAGTAATATACAACAAGATAACTGCAACTTTAGGCAAAGTGGTTAAAATGTGTGCGTACTTTATTCCTGATTCCTAGTCAAATTTGAAAGTGTTGTAAAAGGTAATAACACACACAGCCACTCTCATACAATACACACAAACATTCAAACAACAAACACATTCTCATATAATAATGCACACACAAACGCTCATATAGCAAACACACACACTATAATACACACACAAAATCATATAGCAATATCTTTTCATGTGACAACACTGAAGAAATGACACTTTGCTACAATGTAAAGTAGTGAGTGTACAGCCTGTATAACAGTGTAAATTTGCTGTTCCCTCAAAATGACTCAACACACAGCCATTAATGTCTAAACCGTTGGCAACAAAAGTGAGTACACCCCTAAGTAGAAAAGTCCAAATTGGCCCCAAAGTGTCAATATTTTGTGTGGCCACCATTATTTTCCAGCACTGCCTTAACCCTCTTGGTGTTGTGCAGCACCTCTCTAGCTGTTGTTAGGAACGCAGCGCCTTCTGCTCGTTGCCTAGGGGGGAGTAGGCTCCTGTCTGCATGTGGCGGTGTCGTCATCGCCGCATGCTCCCTCCATTCAGAAGACGGTCAGGATCTCCTGTGGCATGAATCCTGTGCCTATGTAAGTTACTCTATTCTTACCTATCACTTCCCAAGTATAGGTGTTACTTAATGTTCTCCTGGATGTTATTGTTGCTGTATGCTGGACTGTTGTTATTGTTGCTGACCCCTGCTTGTCTGACTACTCTGCCTGTTTACCCCTTAACCACTGAATTGATATACTGCTGCTGAAATCAGCTTCTCTGACCACTCTGCCTGTTTACCCCTTTATCTCTGAACTGCCTTACTGTTGCCAAACCCTGCCTGCCTGACCTTTCTGGTGGTTTACCCCTGAACTGACTTTCTCTGATTTCCTGCCTGTTGCCGCCGAGGACTATCCTGCCTGTGGTGAGTGCCGCTTACCTCATCTTGTGAAATTTCTCTGCTCTGGTATATTTCCTATCATTCCAACTTGACACCGGGATAACACGACTACTGGCTGAGTTAGGTCTGATAGTGGAATATCCCACGAGCATTACACTTGGGCATGGAGTTCACCAGAGCTTCACAGGTTGCCACTGGAATCCTCTTCCACTCCTCCACGATGACATCACAGAGCTTGTGGATGTTAGAGACCTTGCCCTCCCCTATCTTCTGTTTGAGGATGCACCAAAGATGCTCAATAGGGTTTAGGTCTGGAGACATGCTTGGCCAGTCCATCACCTTTACCATCAGCTTCTTTAGCAAGGCAGTGGTCATTTTGGAGGTGTGTTTGGGGTCGTTATCATGTTGGAATACTGCCCTGTGGCCCATTTTCCAAAGGGAGGGGATCATGCTCTGCTTCAGTATGTCACAGTACATGTTGGCATTCATAGTTCCCTTAATGAACTGTTGCTCCTCAATGTCGGCAACATTAATGCAGGCCCAGACTATGAAACTCCCACCACCATGCTTGACTGTAAGCAAGACACACTTGTCTTTGTACTCCTCACTTGGTTGCCACCACACACGCTTGACACCATCTGACCAAATAAGTTTTTCTTTGTCTCATCAGACCACAGGACATGGTTCCAGTAATCTATGTCCTTAGTCTACTTGTCTTCAGCAAACTGTTTGTGGGTTTTCTTATGTATCATCTTTAGAAGAGGCTTCCTTATGAGACGACAGCCATGCAGACCAATTTGATGCAATGTGTGGCATATGGTCTGAGCACTGACAGGCTGACCCCCCACACCTTTAACCTCTGCAGAAATGCTGGCAGCACTCATACATCTATTTCCCAAAGATAACCTCTGGATATGATGCTGAGCACATGCACTCAACTGCTTTGGTTGACCATGGCGAGGCCTGTTCTGAGTAGAACCTGTCCCATATTATGTATAGCAACAATTCTTTTTTTCAGATCCTCAGAGAGTTCTTTGCCATGAGGTTCCATGTTGAACTTACAGTGACCAGTATGAAAGAGTGTGAGAGCCATAACACCAAATTTAACACACCTGCTCCCCATTCACACCTGAGACCTTGTAACACTAACGACTCACATAACTCCGGGGAGGGAAAATGGCTAATTGGACCCAATTTGAACATTTCCACTTAGGGGTGTACTCACTTTTGTTGCCAACGGTTTAGACATTAATGTCTGTGTGTTGAGTTATTTTGAGGGGACAGCAAATTCACACTGTTATACAGGCTATACACTCACTACTTTACATTGTAACAAAGTGTAATTTATTCAGTGTCGTTACATGAAAAGATATTATAAAATATTTACAAAATTGTGAGGGGTGTACTTATGTTTGTTGGATACAGTACACATATATATATATATATATATATATATATATATATATATATATATATATAAATATATATCAATCCAAGATTACCAGCACTCGCTATTCACTTCCAGCGTTGGGGTGCTCCCAAGTTATTAACATGAATTGGTGGTTCAAGTGAACAGAGGCACTCGCCGTATGTCAAAGTTGTGCTTTATTTATCTCATGTGAGTAAACGTTTTTGGGCTGTTATGCCCATCATCAGACTTCTGAAATGACAAACAGTCATATATATATTGGTGTGAAGAGCAGTAAATTAAATCAGCGCTAAGTATAAAACCTGAGAGGATGAAATGCTATATGTAACTCAGAAGTGCTGCCTAAAACCTGAACACAGGGAATCTGGAGTCCCGACTCCCCACTCCAGAAAGCCTGTTATTCAACAACAGAGACTAAAAAGATGAGTGGAAAGGGAGGTAGAAGGCGCAAAACTAAGTTAAATGAATAAAACCTATTAAACTAATATGCACAATCAAATAATATGACAGATACCTGTATATACAAATGTCCGAAGTAATCAATGAAATCACAAAGCAAATTGCTGTTTAGTCTCATATGGATTAAATTTGAAACTTTGTTGATTCCGTATCCAAGTGAATAAATATATCCCACTTACTAGATGCAACCTCAATCAATGAGGTAAATGCTGCACTCTTGTTAGAAAACAGAGATCCTGTGTCCATCAGTCAGTCTTGAAACTTCGGTGTAGCCTGGAAATGGTAGTACTCCTTCCTTCCCCTTATTCTTATTCTCTCCACATCCCTGGAGGCCTAATATATTGAGGAGGAGACAAAAAAAAAAAACGCTAAACAATAGTGCAATATTGTACTAGTAAAAGGTTAAACACATTTTATTAGAATCTAAGGTAAAACCTGCTTACATTAATTAACCTCAATTTGTTATGAGATATCAGACAAGCATAGTATAATCAAACCAATCCTCTGATGAAGAAGGTACGATAATTTTGACACCTTTGAAACGCGTTAGGAAATAGTTGCAAAAAAAGGGAAGTTTTTGCAAAAGACTTTGGTCGGCCTGCACAATTTTAAATATTGTTTCTATCACCTCACATATATATGGGACTGCTGGAAGATGCTCCAACAGTGGAATCGATGTGCACTTTGAGTGTTTGATTATACTATGCTTGTCTGATACCTCATAAATTGAGGTTAATGAATGTAAGCAGGTTTTACCTTAGATTCTATTAAAATGTGTTTAACCTTTTACTAGTACAATATTGCACTATTGTTTGGCGTTTTTTTGTCTCCTCCTCAATATATTCGGCCTCCGGGATGTGGAGAGAGTAAGAATAAGGGGAAGGAAGGAGTACTACCATATCCAGGCAAACCCCAATGTTTCCAGACTGACTGACGGACACAGCATCTCCGTTTTCTAACAAGAGTGCAGCATTTACCTCATACATACACATATATATCTATCTATCTATCTATCTATCTATCTATCTATCTATCTATATATATATATATATATATATACAGTATATATATCTATATATATATATATATATATATACATACACACACACACACATATATATATATATATGAATGAGTGAAATAATATTATCCCTGTTGGCATATATTAATATATTTTATTATAAAGCTCATATTCCCATTTTATATCATTTTGGGATTATTTATAGATCCACATATCATATTGTCTGAATACTTTTATTTATGGAGCAATTCGTTGTTTTTCTTTTTATCACTCCTTGCTTCAGTATTAGCATGCTGTTACCACTTCTTACTACCACCTTAATAGAATTTCTAACAATCAGCTAGATTACGAGTTATGCGCGCTATAGGGAAATGAACGAATGCAAGAAAAGTTGAGTTATTTAACCCCCTATAGTGCAGCCATTACAAGTTTTTCAAAACCCGGCTTGTGTGTGCAATATGGTGCTTTTAATCTCCATACTGCACCAAAAACAAGCGCTGTTTTGACGTGCACGTGCACGCTTTCCCCATAGATATCAATGGGGAGAGCAGGTCAGAAAAAAGTCTAACACTTGCGATCGCAGAATAACCCCCCCCCCCCCCGTAACGCAGCCCAATTGAAGTCTATGGAGAGAAAATTTTAAACCTAACACACTGACATAAACCCCACATCTAAACACCCCTAATCTCTCCCCCACCGACATCGCCGGCACCTACATAATGTTATTAACCCCTAATCTGCCACCCTGATATCGCTGTCACCTAAATAAAACTATTAACTCCTAATCTGCTACTCCCGATATCACTGCCACTATACTAAAGTTATTTTCCCCTATTCCCCTGCACCCCAACATCGCCCACACTATAATAAATCTATTTAACCCCTATTCCACCGCTTCCCGAAATCGCCGCAACTAAATAAAGCTATTAACCCCTAAACTTCTGGCCTCCCCCATCACTACCATTAAATAAATCTATTAACCCCTAAACCGCCAGCCCCCCCACATCACAAAAATCGAAATTAAACTATTAACTCCTACACCTACACCTACCCCTAAACCTAACCCTAAACCTAGCCCTAAACCTAACCCTAACACCCCCTAACTTTAACATAATTACAATAGAGCTAAACTAAAGTTACAATGATTAACTAAATAATACCTATTTAAAACTAAATACATACTTACCTGTAAAATAAAACCTAAGCTAGCTACAATATAACTAATAGTTATATTGTAGCTAGCTTAGGTTTCATTTTAACTAGGTAGACTAGTTATAGAATGTAGAATAGTTATTAACAATTTACTAACTACCTAGTTAAAATAAATACAAACTTACCTGTGAAATAAATCCTAAGATACCTTACACTAAAACCTAAAATTACAAAAAAAACCGCTAAAATCACAAAAAATAAAAAACCTACCATTACAAAAAAAACAAAAAATGAAATTATCCAAAAAATAAAAAATATTCCTATTCTAATACCCTTTTAAAAAAAAAAAAAACACCCCAAAATAAAAAAGTCTAATCTAGAATAAACTACCAAGGGCCCCTAAAAGGGCCTTTAGTAGGGCATTGTCCTAAATATATCAGCTCTTTTTATGGAAAAAAAATTACAAAGACCCACTAACATTACAAACCCCCATGCCTCCAAACCCACAAAATAAAAAAATCTAAAAAAACCTAAGCTATCCATTGCCCTGAAAAGGGCATTTAGATTGGTATTGCCCTTAAAAGGGCATTTAGTTCTTTCACATGCCCAAACCCTAATCTAAAATAAAAACACATCCAAAAAACCCTTAGAAAAAACCTAATACTCACCCCCGACGATCCACTTACAGTTTTTGAAGTCCCGCTTGAACGATCTTCATCCAGGCCACAAGAAGTCTTCATCCAGGCGACCTCTTCAATCTTCATCCGGGCGGCAAAGTTCTCATCCAAGCGGTGAGAAGTCTTCATCCAGGCAGCCTCTTCAATCTTCAACCAGGTGGCATCTTCTATCTTGATCCCGGCAGCATGGAGCGGGTCCACCCTGAAGACATCCGCCACAGAGCATCCTCTTCATACGGTCGCCGCCGTACACTGAATCTTCAATGCAAGGTATGCGATTAGTGTTAGCTGAAAAATTTTAATCAGCCAATAGGATTTAGAGCTGCTAAAATCCTATTGGTTGTTCAAATCAGCCAATAGGATTTATGCAGCTCTCATTCTACTGGCTGATTTGACTTCGCTGCGGGGATGAAGATAGAAGAGGCCGCCTGGATGAAGACTTCTCGCCGCCTGGATGAAGATCGTTCAAGCAGGACTTAAAAAATTTTAAGTGGATTGTTGGGGGTTAGTGTTAGGCTTTTTTAAGGTTTTTTTTGGGTGGGTTTTTATTTTAGATTAGGGTTTGGGCATGTAAAAGAGCTAAATGTCCATTTAAGGGCAATGCCCATACAAATGCCCTTTTAAGGGCAATGGGTAGCTTAGTTTTTTTTAGATTTTGGAGGCGTGGGGGTTTGTAATGTTAGTGGGTCTTTGTAATTTTTTTTCATAAAAAGAGCTGATATATTTAGGGCAATACCCTACAAAAGGCATTGCCCTAACAGGAGTTAGGATTTTTATTTTGGGGGGTTGGTTGGGTGATGGGTTTTACTGTTGGGGGGTCTTTGTATTTTTTTTTTACAGGTAAAAGAGCTGTTTAACTTAGGGCAAGGCCCTTAAGGGCTATTGGTAGTTTATTGTAGGCTAGTTTTTTATTTTTATTTTGGTGGGCTTTTTTATTTTGATAGGTCTATTAGATTAGGTGTAATTCTTTTTTATTTTGGATAATTTCGTTTGTTATTTTTCATAATTTAGTGTTTATTTTTTGTATTTAGATACTTTGTAATTTTAAAGTAGTGTTTTTTATTGTGTAGTTTAGTTTAATTTAATTGGTAATTAGTTAATTTTAGTTTAATAATTATATTACTTTAATTGTTAGTTTAAACATCGTTTTTTTTAATTTGACAGGTTTTAATTTAATTTAAGATAGGGAAATTGTAATTTTAATCTAAAGTTAGGAGGGCGTTAGGTTTAGGGGTTACTAGTTTAAATTAGTTTATTGCGATGTGGGGGCTTTCGGTTTAGAGGCTAATAGTTTACTTTTGTATATTTCGTTTTGGGGGGCTTGCGGTTTAGGGGTTAGTAGGTTTATTATACTGGCGGTGGTGTAGGGCTTAATAACTTTAGTATAGTGGGGGCAATGTGGGTGGACGGCATATTAGGGGTAAATTATATTTAAATAGTGTTTGCGATGCGGGAGGGCAGCAGTTTAAGGGGTTTATAACTTTATTATAGTGGTGAGGATGTCGGGGAGAGCGTCAGAAAAGGGGTTAATAAATTGTATAGTGACTGCGATGTCGGGAGCGGCAGATTAGGGGTAAATAAATTTAATATAGTATTTGCGATGCGGGAGGGCCTTGGTTTGGGGGTTAATAGGTAGTTTATGGTGGTTTAGTGTACTTTGTAGCAGTTTAGTTATGAGTTTTATGTTACAGATTTGTAGCGTAAAACTCATAACTACTGCTTTTAGATGGCGTTACGGATCTTGACGTTATAGGGTATAAAGCAGGTTTTTTAGCCTCACTGCAAAACTCGTAATGGCAGCTCAATGGGAATCCCATGAAAAAACTTTATTTTTTTGAGTGTGGGACTGATGTTGGGTTACAGGCTAAAAGGCTTGCGGTACAGCTATACCGACAAGACTTGTAATGGCTGCAGTGCTGTTTTAGCGCTGAAAATGCCATATTTTCAGCGTTAAAAGATGAAGGCACAAATCGTAATCTAGCTGATTTTTTTTTAAATGTATATAATGCATATGAGGCTATGGGCATTTAACTAATCACACCCAAAGCCCTAATTTACAAATTTTCTATTTGTCTGCAAAACACTTTATCTAATTTTTATTTCTTATTTATTTTATATGCAGTTTGAATAAGGTTGGTTACACTCTCTTCTGAGTGATATCCAGTTTAGCCTAGAGGTGGCCTTTTCCTTTAATTGTTTTCTTTAATTTATTTTTTACTCTCTGTATTATTTTCCTATACTCCAGTTTATCTGTATTGAAATATCCCCTTGATAAATATATAAATCTATAAGAATGAGGTCCAAGAGTGACTTAATTGAATCTGTAGGGGGGAAATTGGGACTGACATTTTGTATATTTAAAGGGACACTGTACCCAATTTTTTTCTTTCGTGATTTAGTTAGAGCAGGCAATTTTAAGCAACTTTCTAATCTACTCCTATTATCAAATTTTCTTCATTCTCTTGGTACGTTTATTTGAAAAGCAAGAATGTAAGTTTAGATACCAGCCCATTTTTTGGGAACAACCTGGATTGTCCTTGCTGATTGGACAGCACCAATAAACAAGTGCTGTCCATGGTTCTGAACCAAAAATGTGCTCGCTCCTTAACTTAGATGCCTTCTTTTTCAAATAAAGATAGCAAGAGAATGAAGAAAAATTGATATTAGAAGTAAATTAGAACGTTGCTTAAAATTGCATGCTCTATCTGAATCACAAAATAAAAAATTTGGGTTCAGTGTCCCTTTAACTCTGTAACACAGATATGTCATGAATATCTGTAATGTATATTGCAATAGTTTATTTGTTCATTTACATTTTTGTCCTCAATAAAAATAAAAATAAAATATAAAATAATGCTTCAGGCTATGTTGACATTCATACTGTTTATTTACACATATATACACAGAGGTTATGCCTTAACGTCTTCCTTCTGCTCTGTTTTCCATTTAACCCGTGGCTGCCAGAGAATATGAATATACTGTATATATAAAGCTGTGCTGTATATGTTAGATTTTTTTTGTTATCCTAGCTTGGTTGTCACTTCATTCTTCTGAGACAGCCAAGGGGTTAAATGTAGACAGAGCATATGTACCTCTTGTGGTGGGGTCACAGCCTAATAATTTTTATGACTTTGGTAAGGGTGTGTTCGAGGTAATGGGAGGGGCATGATGTTGCAAGTAGCAGCTTGTAACGCTTCTCCCCGCGGGCCTGCTGACCTAGAAATCCCTGTCGGATGATGCCAACCCCTGAAGGGCAATGTTCGGCAGGCGCATTGCAGCACTCGACTTGAGGCCGTTGACCTCAATACGCTTGTTGTAAATATGAAGTTATTTATCTATGGTAGGACCTCAGATGCCGCCACCTAGAGTTAAGCTTAAAGCTTAGAGAAAAAAGTTTAGTAATTTTGTGCCTGGTTGTTTAAATAAACGCAACCTGGCTCCATGGTCTTTTACCTCCAACTGTTGTCTGTGTGTTTATTGGGGTAAGGAGGGAGTGAAGTTATGGTGATTTAACCCTTTTAGCTTCACACACATCGCAACACAGCTTTTTGTAACTTTTTATTCATCACAATCCCACCCCAACATTTCGGTCAAGGCACTAGACCTTTGTCAAGGGTAACACAGAAAATCACAGCATGATTCCAAATACACAATAAAGTATTCACACTGCACTCCTGTATTTAAACAAAACACCAAGCCACTTCCTCGCTGCACCTGGAAGTGACATCAGAGCACTTCCAATCCAGACTTACTACACACAAAAAAAATCTAGATAGATAGTGTGCACATCTGGAGTACTACATGACAGAAAATTGTGCTGTCATATAGAGTTCTTGTAATGTATAACATTCTTTCAAAACTGCTGCCAAATAGTGTTTCAGACACATGCACCTGTTCTAACCTTCCTGATTTTCAACAAAGGATAAACATACAACGTTTCAGGCCTACTATAGGCCCTTAGTCATGTATACATGATATACATGACTAAGGGCCTATAGTAGGCCTGAAACGTTGTATGTTTGTCTAAGACCCTAGTTGATGAAGGAATAAAGGTATTTTAACTATTGGTGGCTGGAACAAATTATTTAATTGCTTGGAGTGTTTGCAGGATAAGGCAGATCCTGGGTTCCGTGCCCCACAAGCCACATATCTCTTGGTGCTGTTTTCCACACTTTTCTTTGAGGTTTCAACAAAGGATACCAAGAAAACAAAGTAAATTTGATAATAGAATGATATTGAAAAATTGTTTAAAACTGCATGCTCCATCTGAATCATGAAAGAAAAATGTTGTGCTTTATATCCCTTTAAATTGTTCAAATATTTTGTGGATAGCCAGAAAATTTATAAGGTTTCAATTATTTTATTAAAAATTACACTTTCATGCTAAAAACACTACCTTACTTATATTCAAAGTTAGTATATACATCATACATCTTGTAATTAACAGCTCAAAAGAGTTCAAATACCTTTATAATATATCCAAAAATGGTATCTGAATCCTAACTGACAGATATATGTATTTTTTCGCACATTGCAAGTATTGTTTTTCTATACGGCTACATAGTCAGAGCATCTTGTCAGTTCATCAGGATTACTGTTCAAAATGTACAAGAAAATACACATAAAAGTGATGCACAAAATGTTGCTGTTCTCTTAAAATGAAAATAGTAATTTGTATAGCACTTAATCTTTAGATTTAATATTCAATGAACAAATTAAAATAAAGCAAAATACCACATCCAATTGCAATCAAAGTGTGTTTTGAACAGTTCTTTCTCAAATTATTTGTCTTACCAGCAGGATACTGATGGTGATTGTCCCAAAGCTCAATTTGGATAGAAATGACATTTCCGTAACTGAATGGCAGAGTTAATTGCAATTAAATCAACAAGATTATACTTATCAATTAACACATTAGTTCCTTGAAGCAAAAATAAATAAATTATAGTTTGATTTTTTTAAAATATGTGCTAAAGCCGAGTATTAATATATATACAGCAATGTCAAACAGATTTTCATTTAAATTTTCATTAATTATTTCTGTCATGGGCATATGCTTATGCTTTTTGTTTTCTGAAGGGATGGCCAAAAAATAAATAAATGGTATAAAGCATAATAATATAAATATACAATATGTCTGCATGCAATGCGGGGTACAATCTAATGTGCGTTGGAGTGAAAGGAGGTTCTTCGCTCTGGCACTGGAGTGCCGACGTGCAGCTTATCATCTTTAAATGATGTTTGTTATAGTGTTCTGTGCATGCTCCCACTCTCAAGGTCCATAACGAGCATGGCACCCAGGGACGGTAAAAAATGTATCAATATACATAAGTTAAAACATTTTTTACACATCTTTAATTCAATTTGTTATGAATATTTAATTATTTTGAAGCACTCAGTGATACTCATTATGCATATCGTAGCATAGAGGGCTGCCTGGGTGCCATGTTCGTCATTGATCTCAAGAGCATGCACGTGCACAAAATGCTTTAACAAACATCATTCAAAGATGACTAGCTGTAAGTCCGTACTCCAGTATTAGCGCAAAGAACCTCCTTTCACTCTGGCAAGCCTAAAAGATTGTACTCCGCATTGCACGCAGAAACTTTTTTGCAGATTACGGGCCAAAATATATCAAACATAGCAAGTATTTTCAATCAAAAAACAAAAAACTGCTAAAAAGTTCCAAATACTTTATTATACTTGCGTTAAAAGGTGGCTCACAAGTTAGATAAAAAAGTATGCATACATGTCAGGCCAGTCTAACGCATTTTGGCTGCTGACAGCCTTAATCATAGACTCAATTTCCTATTCACACCAGTGGAGCTTAAATACTCTCCCTCACAATCTCATTGGATGCCTCAATGTCTGCTTCTATTACACTGCTTGGATTTAAAGTGACAGAACACCTCTATCAGATACACTTTCATTAATGTTATGTTTACCATACAATTTGCATTATTTCCTTCAAAAATGTGACCAGACTTAGTATAATACGAATTTAAATGCTTAGCAACTTCCTAGAACAATACTAGTGATATGGCAAGTACAGTAAATTTAGACTATATACATTTGGACCCTATTGTCACTTAACTACAGGTCCTTGTTATTACCATACCTCATACTAGTGTGAAATTGCTGTCAAAAAGACCACTCACCAACTAAATTCTAGCCCATTATTCATACTACACATCAGAAGACCTATTGTCCTATACATCTTAAGCAACTGTGTCTGACATATGACATTGTAATTTTCTATGATGGACGAAAATAGCCATCAAACTTAGCTTCATGAACAGGGGATATATTGTTAACCTCTTGTCAAATTTTGTGACCGAAAAACTTTTGCAATAGAATACTATTGCCAGATGTTTATATCCCTCTATATTCCAACCAAGGGGTCTGCGTGTTTTTAATGTGAAGATCCAGTAAGCTTCTGCCAGGGTTTTTTCCCTGCTTTGTTTGCCATGTGCTGCTGGCAGCCATTTTCTCACCTCTCTTGCTGACTCTGGTGCATAGTGTGTGATGCTGCTCATTTCCTGCATGCCCTTTTATGGCCAGACTGGTGTACATCATCCATGTGATACAGGTTGCAGTCTCAGAATTGTGATGTCATCACTTATTATTTAAAGGGCCTCTGCTCAGTATGCTTTGCCCTTGCGTTGTCTCAGACCTGTTTGTGAGAGTTCCTGTGTATTACCTGGCTGTCTGACGTCCCTTCTGGTTCCGGATCCCTGGCTTGTTTATGACTCTGCTGTTCACCTTGTTCCTCATTCCATCTCATTTGACTACTCGCTTTGGCTCCTGACTCGGCTTGTCTGACTATTCGCTTTGGTTCCTGACTCGGCTCGTCTGACTACCAGCTTTGGTTTTGACTCCTGGCTTGTTATTTGACTTGTGGACTTTTTAATTATTTTTTGCTATTAATAAAGGTGTGATTATTTTTGCACTTCTCGTCTCAGTCTGATTCCTGGCACCCTGACGGCTTCCTTTTTAAACAAATCTTTTATTCTATCACCTCCTCTGGGCTTTATTCTCACTAGATCTATTATCATCCAAGTAAATGTACTTGTATCCCCCTGGTGTTCATATATCAAATGTTTGGTGGCTCCTGTAGTAGTTCTTCCCTTTTCTATATCATTAAGTTGTTCCCTTATTCTGACCCTTGTCTCGCATGAGGTGCACCCTTCATACTTTCTCTGACATGCCGTACATGCTATCATATATACAGCATGATCCAATCTTCAATTTGTACAGAACTGACAGTTATAGAACTTCTGTGTATTAAATGACTGAAAAACCTTACTGATCTGAGTATAGTCGCATGTTGTGCAACTACGGGTATGACACCTATAGTGTCCCTTGCATGTTAACCAGCTATTCTCTTTCCTTTGTTTCTTCAATGCACTTGGTAATATTATTTAGTTGCCAATTGTCATATTCCTCTTAGAATAAAACAACACCCTTTCTCAAATACACCTTTAAGGTGATCATCTGCTCTCAGGATCGGAAGATTCTTCCAAATTATGTCAGATATATTTTTGTATTGGTTGGTGTAAGCAGTCACAAAAGTGATCTCACTCTCTTTCTTGTGCTTTTTCCTCCTGTTCACTGATTCTTTAGGTTTAAGTAAGTCTTCCCTGGGTATTTCAATTACCTATTGTAAGCTCTCATGATAGGATCTTCGGTATAGCCTCCTGCTCTCAATTTGTTTAGTAATACTTTGCTCTCTGCCTAAAATGTACCCTCTTCTGAGCAATTGCATTTGACTATGATAAGTTGGCCCTTGGCCACTCCGTAATACATGTGTCGTGGGTGACAACTTCTTGCATGGAGCAAAGCATTTGCAGTAATTGGCTTAGTATAGAGTGATGTAGTAATCTGTCTAGTTGTAGGATCGCCCTCCAATGTGACATCCAAGTAAGCTACCTTCAATTTGTCATAGACTGATGTAAATTGCAGTCCCACCCTATTCTGGTTTAAGCAAGCAATGAACTCTTCCATTTCAGACTGTGTACCTGACCACACAAACAACAGATCATCTATAAAACGTTTATATCCTATCAATGACCCTCTAAATGGGTTCCCATCTGCATAGATGTGAGACAGCTCCCACCAACCAATAAACAGGTTGGCGTATGCTGGGGCAAATTTTGCCCCCATAGCTGTCCCATGTGTCTGCAGATAGAACACATTTTCAAATTCAAAATAATTGTGGGTCAGCAAGAAACTCACAGTTCTAAGGATAAAAATTTGAAGTACCTCATCATAATCACTGAGTCCCAGGTTGGGGGGGCACTTGGCCCCGGGGATCCTTGTCAGGGCGGGTATTTGGCATCCATCCTGTGATCCTTGGTACTCCCAGCACATCTTTTTCATTACAGGAAAGTGTGAGCTCGGGCAGCGGTTTGGCTGTGAGGCATAAGGAGGTTCCGGGACCATCACGGCTTTCAGGGTCTGGAGTTCATTCCGAGGGGCATCACTTCCACTTCCGGCATCAGGAGCAGGTGAGACATGTGTTCAGTTGGGGCAGGGGGTGGGTGAGGGGGGGTCATCCAGTGACTCTGGCTCTGAGAGTGATGACTCATTGGGGCCAGTGTCGAAACATCAGAAACGTGTATGAAAATACTTGCGTAGATTGGTGGCAGGGAAGGAGAGACAAGAGTCGATGCTGGTACCTGGGGCAGCTGGGGC
This sequence comes from Bombina bombina, assembly GCF_027579735.1. Lineage (NCBI taxonomy): Eukaryota > Metazoa > Chordata > Amphibia > Anura > Bombinatoridae > Bombina > Bombina bombina. Next base: position 583,691,381 of record NC_069503.1, on the reverse strand, counting down.
ACTTTCAGTGAGTACCATTCAAGGGGAGAGTGGTAGTGGTTGTAAAGTAGATTAGAGAAGGGAAATATGTCAACATCTTTGAATTGTTGGTTGAGGCATATAGGGCAAAATAGTGGAGCAAGGACTACACTGGTCCAAAAAATGTTAATCGACCTATAAATATAAACGAGTGGTGGAGTTGTTTTAGAGTACTGGCATCTTGCCTTATTGAAGCAAAGCCAGAGAAGCATTTAGAAGTGCTGAAATATATGAAAACCATTTAGTTTAACCATAAAACATATAAAAAAGGGGAATAGAGGTCATATGATGCAGATTATAGGTGGAAGATGGTGGGGAACCCATTGTTGTCCTATGGCACAATGGATGTTCATCTATGGTAATGTTCTCTAGGGGGGAGGGCAGGTTTGAACACACAACCTTGGGGGTTGAAGAGAAAAGGCCGGGAGTGCTGAAAGTATAACAACGGGAAGTTCGATAGAGGGGCAAACTGCTCCTTTCGTCACTCCTGCTTATACTGTGGGGAAGCCCACCCTGGGACAGAATGCTCAAGGAGAAAGGAAGGCATGTGCAGAGGCGCAGGTAGAGGAGCAAATGGTGCGAAGGACTCCAACACCGCTGAAGTTGGACGCTCTTGAGCCATGTCTCAAGGCTTACCCAAACAGGGAGGTAGCAGAGTTATTGCTGTCAGGTTTACGCGAAGGCTTTCGCATTCCCGTGTTGGGTGAGGTAGTAGGGGCTCAACAGAAGCAGAACTAGAAGTTGGCATATGAGTACCCTCAGGTATTCAGGGGAAAAATGGACAAGGAGTTGAAGTTGGGGCGCATGGCAAGCCCATTTAGGGAACCTCTTTTGAAGGGACTGATGGTCTCCCCTCTCTGTGTTGTGCCAAAGAAGGAATCAGGGAAATTCCAGTTGATCCAGCACTTATCATACCCGAAGGGTAAATCGGTGAATGATGCAATCAACCCGGAAGTTAGTTCCATCCATTACCAGTCGTTTGATCAGGCAATTTGGTGCAGCAGGTAGGTTTGGGGGCCCTCTTGGCTAAGCTGGACATTGAGTCAGCTTTCGGTTTGTTGCCAATTCATCCGGCATCCTTTCAGCTGATGGGGTGTTGGTTTGAGGGTGCCTACTTTGTACCAATGGGCTACTCAGTTTCCTGTGCTTTCTTTGAAGCATTCAGTACATTTTTGCACTGGGTGGTTTCATTGGTGGCCGGGGGGGCCTAATAGCACATTATTTGGATGGCATTTTGCTTGTAGGTAGGGCAGGGTCATTGGAATGTACAAGGTTAATGTTTGTGATGAGGAACTTACTCTCTCATTTCAGGGTTCCTTTGGTGGAAGACACAACCCAGGGACTGTGCATTTGCACTTCGCATGCAAGGTAATTCCAATGGGGAGGGTGTTCAACAGGAGGTTGGAGGGCCCATTGAAGGGCAATGGCAGGGAGCGCAGGGATTGTAGGATTTCCAAAGAAACAAGGGAAGATTTGAAAGTCTGGAAGCTGTTTTTAGAGGACTTTAACAGAATATTTGTTTTGGAGGCAGGGTAGGATGTCTAGTCAAGTTTTGGATTTGTTCACAGATGCGGCAGGTGCCCATGGCTATGGGGCATATTTCAATGGTGTTTGGAGCATGGAGCCTTGGCCAAGGGAGTGGGTGGAGAAGGGCTTGACCAAGAACCTAACTCTGCTGGATTTGTTTCCCATTGTAGTAGCTATCGAGTTATGATGGCAGCAGTTGGCCAATAGAGCTGTTATCTTTTGGTGTGACAATATGAGTGCCATGTACAGTATCAACAATCTTTCAGCTTCTTCCCCAATTGTTAAGGTTGGTTAGTGCTGAGGTGTTTGCAGCACAACATTGACTTCTCGACTGTAAGATTAACTGTATCTTTTAAATGTATATAGTGTTGCTAGTTGCGAAGGCCAAGAGATACAAGTTATAACCTGGCAAAATGCTTCTAGCGTTTTGATAAGAGTCTACTCACAGGTAAAGGCTGCTAGACAAATAAGATTTTACTCAGACGTTCAAATGTACAAGTCTGATTAATTCACAGGGAGAAATAGGTAATATGGCAGTTTAGCTAGATCAAAGATAGAGTTCGTTAGCTTGAGGTAAAATGTTATTACAGAGACTGTGAAGGAGCGGTACATATGCTGTATTAGGAACAACTTGAGAGATAATGTTTAGCAGAAATAATACTTGCGGTAGCCTTTGCTTGATTTCCCTTGCGGCCTGAGATGCTGTAATGGCGGAGTGTTCCGTGAGTACTTCCTGTGAGCTGTGAGGCTGAGTTGCGGTACCGTTCTGCCTGAGAGATTGTTCAGCGGATTCCGGCAGCTTGAGGAGAAGTAGTCCTTGTGGAGCAGGTGAAGAATCAGCTGTGACTGGGTCTTCAGAGAATCCTCCGTAATACTGTGGCGGTGAGGGAAGCGACACTTAAGGAGAGAGACTGACAGGCAGTATATGCTATGAAATCCTTTGGCTGCATTGTATAAATGTTCGGAATGAATCGATAGTGAAGTGAGCAGGAGTGACTTGATTTCAGCGAAGTAACTTCAATTAGAACAAACAAAATAATCAAGCAAAGTACTGCTCAGGAAGTGAGGTTTTATAGGCAGGTGAAAAGGTGGGAGTGAAATGTCTTAAAGGGACATTACATCGACATGGCATGTGCCAGGGGTTAATAATGTGGTAGCGGACTCGCCGTCTCGCTGACAGTGGGATCTGTTTAGGAAGTTGGTTCTGGGAACGGATGAAGTTGGTGCTTCTTGTCCTTTATTTCTTTGGCAGATGGCCAAGGGAGGGACATGCTGAGTTTGCTGGTGAGAGTGTCATTGGCCCCTGCTAGTTGGCAGACCTATGTAAAAAACTAGGCAGAGTGGAAAGCCTTCCTGATAGGTAATTTGAAGGAGTTTGAATGCAAAAAGGCTGAGATGCAGGTGAAGCTAGCAACTTTGGCATTTTTCAGTAAATGGAGGGGCCTTCCAGATTGTATGGGTACTTTCTTGGTCAGGCAAGTGATGAAAGGTTGGGGTAGAATTGAAGTTCGGTCGGTTGACAGGCATGAACCAATTACAGTGCAGAGGTTAGAGGCTTTGTTGGCAGTTTGCAGAGTGTGAGGATGATTACAAGGTCTGTTTATTTTCAAGCAGCGTTTTCATTGGCATTCTTTGGGGCTCTTAGGATAGGTGAAATGGTGGCGCAGTCTAGGGTATCAGTAGGATCTGGAATACAAATGCAGCATGTGAGGTTCGATTTGCAAGCATTACTATTGTTTATCCCTAGATCTAAGACAGCTCAAGAAAGGAAGGGCGTATGGTTGTTAATGTAACAGCAGTCTAACCCAGAGTGTTGTCCAGTAAGACTCATCTCTGAGTACTCTAGGAGACATCAAGGGAATGCAGGGGAATTTTTTATTCACAGTGATGGTGCTAATTTATATAAATTCCAGTTTAGAAATTTTTTGAATTAGGCAGCAGAAATGGCTGGCCTTAACCCTGATGTCATAGCTTCCCACTCATTTTGCATTGGCTCGGCCACTACTGCAGCAGCTGCTGGGCTACCAGAACAAGGTATACAGAGGTTGGGTAGGTGGAGCTCAAAAAGATACAAGCTGTACATTAGGCCATTAATCCTTTATTTTAGGTGTAAGGACCCTTCCGTGTAGAGTGTGGATAGTCGGCCATTCATATGTTCACTGGGCTGCAATCCATGCCTTGAAGCGTCTGGGCGGCCAGCAGCTGGGGATTTGACCAGATGCGGTTTCAATTAGATGGCTGGGGAGGAGGGGAATGCTTTGGAGAGATTTGCCAGGGTGTCTTGAAGAAGCCTTTCTCCGCTGGGGAAGCCCTTCTTTGATTGTGCTGCATCTGGGGGGTAAATGATGTGGGAAGCGTGCCTGTGCTTGAATTAGCATCTATCATACAGTCAGATGTTCATTGGATGAAAGCATGATTCCCAGGAGTGAGAGTGGCCTGGTCGAATGTCATTGCTCGTTTGCAGTGGAGGCATGTGAGGGTGCATAGGTCAGCTTATTGGATTGGGAAGAAGCTGAATAGGGATGTAGGGAGGTTGATCTTGGAGGAAGGCAGGTTCGTGATCAGGCACAAAAATATTTTGGCAGACTGTAAACGCCTATATAGACCTGATGGCGTGCACTTAACTGATGAAGGCTTAGATTTGATTTTGGCAAATTTAAAAGAGGCATTTAGGCGCCATGTCCTATAGTTATGCCTTAGATTGGTTGTTGGTGGTGGCAAGAGATCCACTTTTTTAAGGGGTATAGTATGTATCTCTTGTGGCGGGGTCATGGCCTAATAACTTTTCTGGCTTCCATAAGGGTGTGGTTGAGCTAATGGGAGGGGAATTATGTTGCAAGTAGCAGCTTGTAACGCCTCTCCCCGCGGGCCTGCTGACCTAGAAATCTCTGTTGGATGATGCCAACCCCTGAAGGGCAATGCTCGGCAAGAGCATTGCAGCACTTTACTTATGGCCGTTGACCTCAATACGCTTGTTGTAAATATGAAGTTATTTATATATTTTAGGACCTCAGATGCCACCACCTAGAGTTAAGCTTAAAGCTTAGAGAAATAAAGTTTAGTAATTTTGTGCCTGGTTGTTTAAATAAACACAACATTGCTCCATGGTCTTTTACCTCCAACAGTTGTCTGTATGTTTATTGCGGTAAGGTGGGAGTATAGTTATATCTATTTAACCCTTAAAGCTTCAAACACCTCGCAACGCAGCTTTTTTGTAACTTTTTATTCATCACAATCCCACCCCGACGTTTTGGTCCAGGCACTGGACCTTTGTCAAGGGTAACACAGAAAATCACAGCATGATTCCAAATACAGAATAAAGTATTCACACTGCACTCCTGTATTTAAACAAAACACCAAGCCACTTCCTCGCTGCACCTGGAAGTGACACCAGAGCACTTCCAGTCCAGACTTACTACACACACAAAAAATCTAGATAGATAGTGTGCACATCTGGAGTACTACATGACAAAAAATTGTGCTTTCATCTAGAGTTCTTGTAATGTATAACATTCTTTCAAAACTGCTGCCAAATAGTGTTTCAGACACATGCACCTGTTCTAACCTTCCTGATTTTCAACAAAGGATACCAAGAAAACAAAGTAAATTTGATAATAGAATGATATTGAAAAGTTGTTTAAAACTGCATGCTCCGACTTCCGGTGGGCGGGCCGTAAGAACGGTCGCATGGAGACTGAGCTCCGGGATCGTTCCGTCTACAATAGTGGATTTTACCAACCAGACCTGATCCAGCATTGACCTTGAGCAGTGCGGAGGTGTACTAACTCGGTAGAGAACGAGGAGGGAGCGGAAGACCTGCTTCACCACCGGAGGGTAAAGTTTTTTGGTAGCGCAAATACAGCGCAGGGGGGCCTACTCACGGGACCGACAAATTACACAGCACTGCCAGTTTGGGTACCGGACAAGACCCCTAAATCACACTGCTAAGTAGCAGATAACCCATAGTCACTAACGCACCACTAAGAAAAGTTGCAAACCGCGCCATTAACTACGGCCATGTGGGGTATCCATCTCAAGCTGCGGAATGTTAACAGCTGGAAAATAAGCAGAGTAAAGAAACAATAAGCAAAAGTACTAAGAAATGCCGGCACTGTTAATAATTAGAATGCAGAAGAGAGACATTGAATGAAAGCAGTAAGATGACAGTATATCTCCCTCACCTGACACAATTCAATACAGGCCTAGCGGTATAGGAATTAGTGGGCCACATACATGAACCACAGAGGCCCCATGTGAGATGTATCCACTCTATGACAAATACTTAAAGCCTACATAATCAGACCTATGATCACCCTAAAAAAGACTGACAAACATAAAGAGAGTGTGTGACCTTAAAACGCAACTTTGAGATGTAGTGAGGCCGTGACATTTTTTTTTTCCTCTCTTCTCTCTAAACATAACACAGGAAAGAGTTGAAGTGCTTCATTAAGAAAACAGCAACCCCACATACCGAAAATTACAGTTGGAACACACAGCTCGGTTCAACACTGGTCTGAATTTCCTCTTCTTTCCTGTAAGAATTCACTGCATGCAGAGGTATTATAGTAGCTTCCAGAAAGCTACAAGTACTATGGTGGCCAGAAATAAACAAACTGATAGAAAAGCTAAACATCAGGCAGAGCAGCAGGTAGCAGTGGGAGGTGGTGAGGCTGAGCTAGACATCATGAACCCAGACCCACATCCTATAGACACACAGCTCTTGGCCTTATTTCTACCAAAGATGGAGCAGTTACAGACCAGCCTAGATGCAATGGCGATGGATCTGAAGCAGATGGCTAACAGAATCACTAGAGCAGAACATCGTGTGTCAGGGATAGAAGATTTGCAAAGATCACAAGCTACAAGCATTACAGCACTGCAAAAACAAAACACACTTCTATCAGAGAAAATAGATGATCTTGAAAACAGATCACGGAGGAACAACTTCCGTATAGTAGGGCTCCCAGAAACGGTTGCCAGTTCCACCCTTATAGATTTTGCAGAAAAAAAAATGCCTGAATTACTAAAACTACCATGTACCTCGCTCCCATTTTGTGTGGAAAGGGCACACAGGGTGGGGATTCCAGGTGGAAACAGAGATCAAACAAAATTCCCGAGACAAGTAATGGTCAAGTATTTAAATTTTCAACACAAGGTTGCCATCCTCAGAGCATACAGACAGAATGGTCCCATACAGTTCGAGGGGAAAAGATTACTGATCTTTCAAGATTATTCAACTGAAGTCACCAGGAGGAGATGAGAATTTGCACCATATTGTAAAACACTCATGGAGAGAGGAAGACAGGTATCATTGCTGTACCCAGCGAAGTTTAGGATCCACACACCAACAGGACACAAACTCTTTGATTCTATCAGACAGTTGCGGAAATTTCTGGAGGAAGAGGAGAAAGATCAAGCTGCAAGAGAAAACGCACCTGATTGAATATATGAGAGTCTAAAATCCATTCCCAGTAACACCCCTTGGGGAGCAGGGTTCTTTCTTTTGTTATGTAGGTGACAAACTGTGAGAATGGAGAGTTCATTGTCAGCACATCACACCTACCATCTGTGTAAGGGTTATGGCCATATAGCCCTTGGGGTTAAAATGAGAGTTCTCGATACATATTTGAAATTATAGGAAGTAAAAGGAAGCCGATGTAAGGCATGAAACTAGAATGTTAGGGCCTAGATATGATTGTCATGATTGTTATAAAATTTGTTTTGATAGTTATCTCTCAGGAGAGGGAGATATAGGTTAAATGCTGTCCGTATCCTTAGATACTAAAAACAGGAACAAATGTTGGCTTTGTTAGATATGTTAACATTAGGTTTTTTTTGTATTGTGTATTATAATTTTGTTTGTTATATTTCTGATTTCGAACATGCTGTACAAGTAATTTTCTGTAAAGATACATTTATATTGTTTGCATCTTACGAAGGGAAATGTGAAATGCACTTAATTTACTATGTCGACAATCTTTTTAACCAAATGCTCACTATTACAGATAAAAATGAGACAACTTACCATAAGACCGGTCTGACTGGGACTACTAACGACATTACGTTAAGATATAAGAAATACAAACATGGTAAGATACTTCTTTCACCAAAATGTGTAAAGTTATGAAGCATTTAAATATTATTGCATGGAATGTGGGGGGCATTACGTCCCCCATTAAACGCAAAGCAATTCTGAAACACCTTAGGGTTATTAAAGCAGACATAGCTATATTAGAGGAGACCCACCTATCTCAGGTAGAACATCGAAAGCTGAGGCAAGGCTGGGTGGCAGAGGTAGTTTATACCCCATGTGAATTATGAAGAGCTAGGGGAATAGCTGTGCTTTTTAGAAAAGGTCTCCCATATAACATTATCAATAAAGTAATAGATGCAGAGGGGTGTTTCATCATTCACTCTTCTTCACAAATTTACTCTAGTGCTGTGTGGAATATATGGGCCACCAAACCAGAAGCAGGAGTTCTGGACAATGATACACAATAAACTTCTACCATTCATACACCTTCCATTGGTGATGGGGGGAGACTTTAACATCGCTCCGCAGACACCCCTAGACAGATTTCGAGATCCCGCATGGCAAGGAACTGCCCCAAACAACACCAGATATGCCAAAATTGAGGCCCGTATTATGACTAAACTCAGGAACACATTGGGGTTTAGAGATATTTGGAGAGATAGGAACCCAGAGGAAAAAAACTATACTTGCGTATCCACCTCAAAACACACGCTATCCCGAATAGACTTCTTTTTAATATCTGCATCATTGATACCAAAAGTGGAAAACACAAAAATCTTAGATATAACGTTGTCAGATCACATGCCTATCCAGTTACATATAAACCTGAAAATACCAAGGGGGGAGGGAAATATCTGGAGATTCCCAGCATATCTATACAACAATGCTAGTTTCCATACATTCCTGAGTAAGGAATGGCAGTATTATAGTGAGGCAAATCACGCCCATAGAAGTCAGCCGATGCTGTTTTGGGAGGCTGCAAAAGCGGTCCTGAGAGGTGCAGTCACATCTTATACGATAAAACTGAAAAAACAATATAAAGCAAAAGCAGACCTTTTCCTTAGGCAGCTTAAGAATGCATATAATAAATATCTAAGGTGCCCCAGATTACAAAATAGGAACACTTATTACACAGTCAAACAACAAAGAGACACCTACCTTTTAGACAATTCCTTACGAACTTTGAATAAAGCTTCAGGCCTTTTTTATCGACATGGCAACAAGACAGGTAGATATTTGGCAGCAGTAAATAAAATTGTAAGGCCTAGCACTCTGATAACTAGCATAAAAGTGGGAGACGCCATAGAAAATAACAATGATAAGATAGTACAAGCCTTCAGGGAATACTACCAAACCCTCTATAACTCCACAGGCATAGACAGAGACATTAGGGAACAATTCTGGTCGGATTTACAATTACCCCGCCTATCTAATGCTGACTCGGATACATTGAATTTACCCATAACCAAGGAAGAAATAAATAACGTCATTAAAAGTTCTCCACAAGGGAAAACGCCAGGTCCTGATGGACTGCCAGGCGAATTTTATAAGATCTTACTCCCTAATGTCGTTGAAGACCTAGAAACACTATACAACAGCCTACTGGCTGGTAAAATTGAAATATCAAACAGATTTGTAGAGGCTAACATAACTTTGATAGCCAAGCCAGGAAGGGACTCAACTCTGAGAGAGTCGTACAGACCTATATCGCTCCTAAATAGCGACTATAAAATTCTGACCAAAATTCTAGCCAACAGGTTAATGAGAATCCTACAATCCCTTATACACAAAGTCCAGACAGGGTTCATCAAAGGCCGTTCCTCTGTCTCTAATATTAGAAAGCTTCAGATGATACTTTCCCATTATTGGGTTAATTATAACAAATTAGAAGTACCTTCTCCACTCCCTGAGGCATGCCTTCTGGCCATGGATGCGGAGAAGGCTTTTGATAAAGTCCTATGGGAACATTTATTTTACACACTGGAGAAATTTGGAATCCGGGGGAACTTTGTGCAAATGATTAGACTGCTCTACACTGAGCCTAGAGTGGCATTGATTATTAATGGCGGACTGTCCGGCCCCTTCAAACTAGGTAGAGGAACCAGACAGGGTTGCCCTCTGTCCCCACTTTTATTCGACCTAGCTTTGGAGCCATTGGCTGTAAATATTCGTAAGACAGTACAGGGCCTTAAGATAGGGAAAGAAACAATAAATTTGTCTCTGTATGCGGACGACATGATTTTAGTTGTCCCCAACCCGAGAGAAAATCTCCCACCTTTAGTCTCTTTGATAGAAAAATTTGGGGAAATCTCAGGTTATCAGATAAACAATAGCAAGTCAGAGCTTTTATGGCTGCATCCCGAAGGGGGAGGGAAACTACCTAACTATCAATTTAAAATAAAGACAATTTAAAATACTTAGGGATTCATTTGGGTATTAACCCACATAAATGGTATGATCTTAATTTTAGGCAACTGATCGGATCCATTGTATCTCAATTGAAGTCTTGGAGTGACCTCTCCTTATCACTATCAGGAAGGATCAGTTTGATTAAAATGTCCATTTTCCCTAGGATTTTGTATACTCTACAAATGCTACCACTTATGCTGACAAAATCGGATCTTAACACCCTTAATGGGGCGATCCTAGCCTTTGTCTGGAACCAAAAGAAACACAGGATAAGCTTACAAAAACTGACAGCTACAAGAGGACAGGGAGGGTTTGGACTACCTAACATAAAATTGTATAACTGGGCTGTAGCTGGAAAGATAGTGCTAGACTGGTTGACAGGTGATGGTTGTTTTACACATCCACAAATGGAACAGGCATTGATTGCCCCTATGTCTTTAGAAATGCTACCACATCTAACTTGAATGCAGGCAGAAAAGGCAGTGGGTCTACACTTACCCCTTGTGGAACCACTAAGAGCGTGGCAAAAAATATGCAAATGGTTAAACATAGATTATACTTATTCTAAATACCTTCCTCTAGGAGGGAACCCTAACTTTATAGCAGGTTATTCTACCAAACCCTTTACGCTATGGTACGAAAGGGGCCTGAAGACGGTTAGTCAGATGTTAAGAATGGGAACAAAGGAAATTAAATCATTTCAAGAGCTGCAGAGAGAATTTGACATACCTACTACGCACCACTATGCATACCTACAAACCAAGCATTATATAAATCAGATACTTAGAGATTTACCGTCTCTAGCGGGGAACCCGGGTTTGGAGGCTACTGTATCACTATTTAAAAATGGCACACATTCTATCTCCTTGTTTTACAGAACGTTACTATATGATACTGACAAACATACCATAGACGACATGGTCTCGAGATGGTCAGCCGCCCTCAATAGCGTGGTCGCCGATCAGACAGTTACTGATAGCTTTAGGGAGATCAGCAGGGCCACCCTGGCCGCAGATCTCAGGGAGGCACATACCAAAATGCTTCACCAGGCTTATCTAATCCCGAAGGTCATTAGGAAATGGAAGGTAGAAATACCCAATATATGTCCAAAATGTCAATTCCCAGATCCGGATACACTTCATTTTATTTTTAGTTGTCCACATATTAAAAAATACTGGGCTCAGATAGCATACTGGATTAAGGTCCTTACATCACATAACATTATATTGAGGGAGGAACAAATCTTATTTCTTCGACTAGATAATACTCCAGCAACACTAAAACCATTTATTGTTAATGTAATTTTATTGGCAAAGAAACTAATCCTGAAGTATTGGCCTTCAAATAAAATTCTGAAATTAAATGAGTTGAAGAATCTTATCCTCTCACAGCTCACCAAGGAAAAATGGGACACCTTAGAAGATCCAAATAAAAGAACAGCTAAATTTATTAAAAAGTGAACCTTTTATAATCTCGCTTGCCCGAGAAACACAGAAACAGATTATTTATCCACTTAGATACACTATTTATGTTTTAGAAAGACAGCATACAGGACAATGGACTTTTGACTGACGGTAGTGTGAGGGCGGAATAATGATACTCTCCTAGGGATTGTAGATCATAAAACAAAAGGTGATGCTTGTGTATATAAATATTACAGTCGGATTGCCTAATTACAGCATGTTTGTTGTTCCCCCTTCCCCTTTTCCTTATATGTTAGTTTAATTTAGTTTTAGTTTAATTAAAGTTAATTATGTTTATTATAAAATTGGCTGTGAAGAACGGATATAAACGGACTTGAATGGACAGTGCAATGAGTCTAATACCCTTACAATTGTGGACTTTGGAAATCGCATCTTAGACCAACTGTTAAACACCTCAATGTATTTGTTTGTTCTGAAAAGCCGTAATAAAGAAAGATTATATATAAAAAAACTGCATGCTCCATCTGAATCATGAAAGAAAAATGTTGTGTTTTATATCCCTTTAAATTGTTCAAATATTTTGTGGATAGCCAGTAAATATATAAAGTTTCAATTCTTTTATTGAAAATTACACTTTCATGCTAAAAACACTACCTTACTTATATTCAAAGTATATACATCATACGTCTTGTAATTAACAGCTCAAAAGAGTTCAAATACCTTTATAATATATCCAAAAATGGTATCTGAATCCTGATTGACAGATATATTTATTTTTTTCTCACATTGCAAGTATTGTTTTTCTATAAGGCTACATAGTCAGAGCATCTTGTCAGTTCAGGATTACTGTTCAAAATGTACAAAAAAATACACATAAAAGTGATGCACAAAATGTTGCTGTTCTCTTAAAATGAAAACAGTAATTTGTATAGCACTTAATCTTTAGATTTAATATTCAATGAACAAATTAAATTTGTTAGTAAAATAAAGCAAAAGACCACATCCAATTGCAATCAAAGTGTGTTTTGAACAGTTCTTTCTCAAATTATTTGTCTTACCAGCAGGATACTGATGGTGATTGTCCCAAAGCTCAATTTGGATAAAAATGACATTTCCGTAACTGAATGGCAGTGTTAATTGCAATTAAATCAACAAGATTATACTTATCAATTAACACATTAGTTCCTTGAAGCAAAAATAAATAAATTATAGTTTGATTTTTTAAAAATATGTGCTAAAGCTGAGTATTAATATATATACATCAATGTCAAACAGATTTTCATTTAAATTTTCATTAATTATTTCTGTCATGGGCATATGCTTATGCTTTTTGTTTTCTGAAGGGATGGCCAAAAAATAAATAAATGGTATAAAGCATAATAATATAAATATACAATATTTCTGCATGCAATGCGGGGTACAATCTAATGTGCGTTGGAGTGAAAGGAGGTTCTTCGCTCTGGCACTGGAGTGCCGACGTGCAGCTAATCATCCATAAATGATGTTTGTTATAGTGTTCTGTGCATGCTCCCACTCTCAAGGTCCATGACGAGCATGACACCCAGGGATGGTAAAAAATGTATCAATATACATAAGTTAAAATATTTTTCCCACATCTTTAATTAAATTTATTTGCCCAAAATTCATAAGGACCCCCTCAAACCTCAGGGTCGTCCTATTATTGCGGGAATCAGTAGTTTAACTGATTCCCTGTCTGCTTACATTGATTTCTTTTTACAAAAATTTGTGGTGTCTTTGACATCTTATATCAGGGACTCAACAGATTTGTTGCTTAAATTACAAACCATAACAATGGATGATGAATGCTGGTGGATCACCTGTGATGTCGGAGCCCTATATTCTAACATTAAACATTCCAAGTGAAGTGTGGAAAAGCTGCCAGATCAAATTGTGCTCGTGAAGACAGTGGAAATCTGCCAATTCCACAAATATAAACACACATGAAGATGTCCACAGCACAAATAATATAAAAGGTGTCTTTTTATTGACATCATGATTAAGTGACAGCAGTCACGAAACGTTGCTCATTTTTGTTGATAAAACGACACCTTTTATATTATTTGTGCTGTGGACATCTTCATGTGTGCTAACATTAAACATGAGTTGGGGATACAAGCTGTGCGTTCATATCTGGAACAAGACATGTACATGCCCGACACACAGAGTGATTTCATCATCCAACTTATCACTTTTATTTTACAACACAATTATTTTCTGTATCAAGGTAAATATTATTTACAGATGAAAGGAACGGCCACGGGCAACAGGTTCGCATGCAGTTTTGCAAATTTATTTATGGGACAATTTGAAATACTTTACATTTATGAATCCTGTTTAACTGCGAACCTGGTATTCTATGGCCGTTATATTGATGACCTTCTGTTTATTTTTAGAGAACCACATACATTGATTACAGATTTCATGAATTACCTTAATAACAACTCATTTGGTATATCTTTTACCCACAGTATACATAAAGATAGAATTGAATTTTTGGACTTGGTCCTCACTAGGGGGCCCGATGGAGCAGTTTCTTCTAAAACCTTTTTTAAATCAGTTGATTGCAACAGATTTTTACACTTTGAGAGCAACCACTATCAGATTTGGAAAACTAATGTGCCATATGGCCAATTTAGGAGGATTTTAAGAGAAACTGCTCCACCCTATCAGATTATGATGAGCAGGCTGGGGTGCTTGGGCACCGATTCTTGGAGAAGGGATACCCCAAAGAACTCATAACCAAAGAGCTCATCAGGGTGAGAGAGGAGGACCGCACCCAATATTTCTGTAGGAAGAATACAGCTAAAGATAATTTTAAGGATAAAAAACCACCCCTCTTCATCACCAGATACAACTCTAATTATCGTGAGATTAATAAAATTCTTACCAAACACTGGCCTATATTAACAAATGATTCTACACTTAATATCATTGGAGTGAAACCAAAAGTGGTGTATAGAAGAGCTCCCACCCTTAAGACCCTTCTGGCTCCTATCAAAATCGTGAGAGATAAACCAACGTCAAAGTCCAGTTTTTTGGATGAGGCTAGGCCTAAATATAAAATCTCCAGATGTGGGAAGAAACGATGTGGCATGTGCTCTTCTATCTCACACCGTGTATCAACTTTTACCTCATGGACAACGGGTGAATCATTTAATATAAAAAATTCCATGACCTGTGAGTCTTCCTTTGTGGTTTATTTGTTAAACTGTGAATGTGGGGTCCAATATGTGGGCCGCACATGCCGCAAAAGTGAAAAAGAGATGGTGAGAACACTTCACTAATATCAAAAATAAATCTAAGAGCAACAGTGTCTCAAGACACTGTCAAAATGCTCATGGGACAATTAAGAATCCCATGAGAATATTGCCTATTGAACATGTGCCTAGAGCTCAAGCCAATGCAATCATGACCCTTAGGAGACGTGAATCCTATTGGATCACGAAATTACAGACTCTTCAGCCTAATGGTCTTAATGAAAATCTAGATCTGGCAGCATTCATTTAAAATTAGTACTTGTATTAATAATTATTTTTACGGGACAAAATCATACTTATTGGCCGCCACCCTGTGGAATATTCACATTAGTCAATTGGAGTATATAAAAGTCCATTTCAGTTGATCATCTCTAGGTTTGTGCCTTTACTGCTCATCCTCTGGTCCATTTTTGGACATAAACATTGCATCTGCGGTGGGTACACTTTAAGGGTGATGTTTCTGTATTTTATTTTACATAATGATCATATGTTATTGTGTATCTTGTAATAGCTTTGACTCTAACAAGTCTGGCTTATATATTACATTTTATTTTACTATTTTAGGAGAATCCCTCAATAGTTCACATTCCTGTTAGACTTGGTATCTTATCAAGTCCTGTGTCACTATCCCCAAATGTTCAGATAACTATTTAGTTTATTATTATTATTACCCCACATGTGTTGATCTTATTAGCAGGCTAGTGCTTCCATTTTTATTAGTCTTATATATTTTTATCTATTTATCAGATCGTTCTGGATCTATATGCTTTCACATTTTTATTATATATATGTGTTCCCAGATGAGGACCCTATAACAATTTGTTTCACATTTTATATTCTATTTTAATATTCCCAATTAATATTCATATTTGGTACATCCCGCAGATATTTAAATGGGTGTCTTTTACCACTTTTATTGTATACACTACTAGTCTTATTTTCACATATTTACACATCTCTTCATATTAAGGCATATCCACATTTCACTTCATACATACATTAGATTTCTATCACACTAAATCATATCACACTATACTATCTTTATCTTTAGGTGTCTGGTCCTCCCTGTCACTCTGTCATGTATCACATATATTATTACACATTTGTCATTTAGCCCATATACCATAGGGGCTACAAAAAAGTTTCCAATAACATGTTTAATATTAGCATCTTGATTTCTATAGGTTATCCCCCTTTAGTTTTATATATCTTGTTTACTACAGTCATTTTTATATCACATCCTCCATATTTAGTTCAACTTCTGTTTCACCATTTATCACGTAACAGTTTTACTTTTTCCTATTCACCACTATCTCCACACCACAGTCAGGTCCCTTAGTCTATTTCAAAGCACCACATATATTGTTTGGCCCTTTCACTTATCTTACACTCTCTAGTGTTGATTGTCAATAACACACTTCATCTATTGTTGCCCTGCACATAGATCATTGATTGTCAAGACTACATTTTTTATATATTGATGCCCTGGTCATTGTAGTTAATATTCAGCGAGCATGTGGACTGTACTCTCTTGCACTGAAACGTCCCCTTTGGTTTTATGTAATACATAGGGGCACTTGGGCCCATTACATCCATCTGGCCGCTTTTTACCTTGAATGTAACTGACAGCTTGTCAGACCTGCATAGCCAAAATAGGGTCATTGCCACATGATTGGCGTCTTCACATACAAACAGCCTGTGAAGCCGTAGGCCCCGCCCCCTCCTTGTTTCTTTCCCCTCGGATTGGTGTTTGCGGTGCTTCACATCCTCCCATTATTTTCTCCTATGGAGTTAGTGACGCTACAGGTGTCAGAAACTGGATGGCGGCGGCATTAAATTAACATTTAGCATAACACTTGCAATGATATATCTTTGAGCCCCTGGGTAATGCCACCTTTAGATGAAAATAACTTCTAACAGGTACGATATTTTTCTATCATAATAAGTTATTTGGTGTGATCAGTGGAATCAAAAACACATGAACATACCATTTTTATGGTAGGGTGTCTCGTTTATTTATTTATCTATCTATGTATTTAGGTACACTTTTTTAGAACAATATTTTGGGTCACTGTGGTGACGTGTTTTCCACTTTTTACTCTATTTTTATTTCATTGTTTTATATAACTGTCCAATACAGAGTGTTATTTTATTTTGTGTTACGTTTGCAATTTCTAGCATGAGAATGTTATTATTGCTATATATTTTTCTGAGTTCATCAAAGATCATAGTCTCATTACAGCAAAGAGATTCTATCAAATCATGTATCATTATTATTCTAGGACTGTCTAACGCAGAGTGTTGCTTTATTCTTTTTATTCTTTATATCTTTTTATTATTTTGTGTTATGTTTGCAATTTTAAACATACTAATGCTATGATCATGAATTGTATGAGCTCACAAAAGATTATTGTCTTATTACAGTGAAGCGATGATTTTGAATTATGTATATGTGTAATGGTTGTCATATACCCATATGGGTTATAGACAAACAGTGTATATGTATATATTTTTTGTTCAATTGTTTGGCTGTGAGGTCATTATGTGGGAAGGTCTGTGTACACTGGTTACCATCCCAACTAATTACCTACTGATTGCATACACAGGTGATTGTAATCAATGGCTCCACTTACCAGAGCTTTTTACTCTTTTATATAGCAAGTGTATCTTATTTTACTTTTGTATAGCCTGAGGAAACAGCCCTTTTGGAGGCTGAGAAACACGTCGCTTTGTTTTACAAATAAATATATGCTTTTTGATACACTTTCTGCTTTTACTTTGGACTATTCCTTTTATTCTCTTTTAGGACATATACCGTGTGGCCGGTGAACGGTCACTGTCTACACCTAAGTACGGTCTGTTGGGCGACTGAAGGGTCCCAGCCTGCTTTGATTGCACCTGGAGGTGCGCTGCTTTGTGTAAGTTTGACCAGTAATTACCTATTCTTTATATCAAAACTGTACTGGGCTATGGATCTTGTTTTATGTCACTAACAGGAATAGGAATCTGGTTGCTGTCTGCTGGCTATCGTTCCAGTGTCTCCGTTGTGGGCATACAGTGAGCTGGACCACTGCTAATCCATCCAGCCTGCGCCACTTGCACCTTTGGGTGCTCTACCTTTGTGAGTATATATATCCCATCACTGTTCTCAAATTGTGCAGACGTTACAAGGCCATATTGGCGCCTCTGTGTCTCCTTTTTCCTATGAATATTTAATTATTTTGAAGCCCTCTGTGAAACTCATTATTCATGTTGTAGCACTGAGGGCTGCCTGGGTGTCATGTTCGTCATTGCTCTCAAGAGCATGCACGTGTACAAAATGCTATAACAAACATCATTCAAAGATGACTAGCTATAAGGTGGTACTCCAGTGTTAGCGCAAAGAACCTCCTTTCACTCTGGCATGCCTAAAATATTGTACTCCACTTTGCACGCAGATTACGGGCCAAAATATAGCAAACATACAAAGTATTTTCATTCAAAAAAAAAAAAAAAACTGTTCCAAATACTTTATTATACTTGCGTTAAAAGGCGGCTCACAAGTTAGATAAAATGGCATGCAGACATGTCAGGCTAGTCTGATGCATTTCGGCTGCTGACAGCCTTACTCATAGACTCAGTTTCCTATTCACCCCTGTGGAGCTTAAATACCCTCCCTCACAATCTCAATGAAAGCCTTAATGTCTGCTTCTATTACACTGCTTGGATTTAAAGTGACAGAACACCTCTATCAGAGACACTTTCATTAATGTTATGTTTACCATACATTTTGCATTATTTCCTTCGAAAATGTGACCAGACTTAGTATAATACAAATTTAAATGCTTAGTAACTTCCTAGAACAATACTAGGGATATGGCAAGTACACTAAATTTAAACTATATACATTTGGACCCTATTGTCACTTAACTACAGGTCCTTGTTATTACCATATCTCATACTAGTGTGAAACTGCTGTCAAAAAGACCACTCATCAACTAAATTCTAGCCCATTATTCATACTACACATCAGAAGACCTATTGTCCTACACATCATAAGCAACTGTGTCTGGCATATGACGTAATTTTCTATGATGGACAAAAATAGTCATCAAACATGAACAGGGGATATATTGTTAACCTCTTGTCAAATTTTGTGAACGAAAAACTTTTGCAATAGAATACTATTGCCAGAAGTTTATAATATCTTCCTCTATATTCATACCAAGGGGTCTGCGTGTTTTTAATGTGAAGATCCAGTAAGCTTCCTTTTTAAACAAATATTTTATTCTATCACCTCCTCTGGGCTTTCTTCTCACTAGATCTATTATAATCCAAGTAAATGTACTTGTATCCCCCTGGTGTTCATATATGAAATGTCTGGCGGCTCCGGTAGTAGTTCTTCCCTTTTCTATATCATTAAGGTGTTCCCTTGTCTCGCATGAGGTGCACCCTTCATACTGTCTCTTACATGCCGTACATGCTATCATATATACATCATTATCTGATCTGCAATTTGTACAGAACAGTATAAAGTACAGTTATAGACCCTCTGTGTATTAAATGACTGAAAAACCTTACTGATCTGAGTATAGTCGCATGCTGTGCAACTACGGGTACCACACCTATAGTTTCCCTTGCATGTTAACCAGCTATTCTCTTTCCTAGGTGTCTTCAATGCCCTTGGTGATATTATGTTGCCAATTTTCATATTCCTCTTAGAGACAAAACCACACCCTTTCTCAATTACACCTTTAAGGTGATCATCTGCTCTCAGGATCGGGAGATTCTTCTTAATTATGTCACAGATAATTTTGTATTGGTTGGTGTAAGTAGTCACAAAAGTGATCTCACTCTCTTTCTTGTGCTTTTTCTTACTGTTCACTGATTCTTTAGGTTTAAAGGGACATAATACTCATATGCTAAATCACTTGAAACTGATGCAGTATAACTGTAAATAGCTGACAAGAAAATATCACCTGAGCATCTCTATGTAAAAAAGGAAGATATTTTACCTCACAATTTCCTCAGCTCACCAGAGTAAGTTCTGTGTAAAATGTTATACTCAGTTACTGCCCAGCTGCAGGTAAAAAAAAGAAGAAGAAATGAACAGCAGCCAATCAGCATCAACAGTGATGAGGTCATGAACTCCTTTACTGTGATCTCACGAGATTTGACTTAACTCTCATGAGATTTCATAGTAAACTTCCTTTAAACTGAATGGGGAAATAACATGAGAGTGCACGAGGTTCAACCCCTAAACTGTCCCGGGACAGACAATCTGATTTGTTGCTTAGAAGTCCTTTACAATGGGATGTGGCTACTGAGGAACTTTTGAGGTAAAATATCTTTCTTTTTTTACATAGAGATGTTCAGGTGATATTTTCAAGTCAGCTTTTTACTTCTATACTGCATCACTTTCAAGTGTTTAAACATTTGGGTATTATGGGCCTTTAAGTAAGTCTTCCCTGGGTATTTCAATTACCTATTTCTAAGCTCTCATGATTAGACCTTCGGGATAGCCTCATGCTCTCAATTTGTTTAGTAATACTTTGCTCTCTGCCTGAAATGTACCCTCTTCTGAGCAATTGCATTTGACTCTGATAAATTGGCCTTTAGACACTGCATAATGCATGTGTCGTGGGTGACAACTTCTTGCATGAAGCAAAGTATTTGCAGTAATTGGCTTGGTATAGAGTGATGTAGTAATCTGCCTAGTTGTAGGATTGCCCTCCAATGTGACATCCAAGTAAGCTACCTTAAATTTGTCATAGACTGATGTAAATTGCAGTCCCACCCTATTTTGGTTTAAGTAAGAAATGAACTGTTCCATTTTCAGACTGTTTACCTGACCACACAAACAAAAGGTCGTCTATAAAACGTTTAGATCCTATCATTTACCATCTATTTAGGTTCTCATCTGCATAGACGCAGAAAGCTCCCACCAACACATTAACAGGTTGGCGTATGCCGGGGCAAATCTTGCCCCCATAGCTGTCCCATGTGCCTGCAGATAGAACACATTTTTAAATTCAAAATAATTGTGGGTCAGCAAGAAACTCACAGTTCTAAGGATAAAACTTTTAAGTACCTCATCATAATCAATGAGAAGGTCTATTATCTGTTCTAATGCAATTACACCCTCTACATGTGGTATGGCTAAGTAGATGCCTACCACATCCACAGTAAGCCGGCCATATTCTCCTGTCCATGCTATTTGGTCCGTCAAATTTATAAGATGTTTGGTGTCTTTCACGAAAGATGGAAGTTTCCACAGTAAAGGTTGTAATTGGGACTCTATGCAATTTGACAGGTTCTGAAAGAGCCAACCTATCCCTGATACGATAGGCCTGCCCCTTACATCGGTGATGGACTTGTGGACCTTAAGTAGATGGTGCAAAATTGGAACTACCAGATCATCAACATTGATATACTCGAAGGTCAACAAGTCCATCACTCCTAGCTCCAACCCATCATCCAACAAATTTCTGAGCTCAGTTTGAAATTGTACAGTGGTATTAGTAAGTAGGACCTCATATACATCTATATCAGTCAGTTGTCTATTTGCTTACTGCACAGAGTGCCTTGTCAATTACCACTATTGTACCTCCCTTGTCTGAGTTCTTAATCACTATCTCTCCTCTTTCTTTTAATTTTTTGAGGCCTGATTTTTTTGTGTCTAACTTCTGTTGTACCAAATCCTCCTCAACCATCTTGTGAAAAGACTCTAATAAATTGCCTGTTGTCTGGATAGTGTAAAAGACTGATTTTTGGCTTAAAGCCACTGTGAACACTTTTAACCCTCTCCGGGTGGTAACTCTCTTTCCAAATTATATAAGGTTACACAATTTACAGCATCACAAAATACATAGTGGTTATGCTCTACCGTTCTCTCCACAGACCCCAACGCTTCGTCTAACTCTAAACTTCTTTCCTCACTATGGAAATGTTTTTTCAGAGTCAAAGTTCTGTATGAACTTGTTGACATCAATCATTGTTTCAAAAACATTGAAGTCTGTGGAGGGAACCAAATTCAAACCCAACCCAAGTACTTTTAGTTCTTCTTCACTTAGTTGTTCTGATGATACATATATAACTTTCAGATCTCGTACTTGTTCTGTCTCTCCCTCTTTGACGGGTATCGCTCCCTCTGAGCCTGTTGTTCTTTTACTTTTTTCTTTTCCCCTTCCTCCTCCCTGCCCCCTTGCCTCTTCCTCCTGAAAAACCTGGGCTTCTGCATTATTTATCCCTACCTTTGTAGAGGGTGGTTGTGAGCCTAAGGCCCTATTATACCTGTTACCACCTTTCTCACTACCCACTGGTTTAAGTTTTCCTGAGGAAATCACAATGGGAGGGGTGGAGGAGGAATGTGTTAGACTAAATAAGGGTGGAATAGATGTAGGACCCTCATTAATTTCTTGTATGCAGCCCTTCTCTTCTGAGGATGCGCCACTTGACATATAGTCCACAAAATTATGGATATCTCCCTCTTCATTCGATTCTTGATCCGTATCAGAGAAAGTCACTTGTTTTCTCCCTTGTTCAGATGAGTGATCTCTCTTAGTAGATGAGTTCCCTTTCTCCTGTTTCCTTTGTTGTCTGCTCTTTCTGTCAGTGTGAATGCTCCACTAGTATACCCTATTGTTGGTATATTCAGAAGAGTCCCTTGTGAATTTCCTGTACTTGAGTTTATCAATTTCTCACTTCATATTATCCACTGTAACTTTTAGTAAGCTGTCCAACTTTATATATTGTTCATGATCCACGAATGCATTCAGATCCCTCTGTATGTCCCTTATATGATTTCTGTCTTCCTCTAGCTTTTCATCTTTGTATTTGATTATAAGGCCCATCAATCTGATTGAGCATTCCGTTAGTATGTCGTTCCATTCATTAATTAATGATTCATCAGTTATCTGGAAGGATGGCTTTTTCCTTAATCTGAGCCCCCTGGGCATCATGTGTGTATCCACATATTTTTCCAGTAACCTCTTATCCCACCAGATCTGTTACTCTCGTATTGAAGGATGATGCAGGTTGATCTGAAATGAGAATTAAAAAGTAAGTTTATTTATATTATCATGCAATTTTCAGATACATGTTTTATGTCAATTTGATTAACTAATAAACTACTTTAATTATTGAATATAAAAACATTTGCAAAAAAAAAAAAATTGCTGGTCCTTAAAACAGAGATGAGTTATTCTATATGAAGCAGCTTTATTTATTTACGTTGGAATGTATATATATATATATATATATATATATATACAGTATATATATATATATATATATATATATATATATATATATATATATATATATAGGAACGAAACTACTGGGGGTGCAGTGGTGGTGACTGCGACCAGGCCCCCCGAGGTTCCCCTCAAGGGAGGGGGGGGCAGCTTAAGCAAAGAAAAAAAATAGCATTTTTTTTTTTACATTTTATGCACTCCTGACTGATAGGCCATCTTTAACAAATGGCCGATTGTGTAAGGGGGCCCAGTAACTGCCCCATGCGATTTAACAGCATGTCTGGCCCTAATCCCCCTGTCAGTCGTACGGCGGTGAAGCTGGCTGCTGAGGGGGCAGGGTTATCTGGGAACTTTGTGTAGCTTAAAGGAAGTTCCTCCCGCATGACAGTCAGTGAGGAAAGCAGTGCCTGCAATCAGGTTTCTGGGGAAGTTGGAAAGCAGGGGACTCTGAGCCTATATTAGGTAGGTGATGTTTTATTCTGAATTTGTAAGATTATAGGCAATGATTGCATTGAATGATATGAAGATTGCCCACCACAATAACTTTACCACACTCAGCCTTTACAGTACTGCTCACCTCACACCAGACAGGTTATAGTGATGTTTCCTAGATTCAGACTACATACTTTGCATAATGGTTGCATAATGATAAAGCAGTTCCACTTAGCAGGGCTGAAGTTGCTCACCCCTAACTGAATGGGGTCAACTGGAGATTACAGTTATCAATGGCCTCAGGAGCCTTAGAGATCAGTATCTTCAGAGTGTCAAAAGCTGGAAAGAGCAGGTAACACTGCAGCTATAATGGAAACTTTAAAACAGCAAGCTGAGTGCAACCTGCCTGTGTGGGCTGCAGGTTAGTGACAGATCCATGCTTCAGTGATGTTAGGATAACATCTCCCTGTGTCACTAGAACTTTCCCATTTACCTTACATGTTCTTGTTGTTTCATGTTTATCTGTTGATTTAATTTTGTTAATTACTGTAAATTTCTTGTAACTGAGTGGTCACTTAAGCCGGCACACAGCAGACAGTTTTTTTTTTATTTGAATATATTGATGCCCTAGTTATTGTTCATACTATGGGTCACCATTTATAATTTCTTATATCTTACTAAGTCAAAGTCAAAGTAAGACCTTAATCTTGTATTGCACTTAATGGAACTGAGAACTGAGGAGTCACTCCTATTGTTTAATAAGAATTGAGACTATTATTGTTCTAATGTAGTATATACTGTCTCTTTAAGACTGCATCTTACAGTATTCTCCTTGCTATAATAAACTTAGTAGCAAGCCTTTAGTCATTAAAGGGCCATGATAGCCAAATGTTGAAACACTTGAAAGTGATGCAGCATAGCTGTAAAAATATCACCTGAACATCTCTATGTAAAAAAGAAATATATTTTACCTCAATAGTTCCTCAGTAGCCACATCCCATTGTAAAGGACTTCTAAGCAGCAAATCAGTATGTCTGTCCCGGAACAGGTAAGGGAGTGAGCTTACGTGCACACTCATCTTATTTCCCTATTCAGTTTAAGGAAGTTTACTATGAAATCTCATGAGAGTTAAGTCAAATCTCATGAGATCACAGTAAAAGAGTCCATGACCTCAGCACTGTTGATGCTGATTGGCTGCAGTTCATTTCTTCATATTTTTTTTACCTGCAGCTGGGCAGCAGCTGAGTATACCTTTTTACACAGAACTTACTCTGCTGAGCTGAGGAAATTGTGAGGTAAAATATCTTCCTTTTTTACATAGAGATGCTCAGGTGATATTTTCCTGTCAGCTTTTTACAGTTATACTGCATCAGTTTCAAGTGATTTAGCATATGAGTATTATGTCCCTTTAAATAGATTCTTATCAATGATACTCAAGGATAATAGTGGATCCACCTTTACAGCAATGGTGATTAAGAGATAGAATCCTGCGAGTGGGTTGATGCAGGTTATGTGATATGAATAATCACAATTTTGTAATGAAGTGTTTAGCTTTGTATTTTGTGTATTTGCCAGAATATAGTTTTTCACTTTTTTTGATGGGCTAAATAGCACACACATTGTTTTCTCTTTGCCCCTTCTGTTTTTACTCTCTCCCCTTTTATCTGTATGTGAGTATGTTTGATGTGTGCATTGTATGAGTGTGTGTGTGATGTGTGGCTTGTATGGTGAGTGTGTTGTACGTATGTGTGTGGTGTGTGTTGTGGGAGTATGTGTGGCATGTATTGTATGAGATTGTGTACGTGATGTGTGTGGTATGAGTGTGTATGTGTTGTGTCTCTGTCTCTCTCCCTCTATGTCTCTGTCTCTCCCCCTCTGTGTCTTTCCTCTGTGTCTCTGTCTCTCCCCCTCTGTCTCTCTCTGCCTCTCCCCTCTGAGTGTGTGTGTATCTCTCTCTCTCTCTCTCTCTCTGTGTGTGTGTCTCTCTCTCCCCTATGTGTGTGTCTCTCTCTCCCCTCTGTGTGTGTGTCTCTCTCCCCTCTGTGCGTGTCTCTCTCTCTCTCTCTCTCTCTCTCTCTCACCTCTGTGTATGTTTCTCTCTCCCCTATGTGTGTCTCTCTCTCTCCCCTCTGTGTGTGTGTCTCTCTCCCCTATGTGTGTGTCTCTCTCTCCCCTCTGTGTGTGTGTCTCTCTCCCCTCTGTGCGTGTCTCTCTCTCTCTCTCACCTCTGTGTATGTTTCTCTCTCCCCTCTGTGTGTGTGTCTCTCTCTCTCCCCTCTGTGTGTGTCTCTCTCTCTCCCCTCTGTGTGTCTCTCTCTCTCTCCCCTCTGTGTATGTCTCTCACTCTCTCTCTCTCACTCTTACTCTCTCACTCTATCTAGGTCTATTGTATTAATTTGAGGGAAACTGTTTACAAAAAAATATAGCTTAAAGGGACACTCAAGTCAAAATTAAAGTTCATGATTCAGATAGAGCATGCAATTTTTAACAACTTTCCAATTTAATTGCATTAACAAAATATGCACAGTATTTTTATATTTACACTTTTTGAGTCACCAGTTCCTACTGATCATGTGCAAGAATTCACAGAATACACGTATATGCCTTTGTGATTGGCTGATGGCTGTCACATGATACAGGGGGAGTGGAAATAGACATAACTGTTGTTAGAAAAATATCTACTACTCATTTGAAGTTGACTAAGTGCTATTGCATTGTCTTTTTTTCATTCATTTGTTGAATATGCAAATCTATTGTATTTACTTGTCTTTAAACGGAGGTGTACAAGACCAGGATAAGCTTTTCTCAAGCACTTTTAGAGCTTCATCTTATTTTTAACTGTATAGAAAGTGTATTTTTCTTAATACAAATGTGTTATACAAGCATGCATCATGAAATATCAAATTTACACATTCCGTGACGCAAAAATATGAAGTTAAAAAAATGGGACCACTATGAAATTTCATGGACCACTAGTTCTTGGCAAACTTTTTCAAACCCCAGTGTTTATGTGTATATATATATATCTATCAGGGCTCAAAATTTAAACTAATCTTGGAATTGTCTGGAACAGCAAGACAAATAAGTAAATCTATCTATCTTTCTATCTATCTATATATCTCTTGCTCTCACACAAACTCCCTCTTTCTCTTACTCTCCCCTCACACTCTCTTTTGCACACTCTACCCCCTCTCTCTTACATTCCCCCTCTCTCACACAATCTCCCTGTTCTGTCCTTCCTCTCCTCTCTCTTACTCACTCTTCTACTTTCACTCACACACTCTCCTAATCTGTCTCTCACACATTCTCCTCTCTATCACACACTTCCCTCCTATCTTTTAAAGTCTCCTCCTTTCTTCTATAATGTCCTCTCTCACACACTTTCCCTCTCCCTCCCCTCCTATCTCTTACTCTCATATTCCCTTACAATCACCCTCTCAATACCCACTCCCCACTTATGCACTCACACTCCCATATATGCACACACACACATATATCCACTTACTGCTGTTTGACCTCCCACACCTTTCTTTTGGTGAATTCACTAAAAATAAAAAATATATTTTCAGCAGTTTACTATTTAACATGTATAAGATTTCCATAAGGGATAAACCTCCTATTCCTTCCTTCTGTTTTACCTTACCCTCCAAATAATAAAGACACAACAACTGAATTGGGAAAAGACCGGTCACGGTCGCATTTATTAAAACGTAAACTTTATCGAAACTATTCGATAGTTTCCTAGGCAACTCTTTAACTTGAACTTTGTAAAAGTTCTATAACCCTTGGCGGCAACTATCCCTATCTAACTATCCCCTACCAACAGCCGGTCAAAGCCCCATACGGTACCTATAGCGCAGCACGGATTGCTGATGCTTCTTAGCATAGAATGGATGTACATTTTTTGAACTCTTCAGCCATACTTCGTGGAGGGGAACCTCTAGGCTGGCACCTAGCGGGTGTCATCCTTCCCCTGTTCCCCAAGGCCGTCACTCATCATTCGGACTGCTCGCTCCAGGGCTATGACCGACCGCCAGCTAGGGCACCACCACCAACCCAGAAGAGCGACCCCAACCAACTTGTCATACAACCTGCTGGTTAAGGGTGGAGGTCTAAATTAAATCCTGCGTTTACAGAGTTGATTCAGCTAAACCTACCCAAGCCAGGGGAGAAACCCTACCACTATGCCACCTTCAGCTCCTTGCCGCAAACTTCTGCTTCCACAGGGACGGGCGGGCGGGAAAATCCTCTAGAAGTCTGGAAGCAGGAAAAGAGGCCGAGACCACTGCAACTTGGACCTATAAAGGTAAGCACACTCTCCGCCCCTCAAATTGCAACAAAGTAACAACAATACCCCTGCCAACTCCAGACTTCAACTTCAACAATTTTGTTACAGCCCCACTAGAGGGCCCTCCACTGTCATAAGGGATAAACTTCCTATTCCATCCTTCTGTTTTACCTTACCCCCCAAATAATAAAGACACAACAACTGAATTGGGAAAAGACCGGTCACGGTCGCTTTTATTAAAACGTAAACTTTATCGAAACTATTCGATAGTTTCCTAGGCAACTCTTTAACTTGAACTTTGTAAAAGTTCTATAACCCTTGGCGGCAACTATCCCTATCTATAGTGATGTCGCGAACAGTTCGCCGGAGAACAGTTCCCGGCGATCCTAGCTTGTTCGCATTCGCCGCGGCGGGTGAACATATGCGATGTTCGATCCGCCCCCTATTCGTCATCATTGAGGAAACTTTGACCCTGTATCTCACAGTCTGCAGACACATTTCAGCCAATCAGCAGCAGACACTCCCTCTCAGACCCTCCCAGCTCCTGGGCAGCAGCCATTTTAGATTCATTACGATCCTGCATTCTTAGTGAGAGGAGGTTTAGTGCTGGTGAATTTATAGTGAAATAGATAGCTAGGCTAGTGTATTCAGTGTCCACTACAGTCCTGAAGGACTCATCTAATCTCTGCTGTAAGGACAGCACCCCAAAAAGCCCTTTTTAGGGCTAGAACTTCAGCCCAAAAGCCCTTTTTAGGGCTAGAACTTCAGTTGTATTTTTTTTTTTTTGTTTGTAATTTTATTTGCCTGTCTGTCAGCCTGTGTGTGAGGCTCACAGCGTATACTGTGATTAAATCTTCTGTGCCACCACTGATATCCGGTTAATATTAGTGTAAATTTAAAAGAAAAAAACTTTTACATCATTTTGCTAGTGTAATCTAATTTCATTTTCTATCAGGCCTGTGTGTCAGGCCCACATCATATACTGTGATTAATAGCTCTGTTTTCCACCACTTATATCTGTAACATTAGTGTAAATTTAAAAAAAAAAAAAAACTTTTACATCAGTCTGCTATTGTTATTTAGTTTTAGTTGCCAGGCCAGCGTGCCACTAGTGCCAGCCTGTGTAAGGGCCTAGGGGAACATTAGTGTAAATTTAAAAATAAAAACTTTTACATCAGTCTGCTATTGTTATTTAGTTTTAGTTGCCAGGCCAGCGTTCCACTAGTGCCAGCCTGTGTAAGGGCCTAAGGGAACATTAGTGTAAATTAAAAAAAAAAAAACTTTTACATCACTCTGCTATTGTTATTTAATTTTAGTTGCCAGGCCAGCGTTCCACTAGTGCCAGCCTGTGTAAGGGCCTAAGGGAACATTAGTGTAAATTTAAAAAAAAAAAAACTTTTACATCAGTCTGCTATTGTTATTTAATTTTAGTTGCCAGGCCAGCGTGCCACTAGTGCCAGCCTGTGTAAGGGCCTAGGGGAACATTAGTGTAAATTAAAAAAAAAAAACTTTTACATCAGTCTGCTATTGTTATTTAATTTTAGTTGCCAGGCCAGCGTGTAACTAGTGCCAGCCTGTGTAAGGGCCTAAGAGAACATTAGTGTAAATTTAAAACAAAAAAACTTTTAGATCAGTCTGCTATTGTTATTTAATTTTAGTTGCCAGGCCAGCGTGCCACTAGTGCCAGCCTGTGTAAGGGCCTAGGGGAACATTAGTGTAAATTAAAAAAAAAAAAACTTTTACATCAGTCTGCTATTGTTATTTCATTTTAGTTGCCAGGCCAGCGTGCCACTAGTGCCAGCCTGTGTAATGGCCTAAGGGAACATTAGTGTAAATTTAAAAAAAAACCTTTTACATCAGTCTGCTATTGTTATTTAATTTTAGTTGCCAGGCCAGCGTGCCACTAGTGCCAGCCCGTGTAAGGGCCTAAGGGAACATTATTGTAAATTTAAAACAAAAAAACTTTTACATCATTCTGCTATTGTTATTTAATTTTAGTTGCCAGGCCAGCGTGCCACTAGTGCCAGCCTGTGTAAGGGCCTAAGGGAACATTAGTGTAAATTTTCTAACAAAACACTTTTTCATCAGTCTGCTATTGTTATTTAATTTTAGTTGCCAGGCCAGCATGCCACTAGTGCCAGCCTGTGTAAGGGCCTAAGGGAACATTAGTGTAAATTTAAAACAAAAAAACTTTTACATCAGTCTGCTATTGTTATTTAATTGTAGTTGCCAGGCCAGCGTGTAACTAGTGCCAGCCTGTGTAAGGGCCTAAGAGAACATTAGTGTAAATTTAAAACAAAAAAACTTTTAGATCAGTCTGCTATTGTTATTTAGTTTTAGTTGCCAGGCCAGCGTTCCACTAGTGCCAGCCTGTGTAAGGGCATAAGGGAACATTAGTGTAAATTTAAAAAAAAAAAACTTTTACATCAGTCTGCTATTGTTATTTAATTTTAGTTGCCAGGCCAGCTTGCCACTAGTGCCAGCCTGTGTAAGGGCCTAAGGGAACATTAGTGTAAATTAAAAAAAAAAACTTTTACATCAGTCTGCTATTGTTATTTAATTTTAGTTGCCAGGCCAGCGTGCCACTATTGCCAGCCTGTGTAAGGGCCTAAGGGAACATTAGTGTAAATTTAAAAAAAAAAAAAAATTTACATCAGTCTGCTATTGTTATTTAATTTTAGTTGCCAGGCCAGCGTGCCACTAGTGCCAGCCTGTGTAAGGGCCTAAGGGAACATTAGTGTAAATTTTCCAAAAAAAAACTTTTACATCAGTCTGCTATTGTTATTTAATTTTAGTTGCCAGGCCAGCGTGCCACTAGTGCCAGCCCGTGTAAGGGCCTAAGGGAACATTATTGTAAAATAATAAAAAAAAACTTTTACATCAGTCTGCTATTGTTATTTAATTTTAGTTGCCAGGCCAGCATGCCACTAGTGCCAGCCTGTGTAAGGGCCTAAGGGAACATTAGTGTAAATTTTCTAAAAAAAAACTTTTACATCAGTCTGCTATTGTTATTTAATTTAAGTTGCCAGGCCAGCGTGCCACTAGTGCCAGCCTGTGTAAGGGCCTAAGGGAACATTAGTGTAAATTTAAAACAAAAAAACTTTTACATCAGTCTGCTATTGTTATTTAGTTTTAGTTGCCAGGCCAGCGTGTCACTAGTGCCAGCCTGTGTAAGGGCCTAAGGGAACATTAGTGTAAATTTAAAAAAACAAAAAACATTTACATCAGTCTGCTATTGTTATTTAATTTTAGTTGCCAGGCCAGCGTGCCACTAGTGCCAGCCTGTGTAAAGGCCTAAGGGAACATTAGCGTAAATTTAAAACAAAAAACTTTTACATCAGTCTGCTATTGTTATTTAATTTTAGTTGCCAGGCCAGCGTGCCACTAGTGCCAGCCTGTGTAAGGGCCTAAGGGAACATTAGTGTAAATTTAAAACAAAAAACTTTTACATCAGTCTGCTATTGTTATTTAATTTTAGTTGCCAGGCCAGCGTGCCACTAGTGCCAGCCTGTGTAAGGGCCTAAGGGAACATTAGTGTAAATTTAAAACAAAAAAACTTTTACATCAGTCTGCTGTTGTTATTTAATTTTAGTTGCCTGGCCAGCGTGCCACTAGTGCCAGCCTGTGTAAGAGCCTAAGGGAACATTAGTGTAAATTTTCTAAAAAAAAACGTTTACATCAGTCTGCTATTGTTATTTGATTTTAGTTGCCAGGCCAACGTGCCACTAGTGCCAGCCTGTGTAAGGGCCTAAGGGAACATTACTGTAAATTTTCCAAAAAAAAACTTTTACATCAGTCTGCTATTGTTATTTAATTTTAGTTGCCAGGCCAGCGTGCCACTAGTGCCAGCCTGTGTAAGAGCCTAAGGGAACATTAGTGTAAATTTTTTTAAATTTTTTTTTACATCAGTCTCCTTTTGTTATTTAATTTTAGTTGCCAGGCCAGCGTGCCACTAGTGCCAGCCTGTGTAAGGGCCTAAGGGAACATTAGTGTAGATTTAAAACAAAAAACTTTTACATCAGTCTTCTATTGTTATTTAATTTTAGTTGCCAGGCCAGCGTGCCACTAGTGCCAGCCTGTGTAAGGGCCTAAGGGAACATTAGTGTAAATTTTCTAACAAAAAACTTTTACATCAGTCTGCTATTGTTATTTAATTTTAGTTGCCAGGTCAGTGTGCCACTAGTGCCAGCCTGTGTAAGGGCCTAAGGGAACATTAGTGTAAATTTAAAACAAAAAAACTTTTACATCAGTCTGCTATTGTTATTTAGTTTTAGTTGCCAGGCCAGCGTGCCACTAGTGCCATCCACTGTAAGGGCCTAAGGGAACATTAGTGTAAATTTAAAACAAAAAACTTTTACATCAGTCTGCTATTGTTATTTAATTTTAGTTGCCAGGCCAGCGTGCCACTAGTGCCAGCCTGTGTAAGAGCCTAAGGGAACATTAGTGTAAATTTAAAACAAAAAAAACTTTTACATCAGTCTGCTTTTGTTATTTAGTTTTAGTTGCCAGGCCAGCGTGCCACTAGTGCCAGCCTGTCTAAAAGCCTAAGGGAAAATTAGTGTAAATTTAAAACAAAAAAACTTTTACATCAGTCCGCTATTGTTATTTAGTTTTAGTTGCCAGGCCAGCGTGCCACTAGTGCCAGCCTGTGTAATGGCCTAAGGGAATATTAGTGTAAATTAAAAAAAAAACTTTTACATCAGTCTGCTATTGTTATTTAGTTTTAGTTGCCAGGCCAGCGTGCCACTAGTGCCAGCCTGTGTAAGAGCCTAAGGGAACATTAGTGTAAATTTAAAAAAAAAAAACTTTTACATCAGTCTGCTATTGTTATTTAATTTTAGTTGCCAGGCCAGTGTGCCACTAGTGCCAGCCTGTGTAAGAGCCTAAGGAAACATTAGTGTAAATTTAAAACAAAAAACTTTTACATCAGTCTGCTATTGTTATTTAACTTTAGTTGCCAGGCCAGCGTGCCACTAGTGCCAGCCTGTGTAAGGGCCTAAGGGAACATTAGTGTAAATTTAAAACAAAAAACTTTTACATCAGTCTGCTATTGTTATTTAATTTTAGTTGCCAGGCCAGCGTGCCACTATTGCCAGCCTGTGTAAGGGCCTAAGGGAACATTAGTGTAAATTTAAAACAAAAAACTTTTACATCAGTCTGCTATTGTTATTTAATTTTAGTTGCCAGGCCAGCGTGCCACTAGTGCCAGCCCGTGTAAGGGCCTAAGGGAACATTAGTGTAAATTTAAAACAAAAAAACTTTTACATCAGTCTGCTGTTGTTATTTAATTTTAGTTGCCAGGCCAGCGTGCCACTAGTGCCAGCCTGGGTAAGGGCCTAAGGGAACATTAGTGTAAATTTTCTAAAAAAAAACGTTTACATCAGTCTGCTATTGTTATTTAATTTTAGTTGCCAGGTCAGCGTGCCACTAGTGCCAGCCTGGGTAAGGGCCTAAGGGAACATTAGTGTAAATTTTCTAAAAAAAACTTTTACATCAGTCTGCTATTGTTATTTAATTTTAGTTGCCAGGCCAGCGTGCCACTAGTGCCAGCCTGTGTAAGGGCCTAAGGGAACATTAGTGTAAATTTTCTAAAAAAAACTTTTACATCAGTCTGCTATTGTTATTTAATTTTAGTTGCCAGGCCAGTGTGCCACTAGTGCCAGCCTGTGTAAGGGCCTAAGGGAACATTAGTGTAAATTTTCTAAAAAAAACTTTTACATCAGTCTGCTATTGTTATTTAATTTTAGTTGCCAGGCCAGCGTGCCACTAGTGCCAGCCTGTGTAAGGGCCTAAGGGAACATTAGTGTAAATTTTCTAAAAAAAACCTTTACATCAGTCTGCTATTGTTATTTAATTTTAATTGCCAGGCCAGCGTGCCACTAGTGCCAGCCCTGCTATTGTTATTTAATTTTAGTTGCCAGGCCAGCATGCCACTAGTGCCAGCCTGTGTGTCAGGCTCCCAGCATATACTGTGCCTACTTCCATCCTCAGTGCCACCACTCCTATCTGGTGTAACATTAGTTTACATTTTTTTAAAAAAAACTTTTACATCAGTCTTCTAGTGTTATTTAATTTTAGTTGCCAGGCCAGCCTGCCACTAGTGCCAGCCTGTGTGTCAGGCTCCCAGCATATACTGTGCCTACTTCCATCCTCAGTGCCACAACTCATATCTGGTGTAACATTAGTGTAACTTTTTTTTAAAACTTTTACATTAGTCTGCTAGTGTTATTTAAATGCAGTTGCCTGTCTGTTAGCGTGTGTGCCAGGCCCACTTACCAACTAGTGCCATGAATCATATTTGTTATAACAGTAGTGTAAATTTTTTAAATAAAACCTTTTTTGACTGTGAAACATCAGTCTGTTAGTGTAATCTAATTGTAGTTGCCTGCCTGCCAGCGTGTGTGCCAGGCCCACTTGCCAAGTTAGTGGCACCACTCATATTTGTTGTAACAGTAGTGTAAATATATAAAATAAAAACTTTTTTGACTGTGAATCATCAGTCTGCTAGTGCAATTGAATTGCAGTTGCCTGCCTGCCAGCGTGTGTGCCAGGCGCACTTGCCAACTAGTACCACCAATCATATTTGTTATAACAATATTGTAAATATTGAAAAAAAAACTTTTTTGACTGTGAATCATCAGTCAGCTAGTGTAATCTAATTGCAGTTGCCTGCCTGCCAGCGTTTGTGCCAGGCCTACTTGTCAACTAGTGGCAGCAATCATATTTGTTATAACAGTAGTGCAAATATTTAAAAAAAAAAAAATTGACTGTGAAACATAAGTCTGCTAGTGTAATCTAATTGAAGTTGCCTGCCTGCCAGCGTGTTTGCCAGGCCCACTTGCCAACTAGTGCCACCACTCATATTTGTTATAACAGTAATGTAAATATTTAATAAAAAAACTTTTTTTGACTGTGAAACATCAGTCTGTTATTGTAATCTAATTGAAGTTGCCTGCCTGCCAGCGTGTGTGCCAGGCCGACTTGCCAAGTTAATGGCACCACTCATATTTGTTGTAACAGTAGTGTAAATATTT
This sequence comes from Bombina bombina, assembly GCF_027579735.1. NCBI lineage: Eukaryota > Metazoa > Chordata > Amphibia > Anura > Bombinatoridae > Bombina > Bombina bombina. The sequence goes on along the minus strand of NC_069503.1, from coordinate 583,656,703 downwards.
AAAAAAAAAACTTTTTTGAATGTGAAACATCAGTCAGCTAGTGCAATCTAATTGCAGTTGCCTGCCTGCCTGCCAGCGTGTGTGCCAGGCCCACTTGCCAACTAGTGCCACCAATCATATTTGTTATAACAGTAGTGTAAATATTAAAAAAAAAAATTGACTGTGAAACATCAGTCTTCTAGTGTAATCTAATTGAAGTTGCCTGCCTGCCAGCGTGTTTGCCAGGCACACTTGCCAACTAGTGCCACCACTCATATTTGTTATAACAGTAGTGTGAATATTTAATAAAAAAACTTTTTTGACTGTGAAACATCAGTCTGTTATTGTAATCTAATTGAAGTTGCTTGCCTGCCAGCATGTGTGCCAGGCCCACTTGCCAAGTTAGTGGCACCACTCATATTTGTTGTAACAGTAGTGTAAATATTTTTTTAAAAAAACCTTTTTTGACCGTGAAACATCTCACAGCTAGTGCAATCTAATTGCAGTTGCCTGCCTGCCAGCGTGTGTGCCAGTCCCACTTGCCAACTAGTGCCACCACTCGTATTTGTTATAACAGTAGTCTCAATATTTAATAAAAAAACTTTTTTGACTGTGAAACATCAGTCTACTATTGTAATCTAATTGAAGTTCCCTGCCTGCCAGCGTGTGTGCCAGGCTCACTTGCCAAGTTATTGGCACCACTCATATTTGTTGTAACAGTAGTGTAAATATTTTAAAAAAAACTTTTGTACTGTGAAACATCAGTCAACTAGTGTAATCTAATTGCAGTTGCTTGCCTGCCAGAGTGTGTGCCAGTCCCACTTGCCAACTAGTGCCACCACTCATATTTGTTATAACAGTAGTGTGAATATTTAATAAAAAAACTTTTTTGACTGTGAAACATCAGTCTACTATTGTAATCTAATTGAAGTTGCCTGCCTGCCAGCGTGTGTGCCAGGCCCACTTGCCAAGTTATTGGCACCACTCATATTTGTTGTAACAGTAGTGTAAATATTTAAAAAAAAAACTTTTTGGACTGTGAAACATTAGTCTGTTATTGTAATCTAATTGAAGTTGCCTGCCTGCCAGCGTGTGTGCCAGGCCCACTTGCCAAGTTAGTGGCACCACTCATATTTGTTGTAACAGTAGTGTAAATATTTAAAAAAAAACTTTTTTGACTGTGAAACATCAGTCAGCTAGTGCAATCTAATTGCAGTTTCCTGCCTGCCAGCGTGTGTGCCAGTCCCACTTGCCAACTAGTGCCACCACTCGTATTTGTTATAACAGTAGTCTCAATATTTAATAAAAAAACTTTTTTGACTGTGAAACATCAGTCTACTATTGTAATCTAATTGAAGTTCCCTGCCTGCCAGCGTGTGTGCCAGGCTCACTTGCCAAGTTATTGGCACCACTCATATTTGTTGTAACAGTAGTGTAAATATTTTAAAAAAAACTTTTGTACTGTGAAACATCAGTCAACTAGTGTAATCTAATTGCAGTTGCTTGCCTGCCAGAGTGTGTGCCAGTCCCACTTGCCAACTAGTGCCACCACTCATATTTGTTATAACAGTAGTGTGAATATTTAATAAAAAAACTTTTTTGACTGTGAAACATCAGTCTACTATTGTAATCTAATTGAAGTTGCCTGCCTGCCAGCGTGTGTGCCAGGCCCACTTGCCAAGTTATTGGCACCACTCATATTTGTTGTAACAGTAGTGTAAATATTTAAAAAAAAAACTTTTTGGACTGTGAAACATTAGTCTGTTATTGTAATCTAATTGAAGTTGCCTGCCTGCCAGCGTGTGTGCCAGGCCCACTTGCCAAGTTAGTGGCACCACTCATATTTGTTGTAACAGTAGTGTAAATATTTAAAAAAAAACTTTTTTGACTGTGAAACATCAGTCAGCTAGTGCAATCTAATTGCAGTTGCCTGCCTGCCAGCGTGTGTGCCAGTCCCACTTGCCAACTAGTGCCACCACTCATATTTGTTATAACAGTAGTCTCAATATTTAATAAAAAAACTTTTTTGACTGTGAAACATCAGTCTACTATTGTAATCTAATTGAAGTTGCCTGCCTGCCTGCCAGCGTGTGTGCCAGGCCCACTTGCCAAGTTATTGGCACCAATCATATTTGTTGTAACAGTAGTGTAAATATTTTTAAAAAAAACTTTTTGGACTGTGAAACATCAGTCAGCTAGTGTAATCTAATTGCAGTTGCTTGCCTGCCTGCCAGCGTGTGTGCCAGGCCCACTTGCCAACTAGTGCCACCAATCATATTTGTTATAACAGTAGTGTAAATATTTAATAAAAAAACTTTTTTTGACTGTGAAACATCAGTCTGTTATTGTCTAATTGAAGTTGCCTGCCTGCCAGCGTGTGTGCCAGGCCCACTTGCCAAGTTATTGGCACCACTCATATTTGTTGTAACAGTAGTGTAAATATTTAATAAAAAAACTTTTTTTGACTGTGAAACATCAGTCTTTTATTGTAATCTAATTGAAGTTGCCTGCCTGCCTGCCAGCGTGTGTGCCAGGTCCACTTGCCAACTAGTGCCACCACTCATATTTGTTATAACAGTAGTCTCAATATTTAATAAAAAAACTTTTTTGACTGTGAAACATCATTCTACTATTGTAATCTAATTGAAGTTGCCTGCCTGCCAGCATGTGTGCCAGGCCCACTTGCCAAGTTTGTGACACCACTCATATTTGTTGTAACAGTAGTGTAAATATTAAAAAAAAAACTTTTTTGACTGTGAAACATCAGTCATCTAGTGCAATCTAATTGCAGTTGCCTGCCTGCCAGTGTGTGTGCCAGTCCCACTTGCCAACTAGTGCCACCACTCATATTTGTTATAACAGTAGTCTCAATATTTAATAAAAAACTTTTTTGACTGTGAAACATCATTCTACTATTGTAATCTAATTACAGTTGCCTGCCTGCCAGCGTGTGTGCCAGTCCCACTTGCCAACTAGTGCCACCACTCATATTTGTTATAACAGTAGTCTCAATATTTAATAAAAAAACTTTTTTGACTGTGAAACATCAGTCTACTATTGTAATCTAATTGAAGTTCCCTGCCTGCCAGCGTGTGTGCCAGGCCCACTTGCCAACTAGTGCCACCACTCATATTTGTTATAACAGTAGTGTGAATATTTAATAAAAAAACTTTTTTGACTGTGAAACATCAGTCTGTTATTGTAATCTAATTGAAGTTGCCTGCCTGCCAGCATGTGTGCTAGGCCCACTTGCCAATTTAGTGGCACCACTCATATTTGTTGTAACAGTAGTGTAAATATTTAAAAAAAAAACTTTTTTGACTGTGAAACATCAGTCAGCTAGTGTAATCTAATTGAAGTTGCCTGCCTGCCAGCGTGTTTGCCAGGCCCACTTGCCAACTAGTGCCACCACTCATATTTGTTATAACAGTAGTGTGAATATTTAATAAAAAAACTTTTTTGACTGTGAAACATCAGTCTGTTATTGTAATCTAATTGATTTTGCCTGCCTGCCAGCATGTGTGCTAGGCCCACTTGCCAATTTAGTGGCACCACTCATATTTGTTGTAACAGTAGTGTAAATATTAAAAAAAAAATCTTTTTTGACTGTGAAACATCAGTCAGCTAGTGCAATCTAATTGCAGTTGCCTGCCTGCCAGCGTGTGTGCCAGTCCCACTTGCCAACTAGTGCCACCACTCATATTTGTTATAACAGTAGTCTCAATATTTAATAAAAAAAACTTTTTTGACTGTGAAACATCAGTCTACTATTGTAATCTAATTGAAGTTGCCTGCCTGCCAGCGTGTGTGCCAGGCCCACTTGCCAAGTTATTGGCACCAATCATATTTGTTGTAACAGTAGTGTAAATATTTAAAAAAAAAACTTTTTGGACTGTGAAACATCAGTCAGCTAGTGTAATCTAATTGCAGTTGCCTGCCTGCCTGCCAGCGTGTGTGCCAGTCCCACTTGCCAACTAGTGCCACCAATCATATTTGTTATAACAGTAGTGTGAATATTTAATAAAAAAACTTTTTTTGACTGTGAAACATCAGTCTTTTATTGTAATCTAATTGAAGTTGCCTGCCTGCCAGCGTGTGTGCCAGGTCCACTTGCCAACTAGTGCCACCACTCATATTTGTTATAACAGTAGTCTCAATATTTAATAAAAAAACTTTTTTAACTGTGAAACATCATTCTACTATTGTAATCTAATTGAAGTTGCCTGCCTGCCAGCATGTGTGCCAGGCCCACTTGCCAAGTTAGTGACACCACTCATATTTGTTGTAACAGTAGTGTAAATATTTTTAAAAAAAACTTTTTTGACTGTGAAACATCAGTCAGCTAGTGTAATCTAATTGCAGTTGCCTGCCTGCCAGCGTGTGTGCCAGTCCCACTTGCCAACTAGTGCCACCACTCATATTTGTTATAACAGTAGTCTCAATATTTAATAAAAAAAATTTTTTTGACTGTGAAACATCAGTCTGCTAGTGTAATCTAATTGAAGTTGCCTGCCTGCCAGCGTGTTTGCCAGGCCCACTTGCCAACTAGTGCCACCACTCATATTTGTTATAACAGTAGTGTGAATATTTAATAAAAAAACTTTTTTGACTGTGAAACATCAGTCTGTTATTGTAATCTAATTGAAGTTGCCTGCCTGCCAGCATGTGTGCTAGGCCCACTTGCCAATTTAGTGGCACCACTCATATTTGTTGTTACAGTAGTGTAAATATTAAAAAAAAAATCTTTTTTGACTGTGAAACATCAGTCAGCTAGTGCAATCTAATTGCAGTTGCCTGCCTGCCAGCTTGTGTGCCAGTCCCACTTGCCAACTAGTGCCACCACTCATATTTGTTATAACAGTAGTCTCAATATTTAATAAAAAAAACTTTTTTGACTGTGAAACATCAGTCTACTATTGTAATCTAATTGAAGTTGCCTGCCTGCCAGCGTGTGTGCCAGGTCCACTTGCCAAGTTATTGGCACCAATCATATTTGTTGTAACAGTAGTGTAAATATTTTAAAAAAAAACTTTTTTGACTTTGAAACATCAGTCTACTATTGTAATCTAATTGAAGTTGCCTGCCTGCCAGCGTGTGTGCCAGGCCCACTTGCCAAGTTATTGGCACCAATCATATTTGTTGTAACAGTAGTGTAAATATTTAAAAAAAAAACTTTTTGGACTGTGAAACATCAGTCAGCTAGTGTAATCTAATTGCAGTTGCCTGCCTGCCTGCCAGCGTGTGTGCCAGGCCCACTTGCCAACTAGTGCCACCAATCATATTTGTTATAACAGTAGTGTAAATATTTAAAAAAAAAAAAATTTGACTGTGAAACATCAGTCTGCTAGTGAAATCTAATTGAAGTTGCCTGCCTGCCAGCGTGTTTGCCAAGCCCACTTGCCAACTAGTGCCACCAATCATATTTGTTATAACAGTAGTGGAAATATTTAATAAAAAAACTTTTTTTGACTGTGAAACATCAGTCTGTTATTGTAATCTAATTGAAGTTGCCTGCCTGCCAGCGTGTGTGCCAGGCCCACTTGCCAAGTTAGTGGCACCACTCATATTTGTTGTAACAGTAGTGTAAATATTTTAAAAAAAAACTTTTTTGACTGTGAAACATCAGTCAGCTAGTGCAATCTAATTGCAGTTGCCTGCCTGCCAGCGTGTGTGCCAGTCCCACTTGCCAACTAGTGCAACCACTCATATTTGTTATAACAGTAGTGTGAATATTTAATAAAAAAACTTTTTTGACTGTGAAACATCAGTCTTTTATTGTAATCTAATTGAAGTTGCCTGCCTGCCAGCGTGTGTGCCAGGTCCACTTGCCAACTAGTGCCACCACTCATATTTGTTATAACAGTAGTCTCAATATTTAATAAAAAAACTTTTTTGACTGTGAAACATCATTCTACTATTGTAATCTAATTGAAGTTGCCTGCCTGCCAGCATGTGTGCCAGGCCCACTTGCCAAGTTAGTGACACCACTCATATTTGTTGTAACAGTAGTGTAAATATTTTTAAAAAAAACTTTTTTGACTGTGAAACATCAGTCAGCTAGTGCAATCTAATTGCAGTTGCCTGCCTGCCAATGTGTGTGCCAGTCCCACTTGCCAACTAGTGCCACCACTCATATTTGTTATAACAGTAGTCTCAATATTTAATAAAAAACTTTTTTGACTGTGAAACATCATTCTACTATTGTAATCTAATTGAAGTTGCCTGCCTGCCAGCATGTGTGCCAGGCCCACTTGCCAAGTTAGTGACACCACTCATATTTTTTGTAACAGTAGTGTAAATATTTTTTAAAAAAACTTTTTGGACTGTGAAACATCATTCAGCTAGTGTAATCTACGTGCAGTTGCCTGCCTGCCAGATTGTGTGCCAGGCCCACTTGCCAACTAGTGCCATCACTCATATTTGTTATAACAGTAGTGTAAATATTAAAAAAAAAAAAATTGACTGTGAAACATCAGTCTGCTAGTGTAATCTAATTGAAGTTGCCTGCCTGCCAGTGTGTGTGCCAGGCCCACTTGCCAACTAGTGCCACCAATCAGATTTGTTGTAACAGTAGTGTAAATATTTAAATTTAAAAAAATTTGGACTGTGAAACATCAGTCTGCTATTGTAATCTTATTGCATTTGCCTGCCTGCCAGCGTGTGTGCCAGACCCACTTGCCAAGTTAGTGGCACCACTCATATTTGTTGTAACAGTAGTTTTAATATTTAAAAAATAAACATTTTTGACTGTGAAACATCAGTCTGCTTTTTTGTGTCAGGCTCACAGCGTATACTCTGCCCAGTTGCCCAGTGCCACCACTCATATCTTGTTTAATAGTAGTGTAAGTGTACATTTAAAAAAAATTAACTTTTTGGATTGTGAAACATCAGTCTGCTTTTTTGTGTCCGGCTCACAGCGTATACTGTGCCCACTTGCCCAGTGCCACCACTTATATCTTGTTTAATATTAGTGTAAGTGTACATTAAAAAAAAAAAACTTTTGGGATTGTGAAACATCAGTCTGCTTTTTTGTGTCAGGCTCACAGCGTATACTGTGCCCACTTGCCCAGTGCCACCACTCATAATTTGCATAATAGTAGTTTAATTGTACATTTAAAAAAAAATGACAGGCAGGCCACCCCGCAGGTGCCGTCGTGGTCGTGATGCTGTGATTCCCTTTGACCCTACAACTATGCACAGTGTTTAGAGGCCACGTGCCATGAATGCGAAAAGTTCTGAAGAGGACCTAGTTGAATGGCTAACACAGGACACCCAATCTTCTACAGCTTCCGCTGCTAACCTTGACGCACCATCCACCTCCAGCTTAGCTTCGGGCACCTCTCAAGTGACCAGTGTCACTCGCCCGCCTGCCACCACCACCAACACTAGCACCACAGTCGCTTCACTTGATCTGTCAGAGGAGTTATTGACACATCATTTGGAAGAAATGAGTGATTTGCAACCATCATTGACAGAGGATGTAGATAACAGTGATATGTCTCAGTCAGGCAGCATTACAGACATGGACGTACGGTGTGATGATGATGATGATGTTGTACCCGCTGCTGCTTCCTTTGTTGATTTGTCAGATTCAAGTGAAGCGGTTGATGATGATGTGTCCGTGGATGTCACGTGGGTGCTCGCTAGAAGAGAAGAAGAAGAGGGGGAAAGTTCAGATGGGGAGACAGAGAGGAGGAGAAGGAGGAGACGAGTTGGAAGCAGGGGGAGGTTGTTGCAAGGAGCTAGTGGCACAGTCAGACAGCATGCCAATCAACGCATGCTGTTGCCACCACCAGAATGCCGTCATCGCAGAGCTCAGCAGTGTGGCATTTTTTTTGTGTGTCTGCCTCTGACAACAGCGATGCCATTTGCAACCTGTGCCAAAAGAAACTGAGTCGTGGGAAGTCCAACACCCACCTAGGTACAACTGCTTTGCGAAGGCACATGGTCTCACATCACAAACGCCGATGGGATGAACACATGAGTAGAAGCAGCACACAAACTCAAAGCCGCCATCCTCTTACTGGTCCAGCATCTTCAGCCACATCAACCACTGCTGTCCTCCTTGCCCCCTCTCAACCATCCTCCACTCAGTATCTCTTCCGTAGCAGTTCCTGGTCATCTGCCCACAGTCAGGTGTCTGTCAAGGACATGTTTGAGTGTAAAAAGCCAATTTCCCAAAGTCACCCCCTTGCCCGGCGTCTGACAGCTGGCTTGTCTGAACTTTTAGCCCGCCAGCTTTTACCATACAAGCTGGTGGAATCTGAGGCGTTCAAAAAATTTGTAGCTATTGGGACACCGCAGTGGAAGGTACCCGGCCGAAATTTCTTTTCACAAAAGGCAATCCCCAACCTGTACTCAATTGTGCGAAAGGAAGTAATGGCATGTCTGGCACACAGCGTTGGGGCAAGGGTCCATCTGACCACTGATAGCTGGTCTGCAAAGCATGGTCAGGGCAGGTATATCACCTACACTGCACATTGGGTAAATCTGCTGACGGCTGACAAGCATGGAATGCGTGGCTCTGCAGAGGAGTTGGTGACACCGCCACGACTTGCAGGCAGGCCTGCTTCTACCTCCTCTACTCCTCCTACTCCATCCTCTTCCATAACATCTTCCTCGGCTGAGTCCTCTTCTGCTGCTGCGTCTTTCTCCACATCAACGGCACCCCCCCAGCTCCCCAGGTACTATTCCACATCCCGGATGCGGCAGTGTCACGCCGTCTTGGGGTTGACTTGCCTGAAAGCCGAGAGTCACACCGCACCAGCACTCCTGTCCGCCCTGAACGCACAGTTGGATCAGTGGCTGACTCCGCACCAACTGGAGATTGACAAGGTTGTTTCGGACAACGGAAGTAATTTGGTGGCGGCATTGAAATTGGGCAAGTTGACACATGTGCCGTGCATGGCACATGTGTGTAATTTGATTGTGCAATGCTTTGTGCATAAGTACCTAGGCTTACAGGAGGAAACATCATTCGGCCATGGCGCACTTGTCTGATATCCAGCGGCGAAACAACCTGCCAGTGAGGAGCTTGATTTGCAACAGCCCGACACGTTGGAATTCAACACTCCTAATGTTCGACCACCTGCTACAACAAGAAAAAGCTGTTAACGAGTATTTGTATGACCGGGGTGCTAGGACAGCCTCTGGGGAGCTGGGGATTTTTTTGCCATGTTACTGGACGCTCATGCGCAATGTCTGTAGGCTCATGCGTCCTTTCGAGGAGCTGACAAACCTAGTCAGTCGCACCGAAAGCACCATCAGTGACATCATACCATTTGTTTTCTTCCTGGAGCGTGCCCTGTGAAGAGTGCTGGATCAGGCCGTAGATGAGCGTGAAGAGGAAGAGGAAGAGTTGTGGTCTCCATCACCACCAGAAACAGCCTTATCAGCATCGCTTGCTGGACCTGCGGCAACCCAGGAAGAGGATTGTGAGGAAGAGGAGTCAGAGGAGGAATGTGGCTTTGAGGAGGAGGAGGAAGACCAAGCACAACAGGCATCCCAGGGTGCTCGTTGTTGTCACCTATCTGGTACCCGTGGTGTGGTACGTGGCTGGGGAGAAGAAGATACCTTCAGTGAGATCACTGAGGATGAGGAACGGGACATGATTAGCTCGGCATCCAACCTTGTGCAAATGGGGTCTTTCATGCTGTCGTGCCTGTTGAGGGACCCTCATATAAAAAAGCTGAAGGAGAACGACCTGTACTGGGTGTCCACACTACTAGACCCCCGGTATAAGCATAAAGTGACTGAAATGTTACCGAATTCCCGCAAGTCGGAAAGGATGGAGCAGTTAAAAAATAAATTAAAAAGTATGCTTTATACAGCGTATAAGGGTGATGTCACAACACAACGGGAATCTAACAGGGGAAGAGATGAAAGTAATCCTCCTCCTCCCATGACCACGCCGGCAAGGACAGGACGCTTTCCAGACGTGTTGTTGATGGAGGACATGCGGACCTTTTTAACTCCTATGCAAAGCCACAGCCCTTCGGGATCCAGCCTCAGAGAAAGACTCAACCGACAGGTAGCAGACTACCTCGCATTAACTGCGGATCTCGACACTCTGAGGAGTGATGGATCCCTTGACTACTGGGTGTGCAGGCTTGACCTGTGGCCTGAGCTATCCCAATTTGCAATTTAAATTCTGGCCTGCCCTGCTTCAAGTGTCCTGTCAGAAAGGACCTTCAGTGCAGCAGGAGGTATTGTCACTGAGAAGAGAAGTCGCCTAGGTCAAAAAAGTCTTGATTATCTCACCTTTATTAAAAAGAATGAGGGATGGATCCCGAAGGGACTGACATTGTGCGATACATTAGAGTAAAAAAGGCCTGATGAGATGAGCTGACTTGGGCTACAAATGGTACACACGCTGCTGTATTTTATCTTCAAATGCCGGATGACTTGCGTGACTTATCCGCCAACAACTAGGGTTCAAGACAAAATGTTTTATGGCACTTTCTAACTGTCAAACAAACATCAATTTTTCTGGCCGCTGCTACAGCAGTGGCTGCAACAATACCTTATTTTTCAGGCATATGTACATGCCTAATTTTTCTGGCCTCTGGTGCTGCACTGTGGCTACAAAACCAAAAGCAAAAAAAAGGCACATAACAGTGATTAAACTGATAAGAATAGTACTACTTAACACACCACTCATATCTGGTGGCACAGTAGATTGCACACGCAGTGCCCCAAATTTGAAGTAGGAGGACCGACCAAGCATCTTTTTCCATCTCCCGGTTCCTAAAAATGATGCCATAGCTGTACTCGATTGTGCAAAAGGAAGTCATGGCATATGGGGTCTTTCATGCTGTCGTGCCTGTTGAGGGTTGAGAACCCGCGTATAAAAAGGCTGAAGGAGAACGACCTGTACTGGGTGTCCAAGCATCTTTTTCCATCTCCCGGTTCCTAAAAATTATCTCCGGGTTCCTAAAATCAATGCCATACCTGTACTCTATTGTGCAAATGGAAGTCATGGCATATGGGGTCTTTCATGTTGTTCTGCCTATTAAGGGTCGTGGACCCTCGTATAAAAAGGCTGAAGGAGAACGACCTGTACTGGGTGTCAAAGTATCTTTTTCCATCTCCTGGTTCCTTCCTAAAAATTGTCTCCGAGTTCCTAAAATTGATGCCATACCTGTACTCAATTGTGCAAAAGGATGGCATATGTGGTTTTTCATGCTGTTGTTTCTGTTGAGGGTCGGGGACACTCGTATAAAAAGGCTGAAGGAGAACGACCTGTACTGGGTGTCCAAGCATCTTTTTCCATCTCCCGGTTCCTAAAAATTATCTCCGGGTTCTTAAAATCGATGCCATACCTGTACTCTATTGTGCAAAAGGATGGCATATGTGGTGTTTCATGCTGTTGTTTCTATTGAGGGTCTGGGACCCTCATATAAAAAGGCTGAAGGAGAACGACCTGTACTAGGTGTCCAAGCATCTTTTCCATCTCCGGGTTCCTAAAAATTATCTCCGGGTTCCTAAAATTGATGCCATACCTGTACTCTATTGTTCAAAAGGATGGCATATGTGGTATTTCATGCTGTTGTGCCTATTGAGGGTCGGTGACCCTCGTATAAAAAGGCTCAAGGAGAACGACCTGTACTGGGTGTCCAAGCATGTTTTTTCAATTTCCCTGTTCCTAAAAATTATCTCCGGGTTCTTAAAATCGATGCCATACCTGTACTCTATTGTGCAAAAGGAGGGCATATGTGGTGTTTCATGCTGTTGTGCCTGTTGAGGGTCGGGAACACACGAATAAAAAGGCAGAAGGAGAACAACCTGTACTGGGTGTCCAAGCATCTTTTTCCATCTCCCGGTTCCAAAAATTATCTCCGGGTTCCTAAAATCGATGCCATACCTGTACTCGATTGTGCAAAAGGATGGCATATGTGGTGTTTCTTGCTATTGTTTCTGTTGAGGGTCATGGACCCTTGTATAAAAAGGCTGAAGGAGAACGACCTGTACTTGGTGTCCAAGCATCTTTTTCCATCTCCCGGTTCCTAAAAATTATCTCTGGGTTTCTAAAATCGATGCCACACCTGTACTCTATTGTGCAAAAGGATGGCATATGTCGTGTTTCATGCTGTTTTTTCTGTTGAGGGTTGTGGACCCTCGTATAAAAAGGCTGAAGGAGAACGACCTGTACTGGGTGTCCAAGCATCTTTTTCCATCTCCCGGTTCCTAAAAATTATCTCTGGGTTTCTAAAATCGATGCCACACCTGTACTCTATTGTGCAAAAGGATGGCATATGTTGTGTTTCATGCTGTTTTTTCTGTTGAGGGTTGTGGACCCTCGTATAAAAAGGCTGAAGGAGAACGACCTGTACTGGGTGTCCAAGCATCTTTTTCCATCTCCCGGTTCCTAAAAATTATCTCCGGGTTCCTAAAATCGATGCCATACCTGTACTCTATTGTGCAAAAGGATGGCATATGTGGTGTTTCATGCTGTTGTGCCTGTTGAGGGTCGTGGACCCTCGTATAAAAAGGCTGAAGGACAACGACCTGTACTGGGTGTCCAAGCATGTTTTTTCAATTTCCCCGTTCCTAAAAATTATCTCCGGGTTCCTAAAATCGATGCCATACCTGTACTCTATTGTGCAAAAGGATGGCATATGTGGTGTTTCATGCTGTTGTGCCTGTTGAGGGTCGGGGACACACGTATAAAAAGGCTGAAGGAGAACGACCTGTACTGGGTGTCCAAGCTGTTTTTTCAATTCCCCGGTTCCTAAAAATTATCTCTGGGTTCCTAAAATCAATGCCATACCTGTACTCTATTGTGCAAAAGGATGGCATATGTGGTGTTTCATGCTATTGTTTCTGTTGAGGGTCATGGACCCTTGTATAAAAAGGCTGAAGAAGAACGACCTGTACTGGGTGTCCAAGGATCTTTTTCCATCTCCGGGTTCCTAAAAATTATCTCCGGGTTCCTAAAATCGATGCCATACCTGTACTCTATTGTGCAAAAGGATGGCATATGTGGTGTTTCATGCTGTTGTGCCTGTTGAGGGTCGTAGACCCTCGTATAAAAAGGCTGAAGGATAACGACCTGTACTGGGTGTCCAAGCATTTTTTTCCATCTCCCGGTTCCTAAAAATTATCTCCGGGTTCCTAAAATCGATGCCATACCTGTACTCGATTGTGCAAAAGGATGGCATATGTGGTGTTTCATGCTGTTGTTTCTGTTGAGGGTCATGGACCCTTGCATAAAAAGGCTGAAGGAGAACGACCTGTACTGGGTGTCCAAGCATCTTTTTCCATCTCCCGGTTCCTAAAAATTATCTCTGGGTTCCTAAAATCGATGCCACACCTGTACTCTATTGTGCAAAAGGATGGCATATGTGGTGTTTCATGCTATTGTTTCTGTTGAGGGTCGTGGACCCTTGTATAAAAAGGCTGAAGAAGAACGACCTGTACTGGGTGTCCAAGCATCTTTTTCCATCTCCCGGTTCCTAAAAATTATCTCCGGGTTCCTAAAATCGATGCCATACCTGTACTCTATTGTGCAAAAGGATGGCATATGTGGTGTTTCATGCTATTGTGCCTGTTGAGAGTCGGGGACACATGTATAAAAAGGCTGAAGGAGAACGACCTGTACTGGGTGTCCAAGCTGTTTTTTCAATTCCCCGGTTCCTAAAAATTATCTCCGGGTTCCTAAAATCGATGCCATACCTGTACTCTATTGTGCAAAAGGATGGCATATGTGGTGTTTCATGCTTTTGTGCCTGTTGAGGGTCGGGGACACACGTATAAAAAGGCTGAAAGAGAACGACCTGTACTGGGTGTCCAAGGATCTTTTTCCATCTCCCGGTTCCTAAAAATTATCTCCGGGTTCCTAAAATCGATGCCATACCTGTACTCTATTGTGCAAAAGGATGGCATATGTGGTGTTTCATGCTGTTGTGCCTGTTGAGGGTCGGGGACACACGTATAAAAAGGCTGAAGGAGAACGACCTGTACTGGGTGTCCAAGGATCTTTTTCCATCTCCTGGTTCCTAAAAATTATCTCCGGGTTCCTAAAATCGATGCCATACCTGTACTCTATTGTGCAAAAGGATGGCATATGTGGTGTTTCATGCTGCTGTTTCTGTTGAGGGTCGTGGACCCTCGTATAAAAAGGCTGAAGGAGAACGACCTGTACTGGGTGTCCAAGCATCTTTTTCCATCTCCCGGTTCCTAAAAATGATCTCCGGGTTCCTAAAATCGATGCCATACCTGTACTCTATTGTGCAAAAGGATGGCATATGTGGTGTTTCATGCTGTTGTTTCTGTTGAGGGTCGTGGACCCTCGTATAAAAACGCTGAAGGAGAAAGACCTGTACTGGGTGTCCATGCATATTTTTCAATTTCCCGGTTCCTAGAAATTATCTCCGGGTTCCTAAAATCGATGCCATACCTGTACTCGATTGTGCAAAAGGATGGCATATGTGGTGTTTCATGCTGTTGTGCCTGTTGAGAGTCGGGGACACCCGTATAAAAAGGCTGAAGGAGAACAACCTGTACTGGGTGTCCAAGCTGTTTTTTCAATTCCCCGGTTCCTAAAAATTATCTCCGGGTTCCTAAAATCGATGCCATACATGGAGTACATGTATTGTGCAAAAGGATGGCATATGTGGTGTTTCATGCTGTTGTGCCTGTTGAGGGTCAGAGACACACATATAAAAAGGCTGAAGGAGAACGACCTGTACTGGGTGTCCAAGCATCTTTTTCCATCTCCGGGTTCCTAAAATCGATGCCATACCTGTACTCTATTGTGCAAAAGGATGGCAAATTTGGTGTTTCATGTTTTTGTGCCTGTTGAGAGTCGTGGACCCTCGTATAAAAAGGCTGAAGAATAACGACCTGTACTGGGTGTCCAAGCATTTTTTTCCATCTCCCGGTTCCTAAAAATTATCCCCGGGTTCCTAAAATCGATGCCATACCTGTACTCTATTGTGCAAAAGGATGACATATGTGGTGTTTCATGCTGTTGTTTCTGTTGAGGGTCGTGGACCCTCGTATAAAAAGGCTGAAGGAGAAAGACCTGTACTGGTTGTCCAAGCATCTTTTTCCATCTCCCGGTTCCTAAAAATTATCTCCGGGTATCTAAAATTGATGCCATACCTGTATTCGATTGTGCAAAAGGATGGCATATGTGGTGTTTCATGCTGTTGTGCCTGTTGAGGGTCAGGGACACCCGTTTAAAAAGGCTGATGGAGAACGACCTGTACTGGGTGTCCAAGCATGTTTTTTCAATTTCCCCGTTCCTAAAAATTATCTCCAGGTTCCTAAAATCGATCACATACCTGTACTCTATTGTGCAAAAGGATGGAATATGTGGTGTTTCATGCTGTTGTGCCTGTTGAGGGTCGGGGACACACGTATAAAAAGGCTGAAGGGGAACAACCTGTACTGGGTGTCCAAGCATCTTTTTCCTTCTCCCTGTTCCTAAAAATTATCTCCGGGTTCCTAAAATCGATGCCATACCTGTACTCTATTGTGCAAAAGGATGGCATATGTGGTGTTTCATGCTGTTGTGCCTGTTAAGGGTCAGGGACACATGTATAAAAAGGCTGAAGTAGAACGACCTGTACTGGGTGTCCAAGCATCTTTTTCCATCTCCCGATTCGTAAAAATTATCTCTGGGTTCCTAAAATCGATGCCATACCTGTACTCTATTGTGCAAAAGAATGGCATATGTGGTGTTTCATGCTGTTGTGCCTGTTGAGGGTCGGGAACACTTGTATAAAAAGGCTGAAGGAGAAACACCTGTACTGGGTGTCCAAGCATTTTTTTCCATCTCCCGGTTCCTAAAAATTATCTCCGGGTTCCTAAAATCGATGCCATACCTGTACTCGATTGTGCAAAAGGATGGCATATGTGGTGTTTCACACTATTTTTTCTATTGAGGGTCGTGGACCCTCGTATAAAAAGGCTGAAGGAGAACGACCTGTACTGGGTGTCCAAGCATCTTTTTCCATCTCCCGGTTCCTAAAAATTATCTCCGGGTTCCTAAAATTGATGCCATAATTGTACTCTATTGTGCAAAAGGATGGCATATGTGGTGTTTCATGCTGTTGTTTCTGTTGAGGGTCGTGGACCCTCGTATAAAAAGGCTGAAGGAGAACGACCTGTACTGGATGTCCAAGCATGTTTTTTCAATTTCCCGGTTCCTAGAAATTATCTCCGGGTTCCTAAAATCGATGCCATACCTGTACTCTATTGTGCAAAAGGATGGCATATGTGGTGTTTCATGCTGTTGTGCCTGTTGAGGGTGGGGGACACATGTATAAAAAGTCTGAAGGAGAACAACCTGTACTGGGTGTCCAAGCATCTTTTTCAATCTCCCGGTTCCTAAAAATTATCTCTGGGTTCCTATAATCGATGCCATACCTGTACTCTATTGTTCAAAAGGATGGCATATGTGGTATTTCATGATGTTGTGCCTGTTGAGGGTCAGGGACAATCGTATAAAAAGCTGAAGGAGAACGACCTGTACTGGGTGTCCAAGCATCTTTTTCCATCTCCCGGTTCCTAAAATCGATTCCATACCTGTACTCTATTGTGAAAAAGGATGGCATATGTGGTGTTTCATGCTGTTGTGCCTATTGAGGGTCGTGGACCCTTGTATAAAAAGGCTGAAGGAGAACGACCTGTACTGGGTGTCCAAGCATGTTTTTTCAATTTCCCGGTTCCTAAAAATTATCTCCGGGTTCCTAAAATCGATGCCATACCTGTACTCTATTGTGCAAAAGGATGGCATATGTGGTGTTTCATGCTGTTGTGCCTATTGAGGTTCGGGGACACACGTATAAAAAGGCTGAAGGAAAACGACCTTACTAGGTGTCCAAGCATCTTTTTCCATCTCCGGGTTCCTAAAATCGATTCCATACCTGTACTCTATTGTGCAAAAGGATGGCATATGTGGTGTTTCATGCTGTTGTGCCTGTTGAGGGTCAGGGACACACGTATAAAAAGGCTGAAGGAGAACGACCTGTACTGGGTGTCCAAGCATCTTTTTCAATCTCCCGATTCCTAAAAATTATCTCTGGGTTCCTAAAATCAATGCCATACCTGTACTCTATTGTGCAAAAGGATGGCATTTGTGGTGTTTCATGCTGTTGTGCCTATTGAGGGTCGGGGACACACGTATAAAAAGGCTGAAGGAAAACGACCTGTACTAGGTGTCCAAGCATCTTTTTCCATCTCCCGGTTCCTAAAAATTATCTCCGGGTTCCTAAAATCGATGCCATACCTGTACTCTATTGTGCAAAAGGATGGCATATGTGGTATTTCATGCTGTTGTGCCTGTTGAGGGTCGGGGACACTCATATAAAAAGGCTGAAGGAGAACGACCTGTACTGGGTGTCCAAGCATCTTTTTCCATCTCCCGGTTCCTAAAAATTATCTCCGGGTTCCTGAAATCGATGCCATACCTGTACTCTATTGTGCAAAAGGATGGCATATGTGGTGTTTCATGCTGTTGTGCCTGTTGAGGGTCGTGGACTCTCGTATAAAAAGTCTGAAGGAGAACGACCTGTACTGGGTGTCCAAACATCGTTTTCTATCTCCCGGATGTAGCGGTACTCCACTAGGGGGTCTCCCTTCCTCTCTTTAAACCCAGGGGTGTCCACCAGATAGTGGGATCAGAGATATAGTTGCTGAGACCAGGGTCAAGCCAGCGGGTGTATCTCCCCCAGCTGGGCTGGTCTCAGTGGACTCCCAGTCAGGTAGCGTCCTCTCTGCCCTGCAGCTCTTTCTTGGCAGGTATCGTCCCCTCTGCCTGTCTTCTTCTAGGCAGGAATAAATCCCCCTGCCAGGCTGCTTCTTGGCAGGAATAGATCCCTCTGCCTCCAAATAGTGGGACCAGGGCTATCGTGGCTGAGACCGGGGTCAAGCCAGAGGCTGTATCTCCCCCAGCTGGGCTTGCCTCAGTGGGCTCCCAGGCAGGTAGCATCCCCTCTGCCTGTCTGCTTCTAGGCAGGAATAGATCCCTCTGCCTCACTGCACACTTCCAGCAGGTAGCGCGCCCTCTGGTTTCTTATAGGCAGGAATTGATCCCTCTGCCTTGCTGCTCCTTTCAGGCAGGCCAGCTTTTTGCATACAGGCCCACAGACTCTGTAACAGATCTCTCTTGCAGGGAGAGGTGCAGCCAGAATGCAGGGTCAGAACCTCTGCAACTGGTATACCTGAAAGAATCAAACAGCAAAAAAAGGCAATCCTGGACCCCAACCTGTACTCGATTATGCAAAAGGAAGTAACCTTACCATGGGTCCGAGTCCGCATGTCTTATTGTTATACTCTTTCATTGAAATTATATATCTATCAAATATATCTATTTATCTATCTAATCTATCTATCTATCTATCTATCTATCTTTCTATCTATCTATCTAATCTATCTATCAATCGTATCTATCAAATATATATTGCATCTATTGATCTCTGTAATTCGTATCTATCAAATGTATATTGCATTTTTTTATCTATGTAATTCATTTCTATCAAATGTATATTGCATCTTTTGATCTATGTAATTCTTATCTATCAAATGTATATTGCATCTTTTGATCTGCCTTGCTGCTCCTTTCAGGCAGGCCAGCTCTTTGCATACAGGCCCACGGACTCTGTAACAGATCTCTCTTGCAGGGAGAGGTGCAGCCAGAATGCAGGGTCAGAACCTCTGCAACTGGTATACTTGATTTTGCAAAAGGAAGTAACCTT
Source organism: Bombina bombina (assembly GCF_027579735.1). Classification (NCBI taxonomy): domain Eukaryota; kingdom Metazoa; phylum Chordata; class Amphibia; order Anura; family Bombinatoridae; genus Bombina; species Bombina bombina. Next base: position 583,638,020 of record NC_069503.1, on the reverse strand, counting down.
ACCATGGGTTTCAGACCGCATGTCTTATTGTTATATTCTGTCATTGAAATTATATATCTATCAAATCAATCTATTTATCTATCTAATCTATCTATCTAATCTATCTAAGTATCAATCGTATCTATCAAATGTATATTGCATCTATTGATCTCTGTAATTTGTATCTATCAAATGTATATTGCATCTTTTGATCTATGTTATTCGTATCTATCAAATGTATATTGCATCTTTTGATCTGCCTTGCTGCTCCTTTCAGGCAGGCCAGCTCTTTGCATACAGGCCCTCAGACTCTGTAACAGATCTCTCTTGCAGGGAGAGGTGCAGCCAGAATGCAGGGTCAGAACCTCTGCAACTGGTATACTCGATTGTGCAAAAGGAAGTAACCTTATCATGGGTCCCAGAACCAGACCGCAGGACTTTGTAATTCTCTGCCTGGGAAATTATATATCTTTCAAATTATCTATTTATCTATCTATCAATTCTATCTAACTATCAATTGTATCTATCAAATGTATATTGCATCTATTGATCTATGCAATTCGTATCTATCAAATGTATATTGCATCTATTGATCGATGTAATTCTTATCTATCAATTGTATATTGCATCTTTTGATCTATGTAATTCGTATCTATCAAATGTAAATTGCATCTTTTGATCAATGTAATTCGTATCTATCAAATGTATATTGCATCTTTTGATCTATGTAATTGGTATCTATCAAATGTATATTGCATCTATTGATCTATGTAATTCATATCTATCAAATGTATATTGCATCTATTGATCTATGTAATTCATATCTATCAAATGTATATTGCATCTTTCATCTATGTAATTCGTATCTATCAAATGTATATTGCATCTATTGATGTAATTCGTATCTATCAAATGTATATTGCATCTTTTGATCCATGTAATTCATATCTATCAAATATATATTGCATCTTTTGATCTATGTAATTCGTATCTATCAAATGTATATTGCATCTTTTGATCTATGTAATTCATATCTATCAAATGTAAATTGCATATTTTGATCTATGTAATTCGTATCTATCAATTGTATATTGCATCTTTTGATCTATGTAATTGCAATCTATCAAATGTATATTGCATCTATTGATCTATGCAATTCGTATCTGTCAAATGTATATTGCATCTATTGATCTATGTAATTCATATCTATCAAATGTATATTGCATCTTTTGATCTATGTAATTGGTATCTATCAAATGTATATTGCATCTATTGATGTAATTCGTATCTATCAAATGTATATTGCATCTTTTGAGCCATGTAATTCGTATCTATCAAATGTATATTGCATCTTTTGAGCTATGTAATTCGTATCTATCAAATGTAAAGTGCATCTTTTGATCTATGTAATTCGTATCTATCAAATGTATATTGCATCTTTTGATCTATGTAATTGGTATCTATCAAATGTATATTGCATCTATTGATCTATGTAATCTATGTATCTATCTATCAAATCTATTGATCTTGTGGTTGTGCAAATGGACTGTGAAGCGGGCGTAACCCTTACACTACCTGATCGATACAACATCATACCTGATGTTTTAAAGCACGTTATTCCAAACAATTTAGGAATGTTAGGTGATTTATGCCCTTTATGGCTTAAAACCAGACTCTGCATCAACTATGTATTTTTCCATGGGAGTTTTGCCATGGATCCCCCTCCGGCATGCCACAGTCCAGGTGTTAGTCCCCTTGAAACAACTTTTCCATCACTATTGTGGCCAGAAAGAGTCCCTGTGGGTTTTAAAATTTGCCTGCCCATTGAAGTCAATGGTGGTTCGCCCGGTTCGCCGGTTTGCGAACGCAAAATTTTAGGTTCGCGACATCACTAGTCTTCACCCAGATGGCATTTTCTATCTTCATCCTTCTGACGCGGAGCGGCTCCATCTTCAAGACATCCGGCACGGAGTATCCTCTTCAATCGACGTCTTCTTGCTGAATGAAGTTACCTTTAAGTGACGTCTTTAAAGATGCCGTCCCTTATTTCTATTGCAAGATGTATCGAGTCCACGGATTCATCCAATACTTGTGGGATATTCTCCTTCCCAACAGGAAGTGGCAAAGAGAGCACCCACAGCAGAGCTGTCTATATAGCGCCTCCCCTAACTCCACCCCCCAGTCATTCTCTTTGCCGGCTCTAAGCAAGTAGGAAGGGTAAAGTGATTGTGGTGACAAAATGTCAGTTTTTATTTTCTTCAAGCAAGAGTTTATTATTTTAAATGGTACCGATGTGTACTATTTACTCTCAAGCAGAAAATAGATGAAGATTTCTGCCTGGAGGATGATGATCTTAGCATTTGTAACTAAGATCCACTGCTGCTCCCACAGAAGCTGAGAAGTACAGGAAAACTTCAGTGTGAGGAACGGTTTGCATGCTATGCTGCACTGAGGTATGTTCAGTCATTTTTTTCTGGAAAAACTGGGATATTTCAAGAAAAGGCTGACAGTATCCCCATGATGGGAAGGGTAAGCTGTAATCAGAGACCTATTGTAGTATTACAAGCTTGCATAAGGGCTAAGTTACTTTCTGGTTGACACTTGTATTTATAAAAGAGCAAACGTTTTTATTGTGAGAAATATGGAAAACATTTTTGGGGACTTTTATTTGGAGGGTTCATGGCTCATATTAAGGTTTTATAACCCACATGGCTGTTTGAAACACATTAGTGTGTTACTTTAAGGCTACACAGACATCGAGTGAGAAGTGGGTGGGGCCTATTTTCGCGCCTTAGATGCGCAGTTATTTTTCACTACTGGACAGCAAGCTGCAACACAGGAGGGTCCTGACTCAATTTTAGGGCCAAAACGAAGCTTTGTTCCCTCAGACTCATCCCCTAAGGGCAGGTAGGCGCCACAGCAGAGCTGTGGTAAGGTGCTGGCTGTGTATTTTCCGGTTTTGACACTTGTCAATCCGGTTTCGTTATTAAGGGGTTAATTACTTCTTTTACTGGTGGGGCAAACTTACTAAGGCTTACTGAATTTACATTTTTAAGCAGTTTTGCAGAACGTGTGCACCTTTTTTTCTCTTAAAGGCACAGTACCGTTTTTTGAAATTGTTGTTTTTACATTGAATAAAGTGTTTTCCAAGCTTGCTTGTCTCATTACTAGCCTGTTAAACATGTCTGACATCAAGGAAACTCCTTGTTCAATATGTTTAGAAGCCATTGTGGAACCCCCTCTTAGAATGTTTCCCACTTGTACTGATATGTCTATAAATTTTAAAGAGCATATTGTAGCCCTTAAGAATGTAGCGCTAGAAGATTCTCAGACAGAAAGAAATGAGGTTATGCCATCTAGTTCTCCCCAAGTGTCACAACAAGTAACACCCGCACAAGCGACGCCAAATACCTCTAGTGCGTCTACTTCATTTACCTTACAAGACATGGCCGCAGTTATGAATTCTACCCTCACAGAGGTTTTTTCTAAACTGCCTGGGTTACAAGGGAAGTGCAATAGCTCTGGGTTAAGAAGAAATGCTGAGCCTTCTGATGCTTTAGTAGCTGTATCCGATATACCCTCGCAATGTTCTGAAGTAGGGGTACGGGACTTGCTGTCTGAGGGAGAGATTTCTGATTCAGGAAAGACGCTCCCTCAGACAGACTCTGATATGACGGCCTTTAAATTTAAGCTAGAACACCTCCGCTTGTTGCTCAGGGAGGTGTTAGCAACTCTGGATGATTGTGACCCTATTGTGGTTCCAGAGAAATTGTGTAAAATGGACAAATACCTAGAGGTTCCTGTTTACACTGATGTTTTTCCGGTCCCTAAGAGGATTGCGGACATTGTTACTAAGGAGTGGGATAGACCAGGTATTCCGTTCGCTCCCCCTCCTACTTTTAAGAAAATGTTTCCCATATCTGACACCATGCGGGACTCGTGGCAGACGGTCCCTAAGGTGGAGGGAGCTATTTCTAAACTGGCTAAGCGTACAACTATACCTATTGAAGACAGTTGTGCTTTCAAAGATCCTATGGATAAAAAAATAGAGGGTCTCCTAAAAAAAATATTTTTGTTCATCAAGGTTTTCTTCTCCAACCTATTGCGTGCATTGTTCCTGTAACTACTGCAGCTGCTTTTTGGTTCAAGGCTCTGGAAGAGGCTCTTCAGGTGGATACCCCATTAGATGATATTCTGGATAGAATTAAGGCTCTTAAGCTAGCTAATTATTTCTTTACAGATGCCACTTTTCAACTGGGTAAATTAGCGGCAAAGAATTCAGGTTTTGCCATTTCAGCTCGTAGAGCGTTATGGCTTAAGTCCTGGTTAGCTGATGTGTCATCAAAATCTAAGCTTTTGACCATCCCTTTCAAAGGAAAGACCCTATTCGGGCCTGAACTGAAGGAGATTATTTCAGACGTCACTGGAGGGAAAGGGCATGACCTCCCTCAGGATAAAACAAATAAAATGAGGACCAAACAAAATAATTTTCGTTCTTTTCGAAACTTCAAGGGTGGTCCCACTTCCTCTTCCCCTGCTGCAAAGCAAGAGGGGAACTTTGCTCAATCCAAGTCAGTCTGGAGACCTAACCAGGCTTGGAACAAGGGTAAACAGGCCAAGAAGCCTGCAGCTGCCTCCAAGACAGCATGAAGGGGTAGCCCCCGATCCGGGACCGGATCTAGTAGGGGGCAGACTCTCTCTCTTTGCTCAGGCTTGGGCAAGAGATGTTCAGGATTCCTGGGCTTTAGAAATTGTTTCCCAGGGATATCTTCTGGACTTCAAAGATTCCCCCCCAAGGGGGAGATTTCACCTTTCTCAATTGTCTGCAAACCAGACAAAAAGAGAGGTGTTCTTATGCTGTGTAGAAGACCTACATACCATGGGAGTGATTCACCCAGTTCCAAAAGCAGAACAAGGGTTTTACTCCAACCTGTTTGTGGTTCCCAAAAAAGAAGGAACTTTTAGACCAATCTTGGATCTCAAGATCCTAAACAGATTCCTCAGAGTCCCATCTTTCAAGATGGAGACTATTCGGACTATTCTGCCACTGATCCAGGAGGGTCAATATATGACCACCGTGGACTTAAAGGATGCGTATCTGCACATCCCTATTCACAGAGATCATCACCAATTTTTTCAGGTTCGCTTTTCTGGACAGGCATTACCAGTTTGTGGCCCTTCCCTTCGGGTTGGCCACGGCTCCCAGAATTTTCACAAAGGTGCTAGGGTCCCTTCTGGCGGTTCTAAGACCACGGGGCATAGCAGTGGCACCTTATCTAGACGGCATTTTAATTCAAGCGCCGACTCTCCAATTTAGCCAAGTCTCACACGGACATCGTGTTGGCTTTTCTGAGATCTCACGGGTGGAAGGTGAACATAAAAATGAGTTCTCTCTCCCCCCTCACAAGAGTTTCCTTCCTAGGGACTCTGATAGACTCGGTAGAAATTAAAATATTTCTGACGGAGGTCAGGAAATCAAAACTTGTAACCACCTGCCGAGCTCTTCATTCCATTCCTCGGCCGTCAGTGGCTCAGTGTATGGAGGTAATCGGACTAATGGTAGCAGCAATGGACATGGTTCCGTTTGCTCGCCTACACCTCAGACCACTGCAACTATGCATGCTCGAACAGTGGAATGGGGATTATGCAGATTTATCTCCTCAGATAGATCGGGATCAGGAGACCAGAGATTCTCTTCTCTGGTGGTTGTCACAGGTTCACCTGTCTCGGGGAATGTGTTTCCGCAAACCAGAGTGGATCATTGTTATGACAGATGCCAGCCTACTGGGCTGGGGTGCAGTCTAGAACTCCCTGAAAGCACAGGGTTTATGGTCCTCTCCTCCCGATAAACATTCTAGAACTGAGAGCGATATTCAATGCGCTTCAGGCATGGCCTCAACTGGCTGCGGCCAAATTCATCAGATTTCAGTCGGACAACATCACGACTGTAGCTTATATCAATCATCAAGGGGGAACACGGAGTTCTCTAGCGATGATAGAGGTTTCCAAAATAATCCGATGGGCAGAGACTCACTCTTGCCATCTTTCAGCAATCCATATCCCAGGGGTAGAGAACTGGGAGGCGGATTTCCTAAGTCATCAGACTTTTCATCCGGGGGAGTGGAAACTCCATCCGGAGGTATTTGCCCAACTGATTCAGCTATGGGGCACACCAGAATTGGATCTGATGGCGTCTCGTCAGAACACCAAGCTTCCTTGTTATGGGTCCAGGTCAAGGGATCCCCAGGCAGTACTGATAGATGCTCTAGCAGTGCCCTGGTCCTTCAACCTGGCCTATGTGTTTCCACCATTCCCTCTCCTTCCTCGTCTGATTGCCAGAATTAAGCAGGAGAGAGCTTCAGTGATTTTGATAGCACCTGCGTGGTCCTGCAGGACTTGGTATGCAGATCTGGTGGACATGTCATCTGTTCCGCCATGGACTCTGCCGCTGAGGCAGGACCTTCTGATTCAGGGTCCATTCAAGCATCCAAATCTAATTTCTCTGCGTCTGACTGCATGGAGATTGAACGCTTGATTTTAGCAAAGCGTGGTTTCTCTGAGTCAGTCATTGATACCTTGATTCAGGCTCGAAAGCCTGTCACCAGGAAAATCTATCATAAGATATGGCGTAAATATCTTTACTGGTGTGATTCCAAGGGTTACTCATGGAGTAAGATCAGGATTCCTAGGCTATTATCTTTTCTCCAAGAAGGATTGGAGAAGGGATTATCAGCTAGTTCCTTAAAGGGACAAATATCTGCTTTGTCTATCCTTTAGTTAGAATCAAGCCTGTGTTTAAACCTGTTGCTCCGCCATGGAGTTTAAATTTAGTTCTTAAAGTTCTTCAAGGGGTTTCGTTTGAACCTATGCATTCCATAGATATTAAGCTTCTATCTTGGAAAGTTCTGTTTTTAGTAGCTATCTCTTCAGCTCAAAGAGTTTCTGAATTATCTGCTTTACAGTGTGACTCACCTTATCTTGTTTTCCATGCTGATAAGGTGGTTTTGCGTACCAAACCTGGATTCCTTCCTAAGGTTGTTTCTAATAGGAATATCAATCAGGAAATTGTTGTTCCTTCTCTGTGTCCTAATCCTTCTTCCAAGAAGGAACTTCTGTTGCACAACGTAAATGTGGTTCATGCTTTAAAGTTCTACTTACAAGCAACTAAAGATTTCCGTCAAACATCTTCATTGTTTGTTGTCTATTCTGGAAAGCGGAGAGGTCAAAAAGCTACGGCAACCTCTCTTTCTTTTTGGCTGAAGAGCATCATCCATTTGGCTTATGAGACTGCTGGCCAGCAACCTCCTGAAAGGATTACAGCTCACTCTACTAGAGCGGTGGCTTCCACATGGACTTTTAAAAATGAGGCTTCTGTTGAATAGATTTGTAAGGCGGCGACTTGGTCTTCGCTTCATACTTTTTCCAAATTTTACAAATTTGATACTTTTGCTTCTTCGGAGGCTATTTTTGGGAGAAAGGTTCTACAAGCAGTGGTGCTTTCCATTTAGGTACCTGTCTTGTCCCTCCCTTTATCCGTGTCCTAAAGCTTTGGTAATGGTATCCCACAAGTATTGGATGAATCCGTGGACTCGATACATCTTGCAAGAGAATTTATGCTTACCTGATAAATTTCTTTCTCTTGCGATGTATCGAGTCCACGGCCCGCCCTGTCTATTTAAGACAGGTTTTATATTTTATTAAAAAACTTCAGTAACCTCTGCACCCTATAGTTTCTCCTTTTTCTTCCTAGCCTTCGGTCGAATGACTGGGGGGTGGAGTTAGGGGAGGAGCTATATAGACAGCTCTGCTGTGGGTGCTCTCTTTGCCACTTCCTGTTGGGAAGGAGAATATCCCACAAGTATTGGATGAATCCATGGACTCGATGCATCGCAAGAGAAATAAATGTATCAGGTAAGCATAAATTCTGTTATTCCGATTGGCTGATAGAATTCTATCAGCCAATCGGAATTAAGGTTGAAAAAATCCTATTGGCTGATGCAATCAGCCAATAGGATTGAACTTCAATCCTATTGGCTGATCCAATCAGCCAATAGGATTGAGCTCACAATCTATTGGCTTTTACAATCAGCCAATAGAATGCAAGCTCAATCCTATTGGCTGATTGGATTAGCCAATTGGATTGAAGTTCAATCCTATTTGCTGATTGCATCAGCCAATAGGATTTTTTCAACCTTAATTCCGATTGGCTGATAGAATTCTATCAGCCAATCGGAATCTAAGGGATGCCATCTTGGATGATTTCATTTAAAGGAACCTTCATTCAGCAAGAAGACGTTGATTGAAGAGGATGCTCCGCGCCGGATGTCTTGAAGATGGAGCTGCTCCGCGTCGGATGAATAAAGATAGAAGATGCCGTCTGGGTGAAGACTTCTACCCGTCTGGAGGACCACTTCTGCCCATCTGGAGGACCACTTCTGCCAGCTTCCTTGAGGACATCTTGTCGCTTGGATGAAGACTTCTCCCGGTAAGTGGATCTTCGGGTGGTTAGTGTTATGATTTTTTTAAGGGTATATTGGGTGTGTTTTATTTTTAGGTTAGGGCTTTGGGCCACAATAGAGCTAAATGCTCTTTTAAGGGCAATGCCCATCCAAATGTCCTTTTCAGGGCAATGGGGAGCTTAGGTTTTTTTTAGTTAGGGTTTTATTTGGGAGGGTTTGGTTGTGTGGGTGGTGGGTTTTACTGTTGGGGGGTGTTTGTACTTTTTTTTTACAGGTAAAAGAGTTGATTTCTTTGGGGCAATGTCCTGCAAAAGGTCCTTTTAAGGGCTATTGGTAGTTTAGTTTAGGCTAGGTTTTTTTATTTTGGGTGGGCTTTTTTTATTTTGATAGGGCTATTAGATTAGGTGTAATTAGTTTAAAGATCTTGTAATTTGTTTTTTATTTTCTGTAATTTAGTGATTGTTTGTTTTTGTAATTTAGCTAATTTTATTTAATTTAGGGATTTTATGTAATTGTAGTGTAGTGTTAGTATAACTTAGGTTAGGTTTTATTTTACAGGTCAATTTGTATTTATTTTAGCTAGGTAGTTATTAAAAATGTAATAACTATTTAGTAACTATTCTACCTAGTTAAAATAAATACAAACTTGCCTGTAAAATAAAAATAAACCCTAAGCTAGCTACAATGTAACTATTAGTTATATTGTAACTAGCTTAGGGTTTATTTTATAGGTAAGTATTTTGTTTTAAATAGGAATTATTTAGGTAATGATAGTAGTTTTTATTTAGATTTATTTAAATTATATTTAAATTAGGGGGTGTTAGGGTTAGATTTTGGTTTAGGGGTTAATAAATTTAATATAGTGGCGGGGACGTTGGGGGCGGCAGATTAGGGGTTAATAAATGTAGGTTGGTGGCGGCGATGTTAAGGGCGATAGATAAGGGGTTAATAATATTTAACTAGTGTTTGCAATGCGGGAGTACGGCGGTGTAGGGGTTAATATGTTTATTATAGTGGCAGCGACGTTGGGGGCAGCAGATTAGGGGTTAATAACATTATGTAGGTGTCGGTGATGTTGTGGGCAGCAGATTAGGGGTTAATAAATATAATGTAGGTGTCGGTGATGTTGGGGGCAGCAGATTAGGGGTTCATAAGTATAATGTAGGTGGTAGCGATGTCCGGAGCGGCAGATTAGGGGTTAATAAGTATAAGGCAGGTGTTGGCGATGTCGGGGGAGGCAGATTAGGGGTTAATAAGTGTAAGATTAGGGGTGTTTAGACTTGCAGTTCATGTTAGGCGGTGTAAACATAAATTTAGTTTCCCCATAGGAATCAATGGGGCTGCGTTACTGAGCTTTACGCTGCTTTTTTGCAGGTGTTATACATTTTTTCAGCCAGCTCTCCCAATTGGTGTCTATGGGGAAATCGTGCACAAGCACGTACAACCAGCTCACCGCTGACTTAAGCAGCGCTGGTACTGGAGTGCGGTATGGAGCACAATTTTGCTCTACACTCACTTATTGCCTTTTAACGCCGGGTTACTGAAAACCTGTAATACCAGCGCTGTAGGTAAGTGAGCGGTGACACTTATATACAAAATACAATGGTCAACTTCAGACGCTTTAGCATAGTATTTTTGGTAATACTTAAAAAAAATATCTTGTTCTTTCTTATGCAATATGTTCTGCTAGCTTCGCTATAGGGATAAAATATGGAAACTAAAAAAGAAAATAGTATAGTTAAGAAATAAATGTGTATTTTTGTGTACCTCTATCATATATCTGTCTGTCTGTCCTCAAAATAATTATACAGAGCAGCATGTATATTATTACTATTGCTTACTACTAAGTTACCTTTAAGGGGGGGGGGTAAAGCACAGTTTTGCACCAGGGCCCTCTGTGTAATGTAGATGTCTCCCTTTCATACCCAGAACTCTGCATAGCAAAAGAAACAACTCTCAAGCTAAAATTTGCTTTTCTAAAATTCTTTGAGGCACTTGCAGTGCTGGCAAGACTTGTCTTAGATTATTTTTTAAGACCAGAAAGCTTTAAATAATCGAGGACAGACTTTCCTTTTAACCCCTTAATGACCACGACATATCCTGGTCGTTGCTGGTCATTAAAGGGGCATGAAACACAGAAAAAAAAATGTGGGCAGCCACCAATCAGCTGATAGCTCCCACTAATGCATTTCTGCTCCTGAGCCTATCTAGGTATCCTTTTCAACTCAACTAAGGATAGCAAAATAATTAAGCAAATTAGGTAATGGAAGTAAATTGGAAAGTTGTTTAAAATCACCTGCTCTGTCTGAATCATGAAAGATAATTTTGGGGTTTCGTGCCCCTTTAAGGTTTTTTTCAGGACATAATAGCACGGGTCTCAAAGCCAGTGGTAAGACCACACTATTATGACCTTACTCCCTCCAGCAGGCCCCCCGGAATATTACAATCTCTGGGAAATAGTAATTGAAATATGGAGAACTCATTTAGAAATTAGTAGATACTATAGCAGAATACAAATATTGCAATAGACTTTATTACTGTAGAGAAAGTTATTATCTTGGGAATCATAGATCACTAGAACATAACTGTATTTCTGCTCTGACAAGGTCTGAATAGTAGCATTATAGTTTCATGAGGATGATGGTTAGATTAGAGTAAAGTAATATCTCTTATGGGCATGGAACATCACATACATACAGTTCCTCCTGATGTGATGTTCATTCAGTGTAGTTAATGGAAATAGATGCCATGCTCCCTCAGCTGGAGGTAAATAAACCATGATGATAAAAGTAATAGCTGGATACTGACTGAGCAAGAAAAGTAGATAAAAGAAAAACTCAAAGAAATTCTTGCATTTTACTATTATGGATGAGAAGAAATACTGAAGCGGTACAAATTGCAGAACTGAATAGTTTAAAGCTGTGCTTAGTAGTGTTTCCTTTTTTTTATAAAATGAATTTTTTTTTTTTGTACTTTCTCAATATTATAATTTGTTGTTAATGCTGAATTCATAAGTACGATTGATTTTATACAACATATCATGTAAATAGGGCATTAAAGTCACGTTTTATATATGCAGACCTCACAACCCTTCCAGGTTTAGCAGGATGTTCATTAGTTGTGAGCAGTGCTCCCTCTAAGGTCAGTTTTGTGAGCAGCCCAGCAGTGAAACAGTTAATAAGGGAACCATACTTTGCAGTCTGCATTGTGTAGTGTTTGCTAATTGCTCTAATTAACTGTTTCACTTCTGGGCTGCTCACAAAACTGGCCATAGAGGGAACACTGATTGTGAGCTATGCCACTTTACCACCCAAATTATCTAGATCAGTGCAACTGTCCCTTTTTTTAGGAACTGCCCCAGTTTCTATCAGGGCATGCTTTACTACAATCCCATGCAATCCCTAGCTCATCATGACCCTGCTCACAGAACATCCTGCAGCTCCTCCTATCTTAACATGGCTCCACCCACAAAACAAGAGTGTGTCACTAGCCACAAATCCCTTCACCTAAATGTTCCGGAAAGCCACTGGGAAATAGGAGGTATGTATATGCATCAGAAATTAATCAGTGGATTGCAGCAGGTACATGGAAAATAAATGCTTTAAAAACATTTTTTTTTTTAAATAGTTTTTTATTAGGGTGCTAAAGAAGTACAAACATTTGATATATTACAAAGTTTAAACATATCCAGTAGTAAATTATACAATTGGTTTGATCTCACACAAATATTATAACAATGATATATGATATTCAACTAGGATAGTTATAGGATAATATAGTACAATTGACTGTAGACATATCCCAAAGTATGATTATCTATGTGAAAACTACATAAACCATGTCACACCTAAGCTTTTAATTTTTTAAACAATATAGACAATTATATATGCCCTGAAAGATAATTGGATGGCTAGTAAAATATCATCCCCTTGTAGTATACGCGAGCCTCACATGGACCTCTAGAATGCAAACATCAGCTAAGGGGGTTTTCAGGGGTATTCAGAAAGATTGAAATTTTCTAAGGATGCATTTTCCTATTGTTACCTATTAAGTAACGTATGAGGGGGGAGTGGAGCAAGGGTGATGGTGTAGTACTATAAGGGTTAGGCGAAATGTTCAGAGAAATCTATATATGTGTCCATTAAAAGAGGAAATAGTGTATGTTGAAAGGTATTTAAAAGAACTTGCTAAGATAAATATATTCAAATGTGGCAGCCCTGATTCCTATTATTGTCATAAGGTAGCTTTTAGATTACAGTAAGGTTAAGTGTGTAAATAATGAGGTCAGATGTGTAGGTATTGACTAGGGGTAAATAAATGGTAAACCAGTATGAAACAAATTTAGTGCACCTGAGCAGGAATCCTTCCATATCTAGCCTCGTACATACAATCTATAGAACTGAGCTTTATGGTATGGATGCTAAGGAGAATGTGTAAGGCTGTTGCATGAGCATGGGCCCTATACCCTGCAGCAAAAAGCTTAAAGTTCTACCAGTCAGTTTGTTAATTTATACGGCTGTCGCATTTTTGAGTCAATTACCCAGTAGGTGCAGGATAATATAAAATTCCTTCCGGTTTTCACATGAGTCTACAACTATAACGCTTTATCACCCCCTAAAGTATATATGAGCATGAGATTTAACCTTTAGTATAGTGAGTGTTAGTATGAATGTTCTAATTCTCATAATTGTCTATGTAAATACGGCTGCTAAGCTATCTAACTGACTAGAATAACAATTTTTCAGATCTCCATCAATAAACTATATCTGATACATTACTATCATGTGTATAAATATTTAAGAGGAATAGTAATAGCAGATAACATATAGAATAATAATAGCATAGCATTTAAACAAGACAAACATAACATTATCATATTCACTGACCACTTACCACAAATCAACCATGCAAAACTATACATTGAAAACGGTATTATATAATTGATCTCCAAACTTGTAAGAACCTCCCTTGGAGCAAATGTAGTTGTGCCAAGTAGAGTAACATATGGAATACCAGTGTCCACAGCACAAAACTAACAGGCTAGAATTATGGTGATATGTGTATGGTAGCTAACCAAAGCTAGGCAGGTCACAATCCCCTGTCATGTAGGAAAGGGTGGACATATATGGGACACATTTGCACTTAAATGAGACAGAACAGCAACACTTCAAATCAATGGCTAAAAAATACCCATAAAGGATAAGAAAACAGATCAAACCAATTCAAGTGCACGAAAGGCCCGGAGGACACCTATATATCTTCCATTATGGACAGAGGAGCTGTCTCTAAGTTAGCCGATACCTATAGGTAGTGCCTGCATCCCGGGAGAGCTCCGGTAGATTAGCTGACAGGAGAGGGCAGTAAGCGGTCCTCACGGCCATATACACACTCTATTACTCTGAGGTAAATCTGCCTGTGACGCTACTCTTGGAACTTTACATAGCACATCCAATTGCAAATTTTTGTAAATATTTTATTATATCTTTTCATGTGACAAAACTGAAGTAAACTAGTGAGTGTACAGCCTGTATAACAGTGCAAATTTGCTGTCCCCTCAAAATAACTCAAAACACACCATTAATGTCTAAACCGTTGAGAACAAAAGTGAGTACACCCATATTGTCCATATTGAGCTAAATTAGATATTTTCCCTCCCCGGTGTCATGTGACTCCTTAGTGTTACAAGCTCTCAGGTGTGAATGGGGGGCAGGTGTGTTATATTTGGTGTTATCACTCTCACACTCTCTCATACTGGTCACTGGAAGTTCAACATGGCACCTCATTGTAAAGAACTCTCTGAGTATCTGAAAAAAAGAATTATTGCTCTTCTAAAGATGATGCAAAAGAAAGCCTGCAAACAGTTTGCTAAAGACAAGCAAACTATGGACATGGATTACTGGAAATATGTCAGCTGGTCAGATAAGACCAAAATAAACTTATTTAGTTCAGATGGTGTCAAGCATGTGTAGCGGCAACCAGGTGAAGAGTACAAAGACAAGTCTGTCTTGCCTACAGTCAAGCATGGTGGTGGGAGTATCATAGTCTGGGCCTGCATGAGTGCTGCCTGCACTGGGGAGCTACAGTTCATTGAAGGAACCATGAATGCCAACATGTACTGTGACATACTGAAGCAGAGCATGATCCCCTCCCTTTGGAGACTGGGCCGCAGGGCAGTATTCCAACATGATAATGACCCCAAACACACCTCCAAGATGACCACTGCCTTGCTAAAGAAGCTGAGGGTAAAGGTGATGGACTGGCCAAGCATGTCTCCAGACCTAAACCCTATTGAGCATCTGTGGGGCATCCTCAAATGGAAGGTGGGGGAGCGCAAGGTCTCTAACATCTACCAGCTCCTTGATGTCGTCATGGTGGAGTGGAAGAAGACTCTAGTGGCAACCTGTGAAGCTCTGGTGAACTCCATTCCCAAGAGGGTTAAGGCAGTGCTGGAAAATAATGGTGGCCACACCAAATATTGACACTTTGGGCCCAATTTGGACATTTCCACTTAGGGGTGTTCTCACTTTTATTGTCAACGGTTTAGACACGGATGGCTGTATGTTGAGTCATTTTGAGGGGACAGCAAATTTACACTGTTATACATGCTGTACACTCACTACTTTACATTGTAGCAAAGTGTAATTTCTTCAGTGTTGTCACATGAAAGATATAATAAAATATTTACAAACATGTGAGGGGTGTACTCACTTTTGTGGGCTACTGTATGTATTTCTAGTTCATATACACAGATAGGCAATCCCTTTGTGATGTCATGAGAAGTATTTTGATACCAAACACTATATATTTTGTGTTCTTTATGGTTCTAAAGGCATTTTGACATATAAAAGTATATTTATTTACAAGGCTGGTTGTCCTGTCAATTACCTCAGGTTAGTAGGTTATAGCCTGGATAGAGGCACTGTGTTTCATCATTCTCTGTGCTGAAAGGTTGGGGCACTAATACTGACCATAGGCAATACATTTCTCTCTTGTGGATCTTACAAACTATTTTTGAAGGCTCTGGCTTATCTAAGGGAAAACACAACAACACATTTGTTCTGAGGAAAACAAATGGTTTAGCAGACAAGCTAAAGAAAATTAACCCTTAAGCATCTAAATCATGAGGTATTCATGACACTAGGTTTGGCTTTCAACATAAAACCCAAGAGAACAAAGCAATCCCCTAAAATATAAAATCTCTCCTACAGATTCTCCTTCAAAAATTCTCAAAAATATAAAGATCTTCCTGGGGGTCCCAAAACTCTCCCTTTATTACCAAGCCATAGCGCTACAGAGAATACTAGATTGCACAGTGGGGATGGTGCTAAAGCGTGGTTTTCCATCGATTCTCACATTTTGTGGATCCCTTGTGTAGGCACATTCTGCTGGTATCTAAAGATCATAGACCGGTTGAGATTAAATACCATCCTCTCATTAAGCACACCTTTACCTTATGGGATATTTTAGTAGCAACTATTCCAAGTCTTTATTCTCTCATCTCCACTAACACTTTTTTCCTACAATGCTGAATTTTTATCAAACAAGTTGACTACGGGATCAAATTGGAATGATTTGATCCCGATAATCAGATTAAATGATTGGAGTTGAGGCAGATTGCTGGAGGAGTTTACTCACATTGGTTTAAATATGCACAATTACTGCATTTGGTGTCAACCTTTTCTTATAAATCTCATCTCTTACGCAATCCAACAACTTTTAAACAATGCTCTCTTTCTGAGATCCCTTTGAGAGGTACATGGGCACTATCCAGATCAGCCAATAGAATGCGAGCTCAATCTGATTGGCTGATTGGATCAGCCAATCGGATTGAGCTTGAATCTGATTGGCTGATTCAATCAGCCAATCAGAATTTTCCTACCTTAATTCCGATTGGCTGATAGAATCCTATCAGCCAATCAGAATTCAAGGGACGCCATCTTGGATGACGTCCCTTAAAGGAGCCTTCATTCGTCGGTAGTCCGTCGGGGAAGAAGGATGTTCCGCGTCGGCGGAATGAAGATGGATCCTGAAGAAAGAAGATTGAAGACCCCGCTTGGAAGATGACATCGCCCGGATGGAAAACTTCTTCAGCGCCGCTTGGAGGATCACTTCATCGGATGGAAGACTTCTTCAGCGCCGCTTGGAGGATCACTTCATCGGATGGAAGACTTCTTCAGCGCCCCTTGAAGGATCACTTCTGCCGCTCCGGATCTCCTCTTCAGTTCAATCAGTGGCTCGGCTGAGTGAAGACGACTCAAGGTAGGATGATCTTCAGGGGGGTAGTGTTAGGTTTTTTAAGGGGGGTTTGGGTTAGATTAGGGGTATGTGGGTGGTGGGTTTTAATGTTGGGGGGAGTTGTATTTTTCTTTTACAGGCAAAAGAGCAGTTTTCTTTGCGGCATTCCCCGCAAAAGGCCTTTTTAAGGGCTGGTAAGGTAAAAGAGCTTTGAACTTTTTAAATTTAGAATAGGGTAGGGCATTTTTTTATTTTGGGGGGCTTTGTTATTTTATTAGGGGGCTTAGAGTAGGTGTAATTAGTTTAAAATTGTAGTAATATTTTATTTTTTCTAATGTTTGTAAATATTTTTTTATTTTTTGTAACTTAGTTCTTTTTTATTTTTTGTACTTTAGTTAGTTTATTTAATTGTATTTATTTGTAGGTATTGTATTTAATTAATTTATTGATAGTGTAGTGTTAGGTTTAATTGTAGATAATTGTAGGTATTTTATTTAATTAATTTATTGATATTGTAGTGTTAGATTTAATTGTAACTTAGGTTAGGATTTATTTTACAGGTAATTTTGTAATTATTTTAACTAGGTAGCTATTAAATAGTAAATAACTATTTAATAGCTATTGTACCTGGTTAAAATAAATACAAAGTTGCCTGTAAAATAAATATTAATCCTAAAATAGCTACAATATAATTATAATTTATATTGTAGGTATATTAGGGTTTATTTTACAGGTAAGTATTAGCTTTAAATAGGAATAATTTATTTAATAAGAGTTCATTTATTTCGTTAGATTTAAATTATATTTAATTTAGGGGTAAGTTAGTGTTAAGGTTAGACTTAGCTTTAGGGGTTAATAAATTTATTAGAGTAGCAGTGAGGTCCGGCCGGCATATTAGGGGTTAATACTTGAAGTTAGGTGTCGGCGATGTTAGGGAGGGCAGATTAGGGGTTAATACTATTTATTATTGACACCCCCTGCTAGTGGACGATTGGCCGCAAAATAATCAAGGGGGCGGCATTGAACAAGCAGTTCACCAGAACTGCTTGATCAATGATAAATGCCGACAGTATATGCTGTCAGTATTCAGTGATGTCAGGCGGACATGATCTCTTCTGACTCTTAATAAATCGGCCCCATTATGTTAAACACATTGCAGGAATGTGCTGGAGGAACTGTGGGGAATATGGAAAAATGCTACACATATGGTGGCATTCTAAATATCTGAAGCCTCTGTGGGTTGATAGATTAGCGAGGCTCTTATTTGGTATACACATGTCCCACTTTCTAAATATGACACACTATATATTAATTTGCCATAAACAGTTCTAAATCAGCATTTGCTAGAACATGTGAAGCCCCCCCCAATATATGGCTATTATATTTGTCACAAATTACTTTTTTCACTAAATTCAATTCTATTGGGACAAATTTAAGGCTAGGTAACCTATTATAGCCCCATTTCAATGTATTACGACTATAGAGTGATGGATCTTCTGTGCCCCCATCTGATCCCACTATAAACTACACTTAAACTAATCATTTTTCTTTCGCTTTACTCAATATCCTTACCCTTTGAAACTTCTTAGTGAATTGCCATTACACTAGATAGTTGTGCTGATACGATTAAAGAAATCAATATAGTACTGATACATAATGAAATCATAGCCTGTTCCTCATAAGTCCTGAATGAATATTGCAGTCACTTTGAATAAGACGTTACTATTTCATATAATGGCAAGTGCACATCAAAGTAACATTACCCCACTGGGGTTCCTACTTACACTCTAATACCTCAATCTGAATGAGGTAAGTGCCGCAGAGAGTGTAGTGAGCCCCTTCTCTGCACCTGGGTGTTTTTTCTTCAGTGCTTTTTAAACTTAACCCTATTTGTTCAAGACAATGAGGCCCATTTATCAAGCTCCGAAACGAGCTTGAGGGCCCGTGTTTCTGGCGAGTCTTCTGGCTTGCCAGAAACAGCAGTTATGAAGCAGCGGCCTAAAGACTGCTGCTCCATAACCCTGTCCGTCTGCTCTGATGAGGCAGACAGAGATCGCCACAATTCAACCCGATCGAGTACGATCAGGTTGATTGACACCCCCTGCTGGCGGCTAAGAGCTGCTGGTGCAATGCTGAATATGGAGAGTGTATTGCTCTCCACATTCAGAGATGCTGTCGGACCTGATCCACACTGTCGGTTCAGGTCTGACAGACATTTGATAAATAGGCCTCATAGGGTAGAGTTTTAAAAATGAGGCAGATTTTAAGTCATCAATTTTTTTTATATTTATTTACTCATATTTTTACCTTTTTAAACCTCTGATGATAAGCGCAGCTCTCCAATCTGCCATTTTGGGTAATTGATTGACAGATGACGATCCTTAAAACAACTAATCCTTGTTTACCCCCCGGGGCATTCAGCCCCTTTACACAAATGTCACGGCCTGGGAGGGGGGGAAACAAGGATTAGTTGTTTTAGAATCGTCATCTGTCAATCAATTACTCAATATGGCGTGCGGGAAAGCTGCACTTATCGTCGGAGGTTTAAAAAGGTAAAAATGTGAGTACATAAATAAATATAAAAAAAATTAATGACTTAAACTTTGCCTCATTTTTAAAACTCTATCCAATGCCCTGAACAAATAGGGTTGAGTTTACATTCACTTTAACCCCTTAACGACTGAGGACGTGCAGGGTACGTCCTCAGAAAAAAGGCAGTTAAAGCCTGAGAACGTACCCTGCACGTCCTCAGTGTGGAAAGTAGCTGGAAGCGATCCTGCTCGCTTCCAGATGCTTTCCGGTTATTGCAGTGATGCCTCGATATGGAGGCATCCTGCAATAACCTTTGTAAGCCATCCGGTGCAGAGAGAGCCACTCTGTGGCCCTCTCTGCACCGGAGATCGGTGGCTTACTGCGTTGGTGGGTGGGAGCCGGACCGGGAGGCGGGTGGCGGCCATCGATGGCCCTGGTTGTGTGAAGGGGGGCGGGATCGTGGGCGGGGTGGCTGGGGGCACGCACGGGCGCGTGCGCGTGCACGGGAGGGTGGGGGCGGGCGCGTGCACGGGGAGGGAGCGGGTGGGAACCGCTACACTACAGAAAATGCTGAAATAAAAAATGGAAAAAAAAATATAAATAATGTAAAAAAAAAAATGATCAGCAAGGTGGTGGGGGTTTGTCTGTGTGTGGGGGGGGGGGAAGCTACAAAGCTACACTACAGAAAAAAACAAAAAACAAAAAAAAAGCACTTTTTATTGCAAACTGGGTACTGGCAGACAGCTGCCAGTACCCAAGATGGCCCCCAATAAGGCAGAGGGGAGGGTTAGAGAGCGGTTTTGGGGGGGATCAGGGAGGTTGGGGGCTAAGGGGGGGATCCTACACAGTAGCATATGTAAATATGCTAAAAAAAATGTATTTATTTTTTTAAAACCCTTTTATTTTAGTACTGGCAGACTTTCTGCCAGTACTTAAGATGGCGGGGACAATTGTGGGGTGGGGGAGGGAAGGGAGCTGTTTGGGAGGGATCAGGGGGTGGGATGTGTCAGAAGGGAGGCTGATCTCTACACTAAAGCTAAAATTAACCCTGCAAGCTCCCTACAAACTCCCTAATTAACCCCTTCACTGCTAGCCATAATACACGTGTGAGGCGCAGCAGGATTTAGCGGCCTTCTAATTACCAGAAAGCAACGCCAAAGTCATATATGTCTGCTATTTCTGAACAAAGGGGATCCCAGACAAGCATTTACAACCATTTGTGCCATAATTGCACAAGCTGTTTGTAAATGATTTCAGTGAGAAACCTAAAATTGTGAAAAAATTTACTTTTTTTTTAATTTGATCGCATTTGGCGGTGAAATGGTGGCATGAAATATACCAAAATGTGCCTAGATCAATACTTGGGGTTGTCTACTACACTACACTAAAGCTAAAATTAACCCTACAAGCTCCCTAAAAGCTGCCTAATTAACCCTTTAACTGCTGGGCATAATACACTTGTGGTGCGCAGTGGCATTTAGCTGCCTTCTAATTACCAAAAAGCAACGCCAAAGTCATATATGTCTGCTATTTCTGAACAAAGGGGATCCCAGACAAGCATTTACAACCATTTGTGCCATAATTGCACAAGCTGTTTGTAAATGATTTCAGTGAGAAACCTAAAATTGTGAAAAAATTTACTTTTTTTTAATTTGATCGCATTTGGCGGTGAAATGGTGGCATGAAATATACCAAAATGTGCCTAGATCAATACTTGGGGTTGTCTACTACACTACACTAAAGCTAAAATTAACCCTACAAGCTCCCTAAAAGCTGCCTAATTAACCCTTTAACTGCTGGGCATAATACACTTGTGGTGCGCAGTGGCATTTAGCTGCCTTCTAATTACCAAAAAGCAACGCCAAAGCCATATATGTCTGCTATTTCTGAACAAAGGGGATCCCAGAGAAGAATTTACAACCATTTATGCCATAATTGCATAAGTTGTTTGTAAATAATTTCAGTGAGAAACCGAAAGTTAGTGAAAAAGTGAACGATTTTTTGTATTTGATCGCATTTGGCGGTGAAATGGTGGTATGAAATATACCAAAATGGGCCTAGATCAATACTTTGGGATGTCTACTAAAATAAAATATATACATGTCAAGGGATATTCAGGGATTCCTGAAAGATATTAGTGTTCTAATGTAACTAGCGCTAATTTTGGAAAAAAATGGTTTGGAAATAGCAAAGTGCTACTTGTATTTATGGCCCTATAACTTGCAAAAAAAAGCAAAGAACATGTAAACATTGGGTATTTCTAAACTCAGGACAAAATTTAGAAACTATTTAGCATGGGTGTTTTCTGGTGGTTGTAGATATGTAACAGATTTTGGGGCTCAAAGTTAGAAAAAGTGTGTTTTTTTCCATTTTTCCTCATATTTTATCATTTTTTTATAGTAAATTATAAGATATGATGAAAATAATGGTATTTTTAGAAAGTCCATTTAATGACGAGAAAAACGGTATATAATATGTGTGGGTACAGTAAATGAGTAAGAAGAAAATTACAGCTAAACACAAACACCGCAAAAATGTAAAAATAGCCTTGGTCCCAAACGGACAGAAAATGGAAAAGTGCTGTGGTCATTAAGGGGTTAAAGTAGGGTAGAAAACTTGTTCCGTGGTTTGGCATATAAGAAAACAAACGGAGTGCAAATAATGTAATTCTGTAAATTTAATACATGCACAAAAACACAGAATACAAAATGCTCACATTTAAAAACCTCAATAAGATATTAGGTAATATTAAAGATCTATTGAGTTTGTGTTTTTGAATGCAGTCAAGTCTCTTAGAATAAATTAAACCTTGTTTTATGTTTTTACACAAATGACAGAAATTTTATTCGTACACATTATGGGCTCAGCTAGGAACGCAGAAGTGCTACTATTGTTATAGAATATCGTAAGAAAATAAATTGTCTCAATTCAGAGTTGATTGCAAACAGAGATGCACTTTTAGTTCCAGACTGTATCAAGTGCATATGTATCTCACCCAAAATGATAGTTCTAAGTTCAGTGTCCTTGTCTTACTCCTTATGCGTTTCAAAGGTTATATGATCTTGCTCCTTCTTCGTCAGAGGAATAGTGTTCAGTACGCCAGATTGTAAATTTAAACCGAGGCTACGGCGCACCTCTTAAAACTTTGCTGAACATACATTGGTTTTGAACTGACGTGTGGTGTTCTACATCACTTGCCTATCATCCATTCAGAGTTTTTTACCCATGCACATGTCCAGTTAAATATAACATTTTAGTTCTATTTAAATCAATAGTGTATATAACACTTTAGATTTATGTAAAACAAAAAATGTATTAAAGTCTTCTATTAAATTGGAATATTTTTGGGTTTCATATCCCTTTAAAGTAGACATGTGCATGGCGAAAAAATTTGGTTCGGTTCGGATCGATTCATATTTTTTTGAATTTCGGTTTGGAGCGATTCGAATTCGGAAAAATTTGAATCAATTCGGTTCGGATTTGTTTCGGATTCATTCGGATTCGAATAAATTCGGTTTGGATTTGTTTCGGATTCATTCGGATTCGAATAAATTTGGCAGGATTTGGTTCAATTCGGTTCGGTTCGGAAATTTGGAATTTCAGTAAGTGTTAGGTGGGATTAGACTAGTATTATGTACTGTATTAGGTGTAACCCATAGCAGAGTGATATAACCTAATATACTGTACAATACTAGTGTAATCCATGGCCATCCGAATCTACCGAATAAATCCGAATAAATCCGAAGTGATTCGGATTTATTCGGTAGATTCGGCACTATTTTAATTCGGAAATTCGGTTCGATCCGAATCTCCGAATTTGCAGAATTTCCGAATCGAACTGAATCGCACATGTCTACTTTAAAGTCTATGGGATTGAAATTAACCGATATATATATTAAGTATACCCACACAGGGTCATCTACAAAGAACTCATGAGAAATACATGAAATTTAATAAGAAACTCAACTCTGAACTTAAAAAGTATGATGCAAGAAACTGTTTTTTATGTGAATATGAAAGGAAACAGGCAGATTGTCACTATATTATCCAAATGAACTGCCATTTTGACCCAATGTGCTTCTAGAATGCCTGTATTATGCACAATTGTCTGAATTTCGTGTTTATCCATGATCAAAAGATTTTGTTGCTTCAAATGATTTTTGTTTTTGCTTTTAAGTTGTACTGTGAAGTATTCTCTGTTGTCCTCTATTATAACTATTCTGATCTGGAAGCAACAAATTGATTGCAGACAATTTAAGCATGAATGATTACAAGATACTTTTTTATATATATATATTTCATTTAATTACAGCTAGACATATTGAGAGAAATATTAGTGAACCACACAACCTGTGTAACAATTCACAATAAATGTGGATGTGCATGATTTTAGGAAGATGTTTAAACATATAATCTAGATTCTATACAGAGGGTTTCTAGCATTGAACAGGCTTCTGTATTGATTAAAGGGACATAAAACCTTTTTTTTTCTCTTTTGAGATTCAGACATAAAAAACCTAAAAAAAAAAAACCTTTCTTTTTACTTCGATAAGTAAGTTTGGTTATACTGGGCTAGGTGGCGATAATTGCAAGCTAATGCAAACTTTCATTTTTTTTTTTTATTCATATTTTCTATTGTAAAACACAAGAAGATATTCCTAATTTTTTAAATAATGCTAAATATGAAACTATAAAATGTTTTGTAATTAAATGGTGACGTTTACCATGTATACCATGGACAATGAGATACAAGTTAAGTTTCTGCATTTATTTATGGCATCTTTTTTATTTGGGTATTTCTGTAAAGGGACATACAACCCAGAATTTTAAGTTAAAGATTCACATAGAGGCTACAATAAATAAAAACTTCGCAATTTTCTTCTATTGATATATTGGAACATGCACTTACATACCTGGAGCACTATAATGCGGCGGTTTTGCAAGAATTATTTTAACAATGTTATAAATTGTGAAAACACTGCTGCCATCTGGTGCTCAAAAGTGTATAACTTTATTAAAAGTCAAATAGTGCTAAGGCTTAGTTCCGATAGGTCGTTTGTTTTGTGATCTGGCTGTGATTATTGTACAGATTGTACTGAATAAATCTGTTGAAGAGACTGGTGGTGCTGCTCATTTGTTGATGATTTTATGCTATAGGCTATTGTGCAGTACCCCTTGAGCTGGCACACCGTTTGCTCCCAGGTGCTGGAACTCTCTTTGGGATTTGCCCCAGACATATTACCTACCCAGATATGCTCTTCAACAAAGAATAACATGAGAAAAAGTGAATTTGATAATGGTAAATTAATTATTAGTCTTTTTAAACGGTATGCTCTATCTGATTCATGAAAAAAAACATTTTGGGTTTGATTTCCCTTAAAGTTTCTTACTACAAAGTTCTTGACTTGTTTACTGATCTGACAAAGCAGAAAAAGCCAGCACAATTGTGTAAGGCCATTGTACCTACTGGTTTATTTGGCTTTGTTTCCTGCAGCTGCAGTATTAAATAGGAAGCAGTATTATATTTTTCTCTGTGCCCTGAGTGTCTGCACAACTCTGAGGAGCCCAGTTGTGGATCAGATCTGGGTCCATTCTGAATGGAGACTAAGGGGCCGAATTATCATTGTGCGAGCAGGACATGATATTGGATCTGGTTGATTTTCGGTGATTTCTGTCCGCTGCCTCAGAGCAGCTGGACAGGTTATAGAGCAGTGGTGCCATTTCTTGGAGGCAGGACATTCTATTGCACAACTGAGGTTCCAGATGATAGACTGGGAACCCCCTCCCAGAAGGGGTCAGAATAGGGAATCCCTGTTGAAAAAGAGGGAGATGCTATGTATTCATAAACTTGATGCATTAACCCCTAAGGGGATGAGCAGAGATTATGAGTTGAATCAATTTTTGTAAAGTAATAATATAGGCTGTTTTCTAAAAAAATCTGTATTTTTAATGTGTGGTGTAATTATGATAATGTATTTTTTGGGGGATAAGTTCCCTTTAACATTTTTGATGAGATTAATGATTTAATGATGTAATGATGAGATGGGAGGAGCTAGACACCTGTCTAAAGGTTTTTAAGGTGATGTGTTACATTGCACTACAGACATGGTAAAAGCCACTAAAAAGCAGGTTGCATTAATCAATGTGGAAAAAGTTAGTAAATTAACCTTTCTGTGATCTGTTGACTGATAAAAAGGGGACATCTAGACAAGCTATGCAAAAGAGTGGGACAGGATTTGGAAAGTGCTTGGACACGAGGAGTGTTGAGAAAAGAACCTAGGTAGAAGTGGTATTTGCACAATCCTTCAACACATCTGATAATTTTGTTGTGGGATGTGTTTTAAGGAGGATAATAAATATTTTTTGAGAAAACGGGATGCAGGTGATAGGAAATCCACAAGACAGGAATGGCACAGAGACATTACCGTGGTTCTGCCTTAAAGAATAAGACAGAAGAAATATCTTTAGCAGTGATTACATTTATTTGTGACATTTTTATAAAGTGTTCAGGGTGGAAGCTTCATTGATGGGGGTAAAGTAAAACAACTGGTGAAAGAAAGTGCGCTATGCAATTGTAGATCAATCAGTTAAAAGTAGACATGTGCACGGGAAAATTTTTTGGTTCAGCTGAATCTTTTAAACCGAATTTTCAGAAAATGTAGTTTTCTGACTACTCTGCTACTGTGCTATTCGGTATTAATTTTGTTTTAAACTAAACAAAATATTCTGAATATCCAGTGAACATTTACAATTGCCTTCATTAAACAAATATAAATGTTCCTTTGCTAAAGGTGAAAAAGTTTACCTGTAGTATTACATACTTAACTCTAGTGCGCTAGAGAGCGATACTAAAGCCAAACCTTTTTCGGAGAGCTCCAGGGCCCACCAATAGGAGGCTTAGCATGGTGGATCAAAGGGCCTGCATTAAAGGACCTTCTTTACAGAAGGGCCTGGGATCTGCCGCACAAAGCCTCCTATTAGGGTGTTCCCCCCAGTAGCGCTGCTCCCGGTTCAGATCAAGTCTTCGTTTGGGAGAGTAACTGTGTAGGGGCAGGTACAGCTGACACACCGTGTGTTATGGAAAGGCACCGTAGCGTGGTGCATGCTAGACGGCATTGCAAGCCATAAAAACAATGTACAAGAAAAGATACGGGGTATTCCTAAAATATAATAGTAAAATCCAATACTTTATTTTATCATTTAAAAATTAAACCTCAAACTTGGAGGAAGAAAAACATGATCTCCTTATGCATTTTGTGCCGCTTGGCACTTAGTCATAGGAGCCTTTCCCCCCGGAGGCTCTGTGAAAAAAGGCTCTCAAGCGTGCTATAAAAGGTAAGTATTTCTAACCTCTAGGGTAATTTAAAGGAAATAAATTAATACTGACAAATATAAAATGCTGTTATATAACATTTTTAATTAAATATAGTAAACAATATTTACAATATACCTTCATTATTTGTTTTCCCCCTTTTTCCTATAATTTAATTCTGAAAACTGTGAGCTTTCCAATTAATCTTAGAAGTGGAAGACTCCAGAGGTCAGACTGTTATATTCCACAGACAGTCTTGTTACTCATGTATAACTGCCTCTTACTTGCTTCAGCAGAAAAGAAACTTAGGTTACAACATGGCTGCACCCATTGGTTTATGGACACTAGAACTTTACACTTATTTTTGTAATATTCAAACATTATGATTAAGCAAAAAATACAGCTGTATATTGTTCTCATGCTAATCTTTGCTTTGAACATATAATTCTATGTAATTCTATTTAGTATTTCTCTAGTTTCCCTTTAAGATGAAACCAACATTTTCCTATAAAATCAAAACAATCAAATATTTTAAACTGATTCACAAAATTGAATTTCCAAAATAGCAATATTTAGACCAGATCATTTATTCATTTAGCTTACAAAAGAGTCATAAAATAATGAGATTGGTTTTATGAACTTGCAATACTGTACACTTTATTTTTTCTTTTATAAAGTTTTGTTTTTCATTTTCATTCAATGTAGAGATATATGGCATATTGCTACAACATAAATTTTAATGAAAATATTTATAACTTATAGAAGTATGTTTTAAATTGCTTTTGAGTAATGTCCTATAACTCTATAAATATTAAATAATAGGAAGTTCTTTCAGTACAGAGATGTGTGCTGCATATAATTGTAAGCTGGTACGTTGACTGTGATTGTGCATAGTAAATTGCAATTTAATCAATGGTCCTTAGAACACTGCTTACAAGTCTAGCTATGCATTTCAGTAATTTATTTTCAAAATTCTCTTAAGGCAGCCACTTCAATGAAAATCAGTGGAAGACTATTGTAAAACTCAAATGTTATTTAAAGGATTACCAATGGATTCAGAGCAGTGTTTACTATAAAAGAGATTTTTTTTTATTTTTTTAAAGGAGATGGATAGTATTAAAAGGATTATTGTATTACTTTGTATTTGCTTGTGCAATAATATCTCAAAATAATCTACATTTTATAAGAGGTGAATACTAAATTACTATTTTTAGTTTGAATTTTTAAACATTGATGACATAGAAATGTATCATGTATTCATACAATATGCTCAACTGCATCTCCATAAACACAGATTATTATAATTAAAAATGCATATATTTTCTGTTTCCGTAAACTGATATTTCCACAAAAAAAAGCTTTCCCCAACCATTTTACCAATAAAGATTTTAAAATATAAAAAAACAAATGTTGTTAAAGCAATATTCTATGTATCATATTTTTAGTTCTGCTTTTTTCCTGGAAACACAAACACTATGGCCCACATTGTTAGTTTTGCTTTCCCCAGGGGGCTACTAGAACTAGTGCATAGGACCACATGCAGCACTCGGTCCATCAGTTGTTGTCCCTGATCTAAGAACAGCAGTGTAGCTTCCATAATAATACACATATAAGGCTTTTTAACTCAAGTCTTCTAACCTGGTTAATTACTTTACAAAATAACTAATTACTAATACAAGATCTTTCAGAGTATCTCCTTTGTATTGGATCGATGGAATCTGTTTTTTAGTAACACAAATTAGTTTATCCCTGAGTATAACAGTGCAGGACCATCCTAAACAATTAATTTCTTAATAGCTCAGAAGATATTGCCCAAAAGCACTGTATGGTCTCCTGACATTTTTACACAATAGAGGTTAGAAATTCCTTGAAAATAGGTGTATTTTCCAAGGTGATAGAAAACGATCTGGCAATAACGTTCTGTAATCTATATAATTATGTATATCCCTTGTAAGGAGATTGCACATTCATGTCCACAAATTATCATATGGAATATATAATGGTGATTATTATTATTAATAATAATAATAGTTATAATAATTATTATTAGTATTTACTGTATATAAAAAATATAACACTTTCTTAATTATTTTTATGAAACCAGACATTTAGAACCACTTCTAATAAATGTTTATTTCCTATTATTATTTGGAGTGTGAAACCTATAACGATTACCGGATATGAAAAAGCAGAAAACAATTTAATTAAAAGTTTTTTTTTATTTGGATTTGAACTATCGGGGAGTGCAAGTTCCATTCTTTGATAACCAGGCTCACTGACTTATAGAAATACTTTTCACAGCTGTAATGGTACATGTCTTTGAAAGCATCAATTAAATTAAAAGAGTAACACAATTTGAAAAATCCTCTTTTAGATACAATGTCACATTACAATGTACAATGTCACATTAATGTTTTGGCTATATGTAAAATACTTTGCTGGCAGGTTTGATGTTTAATTTATGTAAATTGTTTCTGTTTTTAAGTATTCAGTGCAGAAATTTAATTTGTGTTATGCATACTTTAAATCAAGGAAACTGGGTATAAATCAACAAATGTAAAATCAACTGGGGGGGGACTTTCCCGGTGGTGGCCATTTAATGGTCACACTGAGCTTCGGCTCCTGAGGACTTCTCTAATATACTTGTATTTTCTACAAAAGATCTTTTCATAATAAATAATACATTTGAAAGAGAGTAGAAGCTCATCTGAAGATGACCCTGTAATTTGGCGCACCAAATTGCATGCAGCTCTATTTCTCAATATAGAGCTGAGTCCTCCTCATAACAGATATCACAGACAGTGGATTTTTGGCTCTGCTGTATTACAGTGCCATCTCTGTACTGATTCATACATTGGACAGTTTGTCTATTGCTTGCTTACTGAGTACATTATGGTGTCTGTGACCTATTTTATACAAGAGCTCTTCTGTTTTCTAGAAAGCTATCAAACTGTCTTTGAAGAGCTGGGTTTGTCTATGCTGATAATCCTTCAGCCCTTCCTGCTTGGTTCTCATCAACAGATCAACAGATCCTGTTGCTGCTCGGTATAGAGGTGGTAATGCCTTGGGGTCCCAACAACCACTGCTTTCCATGCCTGATTATTATTGAGACCTAGGAGGTGATGATATGTTGCCCTTTATGGTGGAGGGCATCCTGGTAAGAGCTTGTATTAGCAGGGGAGGTGGAGTAGCCTTCAGTTTTAGTGCTAAAGATGGATCAATGGAATGTATCATTGCTTCAGCAGGACTGTGTATTAAAGTACAAAGACAGGAAGGTGCAGTAATTTGAGAAACCTAGAGTTGGTTCAAATATGTGGAGTGCAAGAAAACTGCTCCTTCAGGATTTTTCTCCACATTTCCTCCTGCACAACATAGAAGGATAGTGGAGATAGGTGATGGTTGCCTTGCAGTAATAGCTAATTTTGTATACTTGAAAATCAAAGTTACAGCTATATCGACAAGATGGGGAACAAAGGTATTTGTGACCCACTTCCCTGAACTGATACTAAGGAGATTACACTACTTCCCTACTGAGGTGTGGACTTTGTACCATTTGACTAAGCTATATGTTTGTATCACTCAGTTATTATGGGACCTGGAGGGACAAGGGATGAGCTTAAAGGAATGCTTTTCCTACTTGAAGCATATGGTCCTTTAGGGGTGGTGGACATTCTCTTAAGTAGGTTAAACTAATTACTACTACTAAGGGAGCACAAAGCTACCTAGAGGTAATGTAAAAAAATAATTTATGCTGTTTCAGTTGGTTATAATGTGTTTTTACTTTTTGCCTGTAACACTATGCACATGCTGTCCCGATCTTCTGTAAAAAGCCTTGACACATTTTAATGTTGGCATAATAATTACAGATAGGTTGATTTGTATCCTAACCATATTTTTGCCTGTTTGTAGCAGTTAAATTGGCAACTGATCCAACATTGTTTTTTTCTTTATAATATGTTAATGTTTATTGTTTTTAGTTAATAATAATGGAGGCTCAATCATTCATCTGTTTTATACTGTGTCTAGTAAGTACGTTTTATGATGTGGTGTTATCATGTTGTCCTACAACACTCAACAGCTTTATTATTTTTCAGGAGGCTAATGAATATGTCTGGATGTTCATTTTTTTTACTCACTTTATATATATAGTAATATTTTATGATAGGGTGCTAACATATTGTCTTCTAGGGCCACCTATATCTTTCTCATATAGGGCCAGATTATGAGTGGCACATGAGCGAAAAGAGGTTTATTGTGGGTGTTTGTACTCGTCGGGTTTAGCACTCGTATTACAAGTTGAAAGTAAATGCGAACCCTTGAGCAAAATCATGATTTATGCTACCTTTAATTACCGCATACTCAGAGCACTGGGTAACTGTTTCACTAAACAAAAAAGTATCACAAAACATAAAAAATACAGTTACACTCATAATAACACTATCTAATAAAATATATGTTTATATGTGTGTACATATGTATATGTATGTATATATGTATGCAATGTATTATATGTGTCTATATGTATTGTATGTATGTAGACATATATATAAATATTTATATATAAATGTATGTTGGCCCTTTACAGTCAAGTAGATGAAAACATAAAAAATCATATTTATGCAATATACATTTTAAGTGTTTATCTGTGCATTTACTGAAAATATTTCACATTCCAATGTTCTGCTCATAGAGGGAAATGTTCTAAGTATTTTTAAATAGATATTCCTATATATTACAGTTGTTATCTATACCTATATATAATTATATATACAGTATATATATATATATATAGATAGATAGAGAGAGAGAGAGAGAGAGAGAGAGAGAGAGAGAGAGAGAAAATTACTCATTGTGTAGTTCATTAACAAATCTAGACAGGCCAGTAGGCCTGTTTTTCCCACAGAAAACCTCTGGAATACACTGTTTCCAATGCAGCAAGGAATTCTGGGTAAGATATGCAAATTAGGGAGTCTGCTGAATAGCAGACATGAAGTAAAAAGGTGTGTCATTGTGAACCAAATTTGCATATCTTACCCATAATTCCTTGCTGCATTGGAAACAGTGTATTCCAGTGGTTTTCTGTGGGAAAAACAGGCCTTCTGGTCTGTCTAGATTTGTTAATGAACTACACAATGAGTAATTTTCTCTCTCTCTCTCTCTCTCTCTTAATGAACTACACAATGAGTTATTTTCTCTATATTTTGTGCGTAGTGGAGGATTTTAAACTCACCTTTTACCTCCCCCTAATTTAAAATGTTGTTATATATATATATATATATATATATATATATATATATATACCAAAATACCATAAGATACTTGTAGAAATATGTATATAGAACATGTTCTGCTACGTGATGAACATTGGAATGTAAAATATTCATATTTTCATGTCAGGTTAGCACACTTGAGAATAGGAGAAAAGGTTTATACGCGAGTAGGATGTTAGTTTCCCCTCCCCACTTTTTTTGCTCCATTGATTTCTATGGTGGAATACGTTAATGTGATCAAAATATACAAAGTTATGCTATTTGTGCGCATCGGGTTAGCGAGTGAGCAAAAACGTATTACTTTCAACTTGTAATAAGAGTTCTACCCGACGAGCGCAAAAACCTTACTTCTTGCGGAGTTAGCAGGAGAGCGGGAGTGTTAAATACTGATCCACTTGTAATCTGGCACATAATATTTTAGTCTCTTCAATTTCTACCTTTTTTTGTTATCTTTGTAAGCATAGCTTATCTACTGGCTGCTGTTGTTGCAAACTGCTTCTCTGCAATATAACAAACTCTTTCTAAGAGCTTTAAGTTTTGCTGAATGTGGTCATTTCTACAATCATTACTCTTGTTATATATTGAGTCCATCTAATAGGGTCCATAAGAGGCCTAATTTGTATTTATATACTATTCTCCTGCTAATCTGGTCATTGAAAACACGGTGAGGTATATTTAGTTTTTAGGAGTGAAGTAATACAGACAACATTTTAGTGTTTACAAAAAACAGTGCTAATATGACTCTGCCAAAGAGAAACCTATTGGATATAAAAATATATCCAATAGGATTACACAAATTTATTCTAGTTTATTTTATGACATTATGACACTTTTCAGGGTTCAAATTGACACCCTAGACATTATTTTAGACACTTATTAGGGTTTGATAGACACTTAGGCTACAATGGCCAATATATATACAGTATATATATACATATATATATTATTTATCATTTAATCAGGTCATGGACACTGCACAGTCCTATAGTAGACACTGCCAC
Source organism: Bombina bombina (assembly GCF_027579735.1). Classification (NCBI taxonomy): domain Eukaryota; kingdom Metazoa; phylum Chordata; class Amphibia; order Anura; family Bombinatoridae; genus Bombina; species Bombina bombina. Next base: position 583,605,232 of record NC_069503.1, on the reverse strand, counting down.
ATAGTTCCCACCATAGTTATTATTCACCATAAATAGCATAACTCATGTCACTATTAGTACAGTTATTACCAACACCAGTCCTAACTCTTTTTCACTTCATATCACACTTATTTATATTCAACAATTATTGTTCATGTTCACCGAGATACCACATATTTAGGTATTTACACCAGTTATAGTACACTAGTCTTATAACCGATTATTTATTATATATTATATTAGAAGGAAAATTATTATATTTCTCAGTTTTTGTGAAGAATTATGATTATAACAGTCCATGTACTAACACTTAATAACTCTCTATCAATTTAATGTTCCATTTTATAATTCACATAAGATTGTTTAAATATACATATTAAATAAAACATTGTTTTTTATTTAGGTCTCACACAATAGGTTTCTTTGTAAGTTTCACAAAGTAGAACGTCTATATACAAATAAATATTGCAATATTTCAATGGCTCATTAACATCACACAAGTATTTTATTTTATATACACTTGAGGTGATCATAGCCTCAAACTATAGTGAAGATGCACAAAAGTATTATCAACTTGTAGAACGGTAAAGACAACACATATTGCCGTAATTGATTATTGGGGGAGACTACATAGGATTTTACATATGTAGCATCAGCAGTGACGCCCATGGACAAGCCCTTCCGACCGGGCCAGTTTTGCAACATTACATCTCCTAGCCATTGGCAGATTAAGAACACTCCCACTGAAGGCTGCAAACCGTTGATGATACAATCAGCTGTTAATTTTTGGAAACCCTATTTATATTTGAGCATTTAAGATCGGATATAATACTGACATTCATTCTATAGCAGGTCACTGAGATTAAGTTAAGCAACAGGGGGATCTTTTAAGGGTGAGTAATTATTGTGAGCACAGGAAGGGAAATGGTTTATATGCATGTCCCAATTAGAAAAAGTAAGTTATTATAAGTGATCAATACAGGTTTTTTTTTCAAAATGTTGGTGGGTGGCCCATACAACTTAGGCTAAGGATCATTGTTAACAATCATAAACGTAAGATGCGTATAATAATCAAACCATTAATGTTCTGAAGACATTTAAAGGGACAGTAAACCTTATCGCTGTTTTACAGACCCGCTCTCTGTACTCTGCTGAGCGGGTCTGTTGTTTTTACTGAGCGCATCGGGCCAGCTGTATAGTCACAGCCTGGCCCGACCCCGCCATTAGACACAATGCAGCTCGCTCCCGCTGTCAGACAGAGCAGGAGCGAGCTGCATTGTGTCTAATGGCGCGGTCGGGCCGGGCTGTGACTATACAGCTGGCCCGATGCGCTCAGTAAAAACAACAGACCCGCTCAGCAGAGCCCAGAGAGCAGGTCTGTAAAACGGCGCTATTTTTTAAAAATAAAAAGTCAATATTATGATTTAAAATGTTTGGCTAATGTAATGTTATATAATTCTGCACTATGTGCAGAATTATATAACATTTTTTTAAGGTTTACTGTCCCTTTAATGAATGTGTACATTGTGATTCAAGATTCTAATGTTCATTCATATATTTGCAGTTACACAATAGTGAAAATCTTTTGCAGGGTTTTGTGTACATTCTTTTAAGACATGTAATGAAACGTTTATCCCAGTAATCAAGTAAATCTGCTCGAAAGGGGAGGTGGGTGGGTCAGAGATAGAGTCAGGATTGGTCAGTTCAAATTTAAAAGCCAGTGCTTCAAGTTTAATAACAGATGTCTGATGAAACAGCTAGCATAGCTGAGAAACGCGTTGCATTCGGTATTTTATATTGTTTTTATACACTTTGGGCGAGTGTATGCACCCTCATTTTTAATTGCATTTTAAATAAACAAATATTGAACCTTTTGGAAGCCTGAGCTTTTTATCGGATCCGGAGCTGACACCAGTTACCTGTTCCCTGTCCTGGGATCAGTGAGTTGGGACACTGAGAGATCGCAGTAGGCTCTACTCAGCACAATAGGGTGCTGCCACTCTTTTGAGTACAACTTCAACACAAGATACCTGTATATCTCTCTGTAATCACAGTGCTACACTAGGAGGCACCCTCTGTTTTGTGATTTCTCTTTCACAGATTTATTGCCTTAATAAAAATAAACCTATTTTAGCTTATTATGTACAATTGACAGAAGAAATAATTTGGACAGCGTTCAGTTACATATATTTAGAAACCTGTTTTGTCGTCCTTCATTAGACTATGATAGTATTCTAAAGCTTCTTCATGAGTTGATACATTATATTTGTATGTATACACACTATTTTGATGGACACATTAAAAATCAATATATTGGTAAAGCTCAATATATCCACTCTATTGTCCCAGAATGTCAATAAAACACTGAAAGAGACATTAAAGTAAAAAGTAAACTTTTATGATTCAGTAAGAGCGGTGTAGGGGGCTCACATTTGGAGGTAATAATATTAATATAGGTGACAGCGGTGTAGGGGCTCACATTAGGGGGTAATAATTTTAAAATAGGTGGCGGCGGTGTAGGGGCTCACATTAGGGGGTAATAATTTTAATATAGGTGGTTTGGGAGGCGTGTTAGACAGTAACGGGAGATTTAGTAGTTTAGTCAGTTTTTTTAGGCGGCGGCAGTTTCTAAAGTGCAGTAAGTCACTGGCGACTACAGAAATTTGTATTTACGCAGATTTCTGGACATCACTAGTTTGTCAGACTTACGGCACTTTAGCAACTGCTGGCGCCGTATATGAGATAGCTCGCTGTGCGAGCTGAAACTACGGGCGGTGCAGGTTTCCATGCTTGCGCCGAAACCTGCACCGTATATCGGATCGCGCCCAACATGTTAATATCACTGTCACTGACCAATTTGTAAAGGATTTATATATGGGACTGCAGGACTAAATAGTCATCTAATCTACTGGATAATAACTTAGCGTTATCTTGCTAAGATAAAATTTTGGGAAAGAATATTCACATAACCACAAGTAATATCATGACACTATCAGTCATAATCATCGCAAACTTATTTACAACATTTATAAGTATATGTCAAACACAAAAGTACTATCAGGAACCCTGTCATAGAAGGAAGACTTAACTAATACGTACTTTGGCATATTACAAGACAACAAAGTTATGACCCTTTATTACTACCACTTATTATAGCTACATTGTATACTTCAGATGTATAAATGAATAATCAAACAAATTGTATCAATGCAGCATTAATTATTAAGTGAAAGGGTATTTCAACAATACAGTTACATCCCAATCTACCCAATCAGAGAGAAGCTGTCTTTCTCTCACTACTATTGAAATCCAATCATAATGAATAAGACAAATAAATGACTAATCCGAACCCTCCCAGGGGGAGTGGCAATCATACACAATGAAGATTGGTTGTAATAGGTTGTAAGTGAGTTTAAAAGACCGAAAACTACTCAGCCTCGGCTTATTCATTTTTCACTGTCAAGCTAATATTGAGAAAGGCCGGGTAACGGCCGAAACGCATTTGTTTAAATTTTAGTACCGTGGTAGTCGCTTTTGTCATCTGAAGCCGTTGGTTCCTGTTATCGGCGAGGAAACAGGGAAGTGACTCACGGTTTCTTTTGTGTACAGTTGTGGGGTGTCGGCATTTATCACTGCACCAGCAGTTCTTATGAACTGCTGGTGTAAAGCCGCCCCCTGCAGATTTGCGGCCAATTGGGTGTCAATCAACCCGATTATATTTGATTGGGTTTATTTCTGTCCGCCGCCTCAGAGCAGGTGGACAGCTTATGGAGCAGTGCTTTTTAGACTGCTGCTTTATAACTTCTGTTTCCGGCGAGCCTTCAGTATCTTCTGTTTCCGTACGGAGCTTGAGAAATATGCCCCTTGGTCTGTAGCCTGTCAGCTAGTTGGAATGCACTGATCTATAGTTTTAGCCATTGAAAGTTATAGGGCCAGATTAGGAGTGGGGCTCAAAATTGCGCTTTCGCAAGCTTGATATTTGCACTCCACTCAGTAATACCGGTATATATATATATATATATATATATATATATATATATATGTGTGTGAAAGAAGTGTACTGGTAGGGGTATCCCTACCAGTATACTTCTTTCACATTTTTTCTTTTAAGGGATTTCCTAGAAAGGGTTATTCCGTCCACTGGTAGGTGTTTTACAAGCAGCCAGCTGATTGTTCTTCCAATCAACATCTATTCATTTCCAGTATAATTAATCAATCAATTAATTATTGCATACTGTGTAAACACACTATTGTACACATATATATATATATATATATATGTACATACAACCATCTCTTTAAAGATTAACACTTAATCTATAACCAATAATAACACATTGTGTATTAAATCAGACTTATTAAGATCTTAAATTATACTGAAGTTTTTGCGCATTCCTAACCAGGGAGCTTGCTTTTGTACTAGTTACATTCGCATTCTACTTTTCTTTCCATATATATATATATATATATATATATATATATATATATACATACATACATACATATATATTTACTGGAATAACACAGCCCCCATAGACCGCTTTGTAAAGACACTTTTCAGTGCCATTTTTTTTCTAACACCCCACACCTACTCACGTTAAGCCCTTAAAACTGCTTCGGTCAGTTATTATTTAAAAAAATAAAGATGCTAATATTTTTTTAATTTTCAAAAACAAAACTTCACTTTAGTTTGGGGGCAATTGGGGGACATTTTTTTAAACGATTGTGAGCAGCAGTTTTTTTTTTAGCTATAAAGCATTAAGTAACTCAGGGTAATTAATGATTAAAACACAATTATGGTAATGTACATAGCTGATATACACAGTACTGTTTTCCTACACACATTTTGATTATTTTTAAAATTTAAACCATAATAATGGTGGCTAATGGGAAAGGTTATGAGAAGAGAATATTTTAAGGCAGGAGGATAGAAAGCAGAAGAGCAAGTGAAACCAGACGGATGTTAAAGATTTTATCTAAACAAATAAGCTGTCTAGCAGAAGTGAGGTGAGGTGTAGAGTGGTCTCTCAAGCTAAAATACTATTGTGATTGTGACACTGTAAATTGCTACACTAGAATTATTTTTATCCACAAACAGGAAAAAAAATATAATCACAGGTCAAAGTACAAAAATCAGAGACAGTTGTGGATAATGGCACAGAACAGATGCAGCTCTAAAACCAGGTTTCTAGCACATTCCACAAATTTTCAGTTAATTATAGGGGACAAAGTCTCAACTATCTATTTTATTATCAATATATGATATCAGTGCAAAAATTTGGAAATGGCACATTTCTTTATTTCAATATAACTGGAAATCACTTGCCTTATGTATTTACAAACAAGGTCATATGTCCCAAAACAGCATATGTCACACAAACACAACATCCCTCACAGGCAGCTATGAATTGATCACTGTGAATATGGCAATAACCTTATAATATATTAGGTATCTGAAAGATAACCATAGCATAGACCCATCCTAACCCCATTAAACAATGCATAGAGGAATTTTAAGATCCCTCATTTAAAAGTGAGGATATCCCTCTTTCCACAGTTACCCTGTTTCTATCCATCTGCCAAATAATTGTCAAAACCATTGGAAATACGTAAAACCAATGATCTTGTGTTGAAGGTTCATATAATATAAAAAAACAACTCTTAATCACTTCCTAAAACTATAAATGTGTGAAAGGCATCTTTTAAATTAAGGTTTTGTGTCCAATAGCAGGCATGATCATCATAATAGCCTGCACCTATAAATGCATTCTGGTTTTTGTTTTTGTTATTTTTTAAAAACAGTGCCCTGAGATATTGTTTTCTCCGGATGAATAAAATAACCATTTATCCAAATTGCTTGGGACAGGAAAATGTTTGGATTTTGGAATATTTGTATCTGTAATATGGGACAGTTTGGAGTGGGCAAATTACTCCTGAAAATACTACCATTCAGCTTGAGATCATGATTCATGACCTTTTGTTCTTGAATTTTCCTTTTTATGTAAAATACTCACTGGCTCAGTTTTACTAAGCCCCTTAATATACTTGAAAGTTGCTATAATATCACCTCTTTCCCTTCTCTGTAAACAACAAGATCTTATGTAATTTAGGCAATATTTACATGTCATAATATAGATTATACATGCAACCGTAAGGTAGTTTTATATCATTTTTAATACTTTTGTATACATAGTACCCAGAGAAAGATAGTACAGTACTGTAATTTAGAAATATATAGACTATTATTTGCATTTTAGAACACACAACCCAAACACAAGTCCCATGCAGATAAGATTGTGACTTATGGGTGGGGGAAAACATAATTTTTTAATAATTAAAAAAAATTATTAAAAGTCTAGATTTCAGAATAATTTGGGATTTTGAAATTCTGGATTTGGGGATTTGTACCTCTACTGATAGAAAGAACTCGGTCAGTGTAAATATAAGTAACATTTTATCCAATATCTATAGAAGAATTTTGCTGCATGTATTTTATATTTGACGATGCACGTAAATACAAGTACAATACCCCCACTCCGGATTTCCAAAATCCAGAATTATTTGAAATCCAGACTTTTTTTATTAATATTTTTTCAAAATAAAATTATTATTGTCCCCATTAGTAAGTCCCAGTTTTCTCTGCCTGGGTTTTTGTCTTGGTTTTTGTCTTCTAAAACGCAAGTGATAGTTTATAACTGGTGAAACATAAACTATTTTATATAATAACAGTTTGGGACCAGAAAAGGTCAGGATTTTAAAATAGTTTGGATTTCACAATATCTGCATTTCAATCTTTGGAGGGGATGGGACCACATGTAAACAGCAGTATCTTATGTCATTTAGGCAATATTTGCATGTCATAATACAGCTTACACATGCAACCTAAAGGAAATGTTATATATTTTTTATACTTTTGTATACATAGTACCATCAGAAATATAGTACAGTACCTTAATCAGAAAGGTAATAGTTGTTTTAAAAAAATATAGATTAACATTTGCATTTTAGAACAAACAGCAACAAAAAAAGACACATTCAGAAAAGACTGACATACTGATGAGAAAAAAATAGTAATTTAAAACAAAATGATCCATATTTCATAATAATTCTAGATTTGAGGATTTCTACCTGTTTTAGTCATTTATCCACTATATGTTATCTGTAATTAAATTTGATGTTTTACAAATGCTTCTTTCAATAAGATTCAACTTTAAATACAAATATATTTTTTGGTTACAACCAAATTTGTTTGAAGTTAGTAGAATAAGAGATAAAAAGTATTTTTAAATCAATAGACTCTGAGCCATGTTAGCAGTTATAAAGTCAAATTATGTCTACTGCTTGGAAAAGTAATTACCAATTTTATGGATAACAGTTTTAAGGCACCAAATAGTAAATGTGAATTGTCTGGGAGGAATCTTTTGATTTCCTCCAGACTTACATCATGTACATTTTCTGTGCAAATAATTCTCTAGAGACCCATCTGACTTTGCCTCTGATGGAATAAAATGAATTTTGAACTGTAAGCACTATCCACACTATGTGTAGTTTAGATTTACTGCTGCATACAGAATTTCTCTGGAGCAGATTCACATTTGCTATGCTTGTCATAAATTACTCACTCTGAATTTATAGGTTGCTCTTTATTTCCAAGAAAATATACTATATTTTCCTTTACTAGTACAGATTATTACTAAGAACTGGAACAAATCTGTAACGTTTCATTTCATTTCATTCTTTCCTCTTTTCTATAAAAAAAGTAAACTGAAATCAAATCTCTATGTGTTCAGTATATGCAGGTGATATAATTGTATCAGAAAATGACATCCATCACAAAGAAGACATTCAGAATTTAATTTGGATACATATATATAATTAGGATATATATAGTATTAAAAAAGTGCCGGTACTTTACAAACAAGGTGATAATTAGGAACAAATTAGGAACAAAATTAGGAGCAAAACAAACCCATATGTGAACAATTATATATATATATATATATATATATATATATATATATATATATATATATATATATATACAGTATATATGCCGGTACTCAAACAATTACTGGTACTCACTGATTATTGGTTGACATATTGTGCTCTGCAAGTTTGAGAAAAGCAAAGGGACAAAGAGTATTTCCATGAAATTACAAATATTACCTGCTATGACATTGCAGAGGTGGTGGTATATATATATATATTATTCCCTACAACATGCAAGGCTAAGGATGACTTGCGGATAGCGTTGCAGGTATACTAAGTTTAGCAAAAAAAAGTAGGTGTGCAGCTGTACATGCTATGTTGGTGAGGCTTGTCAGATCTACCCATGGATTGTGTCAGTGAGGTCTGTGACAAACCCTCAGTATGCAAGCTTGTTGTGAGCTTGTGTGGAAACTTGGTCTGCAGTTCTGGATTGTAAAATATAATTTGGATGTCCATTGCTTTTTTATAGGCTTCCAAAACGTAAAGCTAATCCCACCACTTCACAACGTTGTACAGCACTGTAATGGAAGAATGCTACAGTTTAATATAGAGTTTAATGTCTCTAATGTATTCCTATCTTTGCTGCCTACTCAAATACTTTCAAAGTGCTGTGCGAGTATATTATTATATACAGGAGGTATGTTCATTTGGATCCTTCATGAGAATCCGAATGTATAAGTAGGTGGCTGCTCATGCCGTTTGTCTCTTTTCTGAGCCAGTTTTATTCTTGGGAGAGATCACTACCGTAAGATCTGTGCAAATCCATATCCTAGTGTTGTGATCTATCAAAAAATAAAAGGCCACCTACTTCTGCATTCGGATCCGAATGAAGGATCCAAATGCACATACCTAATACACAGCATTTTAAAATTGGAGGCCATTCCTAATTATTTTGTGGTATTCTAATGGCTTCATTTCATGTTAACAATACCAATATTTTGCATTGTGAGAACAATGGTATTCAAACCAATTTAAATTTGAAAACTTTTCAAATAGATTTTTAAACATTTTTTTTTTAAAATCAATTACATGTTAGCTGGTCTCAGGCTTAATTTTTTGACTGATGACACAGGAGTAATTGTTAATAATAGACACTTTCCTGGTTTAATAAAAAGTAAAAAATATAGCTAAACCACACTTTCAAACTATGAATCATGTACACAACTGAAACATGAACATTAGAATATTAATTTATGATTTCAGTTAAGTGTTTGGATATTTAAATTTGAATAAATTAATTGCAGACATTAATTGATGCTATTAATTCAATAAAAAAGCATTTATATAAATTAAGCAGTCATCAATATTGAATCAGTCAACCACCATGGGCACTATTTAAGAAGCTGAGAGTGAACAATGCTCCCAGGCAGGGAATATGTCTGAAAGATAAGGAAGAACAGAGGGGCGCCTCATGTGTGGTATCGTCAGATGTATATGAATGTAAATCACAATCATGCCAAATGGATACTCACATACTCCAAGAGCACACCTATGTGCTGGTAGGAACAGGCTGTAGATTTAGACAGGTGTAACAGCTCACCCACAATAGGAAACAATTTCTTTATGCTGCAGTGCTGGGAATGAAGTGGAACACAAAAACAAGCACTACATGTGTAAATCATTCAAAATACAATTGCAATCACTCTACTGCTTTCCCAAATGGGTACTCACATCTCAGATGAGCACACCAATGTGCTAGTAGCAGGCTGGCAGATTGGGTAGAGGTGTGTCAGCTCACCCCATATACAGATAACCAAAGTAGGCTGTATTTCAGGAATATACCAGTTCAAACAGATTGTCTCTCATATGTTAGTCAATGTCACAGGCAGGTAAGATGTATCCACTCAGTATACATTTTTTCCATAAAAAGTGTATTTATTAAAAACAAGATTAATAAAACAACACAACAGTGTTAAAAAAGTGGATCAGGGGTATTAACAATATCCCCCCTAAAAATGCAACGCATTTCTCGGTTCTAAAACCATTTCATCAGGCATATATTTCATCTTACTCCTGACTCTGCCTTAAATAACTGCTACCTGACTAACATTCACCTACTCTTAGGGAGGCGTGTTTTCAAATTCATCCTCAACACCTGTTGGCCCTCAAATTTGTTAACCTAGTGAACTAGACTTTATACCAAATGTAAACATATCTTAAATCATTTGTCTACCTGTATTTCTTCCATTCTTTTTTTCATAAATAAGGACTTGTTTGGTTCCCTACTTTTTAGCGATTGTGCTCTTATTAGATTGTGCAGTTTGTTTTGAAAGCGGCAATATGTGCCTTTCCTCCATGTTAAATTATACAGTTTATATGGAGAGGTAATAGTGTAAACCTTACTTTCATGTGACATAGATATCTTTGTATATATACTTCTACCATACCTTTTATATTTATATTTTATATTGAACCTTAAATATAAAAAGTATGATACAAGTATATATACAAAGATATCTATGTGATATGAAAGTAATGGTTTACACTATTACCTCTCCATATAAATTGTATAATTTAACATGGAGGAAAGGCACATATTGCCGATTTCCAAACAAACTGCACAATCTAATAAGAGCACAATCGCTAAAAAGTAGGGAACCAAACAAGCCCTTATTTATTAAAAAAAGAATGGGAGAAATACAGGTAGACAAATTATTTAAGATATGTTTACATTTGGTATAAATAGTTCACTAGGTTAACAAATTTGAGGGCCAACAGGTGTTATGGATTAATTAGAAAACACGCCTCCCTAAGGGTAGACGAATGTTAGTCAGGTAGCAGTTATTTAAGGCAGAGTCAGGAGTAAGATGAAATATATGCCTGATGAAACGGTTTTAGAACCGAGAAACGCGTTGTATTTTTAGGAGGGATATTGTTAACACCCCCCATTCCACTTTTTTAACACTGTTGTGTTGTTTTATTAATCTTGTTTTTAATAAATACACTTTTTATGGAAAAAAAATTATACTGAGTGGATACATCTTACCTGCCTGTGACATTGACTAACATATGAGAGACAATCTGTTTGAACTGGTATATTCCTGAAATACAGCCTACTTTGGTTATCTGTATATGGGGTGAGCTGACACACCTCTATCCCATCTGCCAGCCTGCTACTAGCACATTGGTGTGCTCATCTGAGATGTGAGTACCCATTTGGGAAACTAGTAGAGGGATTTCAACTGTATTTTGAATGATCTGCAAATGTAGTGCTTGTTTTGGTGTTCCACTTCATTCCCAGCACTGCAGCATAAAGAAACTGTTTCCTATTGTGGGTGAGCTGTTACACCTGTCTAAATCTACAGCCTGTTCCTACCAGCACATAGGTGTGCTCTTGGAGTATGTGAGTATCCATTTGGCATGATTGTGATTTACATTCATATACATCTGACGATACCACACATGAGGCACCCCTCTTTTCTTCTTTATCTTTCATAGTTTAACCCGGAACAGTCGGTGAGGAGGCAGCCAGCACAGATTTTATTTGGAATTAAAGAGGACTTTTATTTTATATACTTATTTGTCAAAAAAACATCATATATATAGTAACACTTCATTGTTACTTGGAGGTTAACCTAACATACATATTATATATTGTATACTCCTATCACTGTGATATTTATATAAGAATTAGGATTCACATTGTTACTCATATATTTTGTTTATTTAATCTTTTACTAGCGCCCCCTTCCTGTGACTAGGGCACACTACTACTAGGGAATATGTCTGCCTGTACTCAGTGATCCAGCATCTGCTGGCAGAAGTTAAGATTTCACAAGAATTTGTGCAATCTCACGCTCTGCTTTAGCGCAACCAATTGAGCAAGAGCGGGGATTATCAGTAACTCAAAGTGAGATGAGTCCGGGATGTTTTTAATCTATGACCTCTGAGACTGTAGAGAGATTTGGGTGCTATTTTATAAAGAAAGTCTAAACACTTTAAGATTATCTATACTATAGTCACATTTGTAACGCGTCTGTCGCCGTTGTCAGTTGCGCAAGCATCCTCAAAGGAATGTTGGCTGCGCGAGGCAGCCAAAAGAATGTTGGCTGCACGCTCAGCTAAAAGAATCCACCTGGATGCAGCAAAGGGGGATACCGAAAATAGCAGGGTGGTGAAAGAATCGCAGGTGGAATCTTTCACCACCCTGTCATTTTCAGACTCCACCTGGATGCAGTGTAGGCAAACGAAGCCTTAAAATAAACAAAAAAAACACGCAACCCCCACACAAAATAATGAAAAAACATGTAACCGCCCACAAGAAATAAAACAAAATGAACTGACCTCACAAAATAATATAACAACCTAACCACCCACACAAAGTATAACAAAAAAAACTAACTTCCCAAACAAAGTATTAACACCTAAACCGCCAACCCCCACATCGTAAAATAATAAAGTAATTAACCCCTAATCCGCAAATTAAACAACGCAAATAACATAATTAAAATATTAACCCCTAAACCACCAACCCCCACATCACAATAAACCTAATTAACCTATTAACCCCTAAACCACCAACCCTCCACATTGCAATAAACCTAATTAATCTATTAACCCCTAAACGGCCAACCCACACATCGCAATTAGCCTAATTAACCTATTAACCCCTAAACCACCAACCACCCACAATGCAAATAATTTAATTACTAAGCCCCCTAACACCCCCTAAATTAACCCCAATACTAAATTAGAATTAAAATAAAAAATCCTAACATTAATTTAAAAATAAAACCTAACATTAAATTACAAAACAATTATCTAAAATTACAAAAAATAAAAGTCTAAAATTACAGAAAAAATAAACAAATTATCAAAAATAAAAAAATAAACCTAATCCCTATGAAAATAAAAAAGCCCCCCCAAATAAAAACACCCCTAATCTAAACCACCAATAGCCCTTAAAAGATCCCCTCTTTTACATGTAAACAAAGTCCCCCCAACAGTAAAAAAAACCCCACCCACCAAACCCCCCAAAATAAAAAAACACTAAAAAACAAACTAAACTACCCATTGCCCCTAAAGAGGCATGTGTATGGGCATTGCCCTTAAAAGAGCATTCAGCTCTTTTACTACCCTTAAAAGGGTAATCAGCTATTTTGGATAAATGATTATAGAATAATCATGCAAATAGCGGGCTCTTAATCTCTTAGCGGCAAATGGATATATGTTCAAAGAATTAAAAACTGAACTGAAACAAAATAAAATATTGATATACGAGAAAACAAAATATATAAAAAACAGAAAATGGTGGATTATAGGCCTTTGTAGTGGTCAAACACAGTGGCAGCTCTTCTTGGAACCGATGACAAATCAGTGCATCTGAAAGTGGAAAGCAGAAAGAGAGCGCCTCATGGTGTATCAATGTGAAACAGTGCGGAACAAAAGGTGGACAGGTACTCACAAGTGTGCAGGTACCCTTAATGAAAAGGGTGCAAACAGGCAGGCTGACCTTTATACAGCAGTCAGCTCGCTGTGTCCTCAGTCTCCGTTGGCTCGGCCAGGAAGTATTGTTAGGCGTCTGCAGCAAACAGTTTGCTTAGGCCAGTGGGTTGTGTGTCAACTCCCGATACCCATTAAAGGCTCAAGCTCTAGTAGTGGTAGTAACAAATGGATATAGTTGTGGCAACTGGTGTCTCAGATTTTGTTGCCAGTTATAGCAAAATAAAAACACACTTTAAAAGTGGTTAGAAGGCAAATGAACAAATCTGTGGAATTAAAAAAAGTAAGACAAATTTAATAAGCTTAGCAAAGCGTTTCTCGGCCGCAATGCTATGGCCATTTCCGCAGGATAAATACAATGTGATAAAAAAACAGGACTCCTGCGAGTCTTTTAAAACACATACAATTGATGCTATTGGATAATTGGTCAACCAATGATACAAAGTCCTGCAAATCGAAACAGGTTGCATACATCGGCGAAACATTAAAACAATGTAACAAGTAACATTGTAACAAAACAGAATGCATGTTATTCAAAACGTTATTAGGAAAACGTATATACATCAATAGTATTTGACAAAAAATGACCAAAAAAGATTTATCGGAAATGTTATCCGAAAACACACAAACACTAATGTTATTCTACGTTTTTAGAAAGGTAAAATCGTATAAAAATTTCAAAGTAAAATTAATGAGGAGAATTGTCAAAGTACAAAAGACATATATGTGATGGTGATAAAATGTCGTAAGAAATATATTGACATATGTCGGAACCAAACCTGAGGGAACCATGAATGTGTTAAATCAAAAAATAATTTAATATAAAATAATGATGCCAAGGGAAGTATAAATCTGTGAAGAGTAGGGCAATTGTTGGGATAAGAAACAGGGAAAAAATCTGAATACAATATAAAAGCAAAAAGTTTGAAATTGTATGTGACTAATAAGGGTGTATAATGTGTAATTGTGATTGGAAAGGAGACCATTTATATTGGTGGTTGTGTCTGGAAGGGCGCTAGTGATAAAAGTGAAGTAAATGTAATAGTAGCGCTAATAAGTGATAAAAGAGAATGAATATGGTGTGGAAAAAAGAACTGGAGACTATAAGGCCAATGGTAAGTCAATAGTACAATGGGCTGGAATAATTAAATGTACGTATAAAGAATGTTTGGGTGTAAGCAAAACAACTGAAAAAATTAAAATACATGTTAAAGATGTTATGAAAAAGTTATTTGAAAGCTGCCAGATCTACAATGGAATAAAGGCATAAAGGATACAGGGTTTTTAATTTGTGTATCCAGAAGGTCTCACGCTGTCTGAGTTTAATCAGATGATTATAATCAGTGGAAGGGGAAACATAATCAATGGGTAAAATTTTTAAATTATATGGTTACCATCATGTTTGGTAAGACAGTGGTCTGGAACGCTGTGTTTAATATTTTTCTTTTTGCAATTTTTACAATTGCGCCAATGTTCTCCCCAACGGGTACGGGCCTTTCTCGAAGTGCGCCCCACATATTGTACCCCGCAAATGCACTCTAAAACACAAACAATAAAACTGGAATTACAATTTAGAAATCTTGTAATCTCAAATTTCTCACCTGTAAAATTAGTTTTTTGCCATATTGTACGTGTTTGCATTCATTACATCCTCTTTTCCCACATTTAAAGATTCCTGTATGTCCCAAAATAGTTTTAGATTTTTTGTTGTTCTTTGGTAGGTTTGTATTTTTGTGTTTGACTCTTTTACTCAGTGCTAATTTGCTCCTAAGAGTAGGAGCCCTGGTGTAAACAATTTTTTGCTGATTGCTGATGATGGTTTTAAGGACAGGGTCTCTTTGGATTATGTGCCAATGTTTATTGAGAATATGACGTATTTGGTTGTGATTACTGTTGTATTGTGTAATGAACATAGAATTTTGGGAGACTTTGTTATCTTTTGTTATTTCTGTTGGAAATGGTCTTATCTAAAAGAATATTTCTATCTAAGGTTCTAACTTTGTTCAGGCAATAATCTAATAGATATTTGGGATAGCCCTTATCTATAAATCTTTGATAGATGATTTTGCTTTGTTGGTCAAAGATTTCAATATGCGTGCAGTTGTGTCTTATTCTTTTAAATTGACTATATGGTATGTTTCGTTTTCCACCCCATATAGTGGTTACTGGTATAGCCAAGGTAGCTGTTGCTATCAACCTTTTTAAAATATGTTTGGGAAATTACTTCACCCTGTGCATCCCAACTTAAGGTGAGGTCTAGATAGTCAATAGATTTGTTTTGTATGTTTGCTGTAAAAGATAAACCCATTTCATTTTCGCCCGGTGAACAAATTTATTTACCAAATGTGCATCACCCCTCCAAACAAAGATGAGGTCATCAATGTATCAGCCCTAGTACACCAGATTCACTCTATATAGGGAGGAATAGATGTATCTTTCCTCAAAGATACCCATATATAAAAGTTTGCAAAACATGGAGCGAATCTGGTGCCCATGGCCGTACCCTTGATTTGTAGATATAAAGTGTCCTGATAAATAAAGTAATTGTACTCAATACTGTCTAAGATAAATAGTTTCTAGTCTGCTGGCATGTATGTGTCTTGGTTTAGGAATATGGATATGGCTTGAATCCCCAAATGATGTAGTCTATTAGAATATAATGATCCTATGTCATATGTGATCCATGTGAAATCCCCTAGATTCTTAAGATCTCAAAGTCGATGTAAAAGGAGTGTGTACTGTCTCTTATGTATAAGGGTAATCCAAACACAAATTTTTGTAGAAAGAGGTCTATGTAATATGATGTTATACATAAGGTTACTAATACTAACTATGATGGGGTGGCCAGGAAGATTTTGTAAATTCTTATGGATTTTTGGTATGTGGTAATAGTGAGCTATGCTAGGGTTGCTCAATTTCAAAAATTATTTTTCATCTTTGTTAAGAATTTTAAAAATGTGTTTATTTTTCAATTAGGTTAGGGTATGTTTTCAAAAAAAGTACTAGTGGGATTATGGGATAATGTTTTGTAATAATTTTCGTCTTTGAGAATATTTTCAGCTTCTTTAATACCCCTTGAAAGCTAACGACGGCTCAGAGCTGTCGCTAGCACTCAACAACCTTTTTTTATAAATCTGGGGGCTCCTACCGACTCCCACCCTGGCGATCGGGCCTGTATAGTGACAGGCATCACCAAGGCTTCCGGATACGTGTGGTGACATCACGCAATGACGTGATGACATCACCTTTTCTCCAATATCAGGACCCAACCAGTATATAGACATTTTCCAAAACTTGGTCCTTGATGACCTAGATAGATTATCAAAAAACATTAATAAAAAATATTACAGTAAATGCAATTTTGTTCCTAAAAAACAACCATGATATTATACGTGATGCTGACAAAGGCGGTGGGATTGTCATACAAAACATCAATGATTATCTTAAAGAAGCTGAAAATATTCTCAGATGAAAATTATTACAAAACATTATCCCATATTCCCACTAATACTTTTTTGAATACATACCATAACCTAATTGAAAAAGAAGCAAATCTCAAAATTCTAAACAAAGATGAAAAATAATTTTTGAAAGTGAATAACCCTAGCATAGCTCACTATTACCACTTACCAAAAATCCATAAGAACTTGCAATATCCTCCCAGCTACCCCATCATAGCTGGTATTGGTAACCTTACATATAACTTATTATATTACATAGACCTCTTTCTGCAAAAAATTGTGTTGGGATTACCCTCATGCATAAGAGACAGTACACATCTATTACATCAACTTCGAGATCTTAAGAATCTAAGGGATTTCACATGGATCACATGTGATGTAGGATCATTATATTCTAATATACCACATCATTTGGGGATTCACGCCATATCCATATTCCTAAACTAAGACACATACATGCCAGCAGACCAAAAACAATTTATCCTAGACAGTATTGAGTACATTCCCCAAACACAATTACCTTTTTATCTACAAATCAAGGGTACGACCATGGGTACCAGATTTGCTCCAAGTTTTGCAAACTTATATATAGGCATCTTTGCGAAAAGATACATCTATTCCTCCCTATATAGAGCAAATCTAGTGTTCTATGGCCGATACATTGATGACCTCATCTTTGTTTGGAGGGGTGATGCACATTTGGCAAAAAAAATTGTTACTTCACTGGGCGAAAATGAAATGGGTTTATCTTTTACAGCGAACATACAAAACAAATCTATTGACTATCTAGACCTCAACTTAAGTTGGGATGAACAGGGTGAAGTAGTTTCCCAAACATATTTTAAAAAGGTTGATAGCAACAGCTACCTTGACTATACCAGTAACCACTATATGGGGTGGAAACGAAACATACCATATAGTCAATTCGAAAGAATAAGACGCAACTGCACGCATATTGAAACCTTTGACCAACAAAATAAAATAAGCTATCAAAGATTTATAGACAAGGGCTATCCCAAAGATCTATTAGATCCTTGCCTGAACTGAACAAAGCTAGAAACTTAAATAGAAATATTATTTTAGATAAGACCACTTCCAAAAGAAATAACAAAGAAAACAAAGTCTCCCAAAATTCTATGTTCATTACACTATACAACAGTAATCACAACCAAATATGTCATATTCTCAAAAAACATTGGCACATAATCCAAAGGGACCCTGTCCTTAAAACCATCGTCAGCGATCAGCATTCCAGACCACTGTCTTACCAAACATGATGGTAACCATATAATTTAAAAATGTTACCCACTGATTATGTTTCCCCTTCCACTGATTATAATCGTCTGATTAAACTAAGACAGCGTGAGACCTTCTGGTTCTGGATACACAAATTAAAAACCCTGTATCCTTTAGGTCTTAATTCCAATGTAGATCTGGCAGCTTTCAACTAACTTTTTCATAACATCTTTAACATATTTTTTAATTTTTTCAGTTATTTTGCTTACACCCAAACATTCTTTACATGTACATTTCATATTTTTTTATTATTATCCATACATCCATCCATTCCCTCTTTCCATATGCTTTAACACACCACATTATTCCAGCCCATTGCACTATTGACTCACCATTGGCCTTATAGTCTCCAGTTCTTTTTTCCACACTACATTTATTCAATTTGATCACTTACTAGCGCTACTTTTACATTTACTTCACTTTTATCACTAGCGCCCTTCCAGACACAACCACCAATATAAATGGTCTCCTTTCCAATGACAATTACACATTATACACCCATATTAGTCACATACAATTTCAAACTTTTAGCTTTTATAGTGCATTTAGATGTTTCTTATCCCAATAATTGCCCTGCTCTTCACAGATTTATAATCCCTTGGCATCATTATTTTATATTAAATTATTTTTTTATTTAATACATTCATGGTTCCCTCACGTTTGGTTCTGACAGATGTTGATATATGTCTTATCACCTTTTATCACCATCACATATATGTCTTGTACTTTGACAATTCTCATTAATTTTAATTTGAAATTTTTATACAATTTTTCCTTTCTAAAAACGTAGACTTTGTATCATTGGTTGACCAATTATCCAATAACATCCGTTGTATGTGTTTTAAAAGCCTCGCAGGACTCCTGTTTTTTATCACATTGTATTTAGCCTGAGGAAATGGCTATAGCATTGCGGCCCAGAAACGCATTGCTAAGCTTATTAATTTTGTTTTACTTTTTTCATTCCATGGATGTGTTCATTTGCCTTCTAACCACTTTTAAAGTGTGCTTTTATTTTGCTATAACTGGCAACAAAATCTGAGACCCCAGTTGCCACAACAATATCCATTTTTTACTACCGCTTTTGGAGCTTGAGCCTATAACGGGTATCAGGAGTCTGGCCAGATACCCGAGTTGATGCACCACCCACTGTTTGCTGCAGACGCCTAACAATACTTCCCTGCCGAGCCAACGAAGACCGAGTTCCACCTTGTTTCATACTGATTGAGAATACTACACCATGAGGCGCTCTCTTTCTGCTTTCCACAATCATCTATTTTACAGCCCAAAAAACCCTAATCTATAAAAAAGCCACCCCAAAAAGTAAAAAAAAAAGCCTAAGACTAAGCACCAAATAGGTACTCACCATTCCTGAAGTCCGGCAGAGAAGGTCTTCTTCCAGGCAGCTCCATCATCTTCTATCTTCATCTGGAGCGAAGGCGGCGTGGATCAGAGGCGCAGAGCTGGTTTCCCCGATGCACAGATCCTCAGCGGTGGTCCTCACCGTGGTTCTCAGCAGTGGTCCTCAGCGGTGGTCTTAAGCGACGGTGGTCCAAACAGACGTGGAGGCTCCTCTTCATGCGATCGTCTGCCGCACACTGAAGATTAAATGCAAGGTACCCCATATTTATAGGGGTACCTTGCATTCCTATTGGCTGAAATTTTGAAATCAGCCAATAGGATTAGAGCTACTGAAATCTTATTGACTGATTTGAACAGCCAATAGGATTTCAGTTGCTCTAATCCTATTGGCTAATTTCAAAATTTAAGCCAATTGGAATTCAAGGTACCCCAAATTGAATGCAGTACCTTCCATTTTTCAATTTTTAGTGTATAACAGATCGGATGAAGAGAAGCCTCCACACCGCTGAAGATCACCGCTTGCTGAGGACCACCACTCTGCACCTCCCCTCTGTGCCGCCTTTGCTCCAGATAAAGATTGAAGATGATGGAGCTGCCTGGAAGAAAACTTTCACTGCTAGACTTTTGGGGCTTAGTCTTAAGCTTTTTTTATTTTTTGGGGTGGCTTTTTTTTAGATTAGAGTTTTTTTGGGCTGTAAAAGAGCTGATTGCCCTTTAAAAGGGCAGTAAAATAGCTTAATGCCCTTAAAGGGCAATGTCCATACAAATGCCCCTTTAGAGGCAATGTTTTTTTTTAGACTTAGTTTTTTTTATTTTGGGGGGTTGGTTGGGTGGGGGTTTTTACTGCTAGGGGATACTTTGTCATTTTTGTATGTAAAAGAGCTTATTTATTTTGGGCAATGCCCTACATAAGGCCATTTTAAGGGCTATTGGTAGATTATAGGGGGTGTTTTTATTTTGGGAAAGATTTTTTATTTTTATAGGGGTATTAGTTTAGGTGTAATTTTTTTTATTTTAGATAGCTTTGTTTATTTTTTTTCTGTAATTTTACATTTTTAATTTTTTTGTAATAGCTTTGGGGTTTGTAGTTTTTTAAACATAGACTGCCCTCTAGGCAGGCTTATCGCCTAGTAACATACAAAATGCTTAAAGGGACAATAATGTTGAACCCAAAATTATTCTTTCATGATTCAGATAGAGCATGCAATTTTCTTTTTTTTTTTTTTTTTTTTTTTTTTTTTTTTTTATTTCAAAGGATTTTTATTAATACAGAGAAAAAAATATTACATTCATTTGACAACACATAGATATGGGTAATTTCTGTACCATATCTAAACAACATCCAAAATATTACAAAGGATACATAGGTCATGTATAAATCAAATATATCATAAGAGGAATACAATAAGATAATAATACGAAAAGACTCCATATTTAACTATGGTATCATTGAATAACATCCTCTACCTCTGAATTTACCATTAGGGGAAAGAGGAATGAAGCAAAAAAAAGAAAGAAAGAAAAAAAAAAAAAACAATCTGAAACGCCCTTTCCCTCCCAGGAGAGAAGCTCGAGTACATTCTGCTTATCTACGTTTGAATGGTTCCATAAATTAAATTATTCTCCTCTAACTCTTCTAATACTCCTTAGTCACTATTTGCAATCAAAAGTGGGTCAGCTTTAACTAAAAAAATAACTTCTTCTGGCTTCAATATGGTCGTTGAGTCTTATTTCCGTTACTAATACTCCAAATTAAGCTGCTCAATGGCCACTGGTTAACTGACCCTAATGCCTTTAAAAACTGGACTCCCTGAAATATCTACATCTAAGATCAGCATATTTACTTCTTTATATATACCTGGTTTTCAGGACCACTATTGATACTTATTAGAGGGTACCTTTCTATTCATAAGCTCTATATAGTGCTCCTTAGAGAAACTTGATCCTAATACGCTAATTGGCACAACACTCTCTGAATCAAGCCTAGGGGAGAACAACGGGGGGGAGAAGAAAGAGAGAAAAAAAAAAAAAATACATTAAAGACCTCCTTGGACTTCACTTCTCGAATCTATTCCTCTGAAAACCAGAGCCTCGAAAGATTCCCCCTTTCAATTTGTTGTTGTATCCAAGTGGACCTTTTCCAATAAGATACCACCTGTCTCTGTGTTTCCAATGGGAGGGAGCAGATATATTTCTTCCACTTATTAAAAAACCGGGGCAGCTGTTTGGAATTAATATCTCTTATATTATATTGTTCGAATTTACTCCTATTATACATTTTTCTTAATCCTCTTGCTATCTTCTTTCGAAAATCAAGAATGTATGTTTAGAAGCCGGCCCATTTTTGGTGATCAACCTGGGTTGTCCTTGCTGATTGGACAGCACCAATAAACAAGTGCTGTCCAGTGTCCTAAACCAAAAATTGTCTGGGTCCTTAGCTTAGATGCCTTCTTTTTCAAATAAAAAAGCAAGAGAAAAAAGAAAAATTGATAATGGGAGCAAATTAGAAAGTTGCTTAAAATAGCTTAAAATAGCATGCTCTATCTAAATCATGAAAGAAAAATTTTGGGTTTAGTGTCCCTTTAATTATGCACAGTAAAACAACTTTGCAGTATACTTTCATTATTTATTTCCTTTTTCTGTAATTTAAGTCTGAAAATGGTAAATTGTCTAGTCCTGATAGAGCACATGATAAGCTTCACAAGTTTAACCTTGCCACATATGTCTCTCTAATTTGCATCTTGTTATTTATTTTTCTGCTGAAACCAAAAAAAAATAGATTTTTTTAATACAATAGCAACCAAACTCAAATCTGGACTAGCTTCTACAAGTAAGATAAACAGTTGGTGTAGTCTGGACATTGAAAAACAACTGAAGCAAACAAGATGTTAATCGGATCTAATCATGTTGACACTTTTTTTCGTAATTACATGGTGTTTGTATAAGTGAGCCTGCACTGCAAAGGATTCAAGGCTACTTAAAAAGGTTTTCTTGTACACATTCTGATGGGTTGTAATTGTGTGTTAATTTACAATTTAAATGGCAGTGACAAATGCTTTAGATATAACAAACAGTTTGAATCTTAAAGCACTGTATCCTTAATTTTGTATTTACACATAGCACATATACGGCTAGATTACAAGTTTTTCTTTATGAGTGAAAAGCAGCGTTATGGCTCTTTTTCACTACCACTGGTATTACAAGTTTTGCAGGTATAGGTGCACAGCACACTTTTTTGGCCTAGTCTACCTAGTTAAAATAAATACACAGTTACCTGTAAAATAAAAATAAAACCTAAGATAGATACAATGTAACTATTAGTTATATTGTAGCTATCTTAGGGTTTATTTTACAGGTAAGTATTTATTCTTAAATAGTTATTATTTAGTTATTAATTTTAATTTAGATTTATTTAATTATGTTCAAGTTAGTGGGTGTTAGGGTTAGACTTAGGGTTAGGTTTAGGGGTTGATAACTTTAGTATAGTGGCGGCGACATTGGGGGTGGCAGATTAGGGGTTAATAAATGTAGGTAGGTGGCGGCGATGTTAGGGGTGGCAGATTAGGGGTTAATAAGTGTAGGTAGGTAGTGACGACATTGGGGGCGGCAGATTAGGGGTTAATAACTGTAATATAGGTGTTGCGGTGTTGGGGGCGGCAGATTAGGGGTGTTTAGACTCAGGGTTTGTGTTAGGTGTAAATATAAATTTTATTTCCCCATAGCAATCAATGGGGCTACATTACGGAGCTTTACGCTCCTTTATTGCAGGTGTTAGGCTTTTTGTCAGCCGGCTCTCCCCAATGATGTCTATGGAGAAAACGTGCATGAGCACGTAAAACCAGCTCAAAGCCACGCTGGTATTTGAGTGTGGTATGGAGCTCAATTTTGCTCAATGCTTCTATATTGCCTGCTAACGCTGGGTTTTTGCAAACTTGTAATAGCATCTCTATAGGGAGGTGAGCGGTGGAAATAACTTGCCAGTTAGCACCGAGCCGCTCATAACGCAAAACTTGTAATCTAGCCAACTGATATTTGTGATACTTGAAAAATGATTATTAGAAAATTATAAGAATTGGACAAGATTGGTGCTGAGGCCATAGTAAGAGGAACTGAGGTCGGGGTCTGCTCTAAACAATGATTAAGAAGGGTTCAGCCATATAAAGTAGCGATAACATAACACAGAGGGTCAGATAATAGTGGTTGTCAGGAACCTCAGTAGCAATGGTCTACAAGAGTTAGCGACAATTAACAGGAATATGAATAACTTTGATAAACTGAGTATATGATCAGAGATTTTCAGTGTGAACACAAGATACAATGAGCTGTAACTTGGCAGATAAGGGCCAGATAGAATATTGACAAAATGATCAATCAGGAAGATCAGGTGGTAATATCCAGAAGGCCCACTGATTAAAACAGTCAGTAATGCAGATAATAATCTAACAATGGTTAGCAGGACACACAAGCAGTTATGAACAGTAGGAACACAGATGAAAATGGTCAGCATGACACACAAGCAGTTATGAACAGTAGGAATACTGATGGTAATGGTCACCATGACACAGAAGCAGTTATGAACAGTAGGAATACAGATGGTAATGGTCACCATGACACACAAGCAGTTATGAACAGTAGGAATACAGATGATAATGGTCACCATGACACAGAAGCAGTTATTAACAGTAGGAATACAGATGGTAATGGTCACCATGACACAGAAGCAGTTATGAACAGTAGGAATACAGATGGTAATGGTCAGCATGACACACAAGCAGTTATGAACAGTAGGAATACAGATGGAAATGGACACCATGACACAGAAGCAGTTATGAACAGTAGGAATACTGATGGTAATGGTCACCATGACACAGAAGCAGTT
Organism: Bombina bombina; assembly: GCF_027579735.1. NCBI lineage: Eukaryota > Metazoa > Chordata > Amphibia > Anura > Bombinatoridae > Bombina > Bombina bombina. The sequence goes on along the minus strand of NC_069503.1, from coordinate 583,580,827 downwards.
ATGAACAGTAGGAATACAGATGTCAATGGTCAGCATGACACATAAGCAGTTATGAACCATAGGAATACAGATGACAAGCGTAACATGACACACAAGCAGTTGTGAACAGTAGGAATACTGATGTTAATGGTCACCATGACACACAAGCAGTTATGAAGAGTAGGAATACAGATGTCAATGGTCAGCATGACACATAAGCAGTTATGAACCATAGGAATACAGATGACAAGCGTAACATGACACACAAGCAGTTGTGAACAGTAGGCACACAGATGACAATGGTCAGCATGACACAGAAGCAGTTATGAACAGTAGGAACACAGATGGCAATGGTCACCATGACACACAAGCAGTTATGGAGAGAAAATATGTGTGCTTGAAGGAGCGCCTCACTTGGGGCTATAGGTGGTTCAAGAATTTGAATGTGTAATATCAACATTTATATAAAAAGATGGGTTTTATGTGATGTTACTGTCCCCCAGTTATATTAGTTTGTCAGATGTATATGACTAAGATGGAGTAGAATTGAATTTACACTATGTGGTATTGCAATTTCTTGTATATGACTGGTCATTTCGTCAATACCAGTGAATTTATTGTAATACGGTGATAAATAATAGATCACCATGTTGTTTGCACAAATATGCAAACAAAGAACTGTATAGTACAATAAGTATAAATTGGATGGGTGTAAAAAAATTCTGTGTATATAAGAAGTACAGAATAGCAGTGAATAGTTTGCACTCGCAATGGTATGTCAAAGAATGCTATACACTATAGAGATTTTGGTTATTTTATGTTTTACTACAAAGGATGCATAGAGAACAAAAATAGAGATTAAAATTAACTGGTTAATAAAAACAGAGAAAGGCTATATATTTATACAGCTTTACATTGAAAAGAACCAACATATACATTTGATACCAGTTATATATCAATAGATTGTAAATAATGTAAATACTAGGCTGCTTAAAATCAGACAGTATGGATTAATAGTTAAAAAATGGATATTAATGTAAATGCTACTGTATCATCTAATAAAAAGAGTTGCGCAACTCTAAAAAAAAAAAAAAACAGTAAAAAACAAAGTATTAAACTCCAAACTTGCTACTAATGTCAGATATTGTAGATGATATCGTAGAGTAAAGGAATAAAGCTATAAGGTTTGAGTCTAGTGCATAACAAATAATATAGAAACTGCTTGGGCTAGATACTAAGTAGTATCTGTCTAGTGGTGAATAACAGTTGGTATATTCCGAATAAGAGCGGATGGTACTAGGTGAAGTGCGTCTATGTTGACACTGTAGTGGTTAGCGAAAGTATCAAAGATAGATTTAAAGGACCCAGTAATGATGCTAGAAGAATAGTGCAAATAGTACTAAGTGAAGTGCATGTGTATTGTGCATAGAGCTGACACTGCATCAGTTAAAGAGATAGAGTATAAAGAACTAGGTTTAATAGACCTAGTAATGATTCTTGAACTTATCGGACTGTTGATAAGACAAATGCTATTGTTTGGGTTGGTAATACCAATATCTCCCTATGGGGAAGTAAATATGTAAAGGAGATCAACCTATACCATAGAATATATCCTAATTTATACACATATAGGATAAATGATGGATTGGCCAATCCGTATTAAAAAACACAGGAATACTATAATATAATAATGAACCAATTAAGGTAACACACAGAGATAATAAACAGTGAAAAAAGTGCAGTAATCTTTGGAGAAAGAAAAATAAGTAAAAAATTGTGTCATTTAGGATAGTGTCCTTTTAAAATAGTGTCCTTTAGAATAGTGTCCTTAGAGGAAAGTGTGAAAGTCCACTTTGACGACTAAAGATGAGTGAAATATCCGGTGGATCTGGTATTATGTTAAAACGATGTTTGTCCCTTATCCAGTTTAAATGGAAAAATATAAATAGCCAAAAAAAACGTTGGAAAAGAAACAAAAAAAAAAAAGAACAGAACACGCTTGATGTCCCTTTATCACGGAATACAGTCAAGACAAACCCAAAATTGAGAGAATAATCAGAAGACATTGGGATTTCTTAAAGGAAGGCAACATCAAAGGGGAGAAAATAAGTAAGAAACCACACTTCATCTACAGAAGATCTCGAAACCTTAAGACAATCCTGGCACCTAGTGTCATGAAAACTAAGAAATCCAGCTTGATAAAAGGAGTTCAAGGAGACCTTCTTTAAATATAAGGCCTGCAAACATGGCCTCAAAAAGAATTCCCTCCAGTTCTTTGTCACGAAAGAAAAATTTAAAATAAATCCGATGATAAGATATAAAGACTCTTGAGAGTACCTGTGGTCTACAATATGTAGGACAAACCAGCAGATTCCTACAAGACCGAATCAGGGAGCATCTCCTCAAAATAGAAGATAAGAATATAGATGTCCCCCTCTACAAACACTTTACAGAAAAACATAATGGAGACACAAAAGCTATGAAATATATGGGACTACAAATAGTTGAAAAAACTGGAGAGGAGGCAACTTTGAAAAAAAGCTGTTTAAAAAGGGATATTTGAACTAGATAGCATACACCCTAAAGGCTTAAATGCCAATTTCGAAGTGGCACACCTTCTATAAATCTTTTAAGTCTCCGCCACTCCTCAGTAATTTATAGGTTTCATAGTACGATTCTTTCTCTGCCATTACCAACCCGAAAAAATAATAAGTATAGATATAGATATGCGGGCAACTAAATGACAATATGCCCTATCACCATACTAGTGGAATGGTTATAGATAGATGTCTAGGTATCTGATCATAAATACTTTATCCAAGACACCAATCAATTTGATCTATATGACTATATAGGCGAAATATATCAGTGTCCAACTACCCATAACTCTATGACAAACACTCTCTTTATCCCTTAAAAAAGGCAACAACCTTGTCTTATTTCTTTGGTAGATATTAGAAACTCTTGCACATAGATTACGATTTTTCGGTTACAGGGGTGCAGTGCTAACGAGCAGTTTATGCTCACCGCTCACTTACAGACAGCGCTGGTATTTTTACAAACCCGGCGTTAACCGCAAAAAAGTGGGCGTAGAGCAAAATTTTGCTCCACATCTCACCTCAATACCAGCGCTGCTTACGTTAGCGGTGAGCTGGTAAAACGTGCTCATGCACGATTTCCCCATAAGAGTCAATGGGGGAGAGCCGGCTGAAAAAAAACCTTACACCTGCAAAAAAGCAGCGTTTAGCTCCTAACGCAGCCCCATTGATTCCTATGGGGAAATAAAAGTTATGTCTACACCTAACAGCCTAACATGAACCCTGAGTCTAAACACCCCTAATCTTACACTTATTAACCCCTAATCTGCCACCCCCGACATCGCCGACACCTACATTATATTATTAACCCCTAATCTGCCGCTCCGGATACTGCCGCCACCTACATTATACTTATGAACCGCTAATCTGCTGCCCCCAACATTGCCGACACCTACATTATATTTATTAACCCCTAATCTGCCGCCCCCAATGTAGCCGCAACCTAACTACATTTATTAACCCCTAATCTGCTGCCCCCAACGTCGCCACCACTATAATAAAGTTATTAACCCCTAAACCTAAGTCTAACCCCCCCTAACTTAAATATAATTTAAATAAATCTAAATAAAATTACTACAATTAACTAAATAATTCCTATTTAAAACTAAAGACTTACCTATGAAATAAACCCTAAGCTAGCTACAATATAACTAATAGTTACATTGTATCTAGCTTAGGGTTTATTTTTATTTTACAGGCAACTTTGTATTTATTTTAACTAGCTACAATAGTTATTAAATAGTTATTAACTATTTAATAACTACCTAGTTAAAATAAAGACAAATTTACCTGTAAAATAAAACCTAACCTAAGTTACAATTACACCTAACACTACACTACAATTAAATTAATTACCTAAATTAAATACAATTAATTACAATTAATTACAATTATCTAAAGTACAAAAAAACAAACACTAAATTACAGAAAATAATAAACAAATTACAAGATTATTAAACTAATTACACCTAATCTAATCCCCCTAACAAAATAAAAAAGCCCCCCCCAAAATAAAAAAGCCCTACCCTACACTAAATTGCAAATAGCCCTTAAAAGGGCCTTTTGCGGGGCATTGCCCCAAAGTAATCAGCTCTTTTACCTGGAAAAAACATTACAATCCCCCCCCAACATTAAAACCCACCACCCACACAACCAACCCTACTCTAAGACCCACCCAATCCCCCCTTAAAAAACCTAACACTAGATGGCGTCTCTTCAATTCCGATTGGCTGATAGAATTCAATCAGCCAATCGGAATTAAGGTAGAAAAAAATCATATTGGCTGATGCAATCAGCCAATAGGATTGAACTGGCATTTTATTGGCTGATTGGAACAGCCGATAGAATGCCAGCTCAATCCTATTGGCTGATTGGATCAGCCAATAGGATTAAACTTCAATCCTATTGGCTGATCCAATCAGCCAATAGGATTTTTTCTACCTTAACAAACAATAGCATTTGTATTATCAACAGTCCGATAATTTCAAGAACCATTAAATCTAGTTCTTTTTACTCTATCTCTTTAACTGCTGCAGTGTCAGCTCTATGCACAATACACATGCACTTCACTTAGTACTATTCACAGTATTCTTCTAGCATAATTAAAGGGACCTTTAAACCTATCTTTGATACTTCGTTTCTCTAACCACTGCAGTGTCAACATAGACGCACTTCATCACCTAGCCCAAGCAGTTACTATATTATTTGTTACTCACTAGACTCAGACCGTTATAGCTTTATTCCTTTACTCTACGATATAAGCTACAATATCTGACATTAGTAGCAAGTTTGGAGTTTAATACTTGGTTTTCTACTAAGTTTTTTTTTTTTAGATTTGCACAACTCTTTTTTATTAGATGATACAGTAGTATTTACATTAATATCCATTTTTTAACTATTAATCCATACTGTCTGTCTGATTTTAAGCAGCCTAGTATTTACATTATTTAAAATCTATTGATATATAACTGGCAGTAATCACTAACAAAGTAATAAAAATATGTCAAGTTGTTAGCAGTATATTCAGATTAGACCATCATAACTTAAAGACGTAGAATCAGCAAGAGACATGGGGCTCCATTTTGCCAAATGATAAATGGATCCCATGGAACTGGGTAAGCAGCACATGAGTTAAATTAAATGTAAAGCAATTTAAAGTGTAAACAAATTAAGTTACTTAAATAACAGAGCAGATCTAAGAATATCTATATGTAAACATAAAGGCTAGACTATAAGTGGAACACAAACTTGTGCTCCCGCGAGTGGTTTATCAGCGCTCCACTTTTTTTACTATTGCGTGCCAAGTTGTGAATGTATTACAGGTCGCAAGTAAAACTTTTGCTCTCTTGCAATCACATTCTCAACGTCACAATGTTGTGAACGCAGGATCGTATGCTCACATAGACTTTATTAGAGCTTTGTTTTGAACAAAAAAAAAATAAGAACAGGCGACAGCTAGCGCAAACATGAGCACAGGATTGCATTGAGATATATGTATCTATTTCTATACATATGTATATCTGTATTTATATGTGTATATATGTCTGTAAATACAGATATACACATATAAATACTTACAGTATATACATATGTATAGAAATAAATGCATATATATTTATATTCATAGATATATTTATACATGTGTTCCTATGGATCCCTATGTAAAAGCACTTCTGGCTTCCTCCAATCGTTGCATGCCCCCTGGCATCCAGCTTGTAGAGCATGCAGTGATTGGAGGAATCCAGATTTGTCATCGATATGCTAAATACAGAAGGAGATTCGGGTGAAGGTACGGTGGTATGTTCACTGTAACACTATGGTAAATATTTAAAATAAGAAGAAGCATCTTTGTGAAGTTCAATGAATTAAAGTGCCCCTGTTTTTAAGATTATTTTAGATACTGGGCTTTAATTCATTACATTTATAATCACTTTAAGCTCATTATTCACAGATTCTCTAATACTATTGTTATGGAAGACTTTGTTCCTAAGGGGCCGAATTATCATTGTGCGAGCGGACATGATCCGATATTGCTGGTCATGTCCGCTGCACATCGGTAAATGCCGACAGCATATGCTCTCGGCATTTATCATTGCACCAGCAGTTCTTGTGAACTGCTGGTTCAATGCCGCCCCCTGCAGATTCACAGCCAATTGTCCGCTAGCAGGGGGTGTCAATCAACCCGATCGTATTCGATCGTGTTGATTTCTGGCGATGTCTGTCTGCTGCCTCAGAGCAGGCGGACAGGTTATGGAGCAGCGGTCTTTAGACCGCTGCTTCATAACTTGTGTTTCCGGTGAGCCTGAAGGCTCGCCAGAAACACGGGGCATCAAGCTCTATATGGAGCTTGATAATTATGCCCCTTAGAGTCTAGTTGCTTGTTCTGGATTTTTCATCTCTTGCCACCTGTCCCAATCCTGCTGCTGATTGTCACCTCTTGTTTTTGACCTCAGGCTTCTCCCTACCAGATTTGTCCTCCTGGTTTGATGCTTGATACACTGTCTCCTGGGGGAACCTGGTGCTCCTATACTTCATCTCTGGATTTCACAAATTCCACCCTTCATTTCCTCCCTCTCTGCCATGTATCTGTTTCATTGATGCTCTACATGATATGATATTATTGTTTTTTGGGATTCATTTATCTATTGAAGTTTGCTGCATATTTAATTGTTCCAACTTTATGATTTGCTATTTATTTTTAATGTTTCTCATCAAAAATAATATTTCTTTCATATGGAGTATTTTAAATGTTTGCATGTTGTTTTGAACAATGTATGTATTGCATTGAGTTAGTTTTTAAATTGGTCAGGCTTCAGGTATATTAAGTAGCGTAACATGCTGATGTCATCTATGAGTAAGCACCAAATGAAGGTGCAAAACACACAAGAGGGTCGATTTATGAAGCAGTGGATGCTCCTTCCGACCCACTCCGCTTCAGTTCCGCCTAAGACCGCTGCTCCTTAACTCATCCGCCACCTCTGAGGTAGTGAACAGCAATCAACCAGATCGAATAAGATCGGGTTGATTGACACCCCCTGCTAGCAGCTGATTGGCCGCAAATCTGCAGGGGGCAGTATTGCACCAGCAGTTCACAAGAACTGCTGGTGCAATGATAAATGCCGACAGCATATGCTGTCGGCATTTATCGATGTGCGGCTGGACATGATACGCTACATCGTATCATGCCCGTCTGCACAATGATAAATTGAGCCCATAATGTTTCTTTGGAAGATGCCTCCTTGTGTACAATCTTTCTTTTAATGCTTTTTTGTATAAAGTACTTCAGTTTTATATGGTTTGGTTTGTGTGCGGCAGTATCCCTTATTGCATTCCAGGTAATTTCCGTGGAATATGAACATAAGGGAGAACCAGCTACAAGCAGGTTATTTGCAATATTTACCTCATAAATAAGCATTTCTGCAAAACTAATTGCTTAAAGGTCTAAATAATCATCAAATAGAAACACTAATAAAGCCATACCCCTAGGCCAGGTGATAAACATGGCGGTGGTGTTGGGATCCTGCTCTCCCCCTCCTGCACGTATCAGTACCTACCTCCAATCCCATCTCTCTCCTTCTCTTCCTTTGAAGTCCACTGTATTCGCCTGTTCTCTACCTCCTCTCCCTTAAAGTGGCAGTCATCTATCGCCGTCCTGGACCTACCTCCCATTTCCTTGACAACTTTGCCGCCTGGCTTCCTTACTTTCTCTCTACAAATATACCAACCCTAATCTTGGGGACTTCAACATTCCCATTGACAACCCGTCTTCCCCTGCTGCCTCTAAACTTCTTTCACTCACATCCTCCTTCGGTCTCTCACAATCCACCCTATTCCCTACCCACCGTGATGGACCCTCCATTGACCTGGTATTTTCCTACCTCTGTTTTATATCTGACCTCACCTTTCACCCTTTTCCCATTTCAGACCATCACCTGGTCACCTATAATATTAATGCAACAGCTAAACCCACTCCTCCATCCCGCCACCGCAGCTGTAGAAATCTACATGCTGTGGATCCGCTCCAATTTTCAAAGATTATTCAAGATCTCCTCCCTCACACTTCCACTATAACCTGCCCTGATCTCGCAACAACCCACTATAACAAAACTCTCTCCTCTGCACTAGACACACTTGCCCCTCCCCAGCTGCGCAAAACATCACGCCGTCAGTTGCAGCCCTGGCACTCTTAGCAAACACGCTATTTGCAAAAATTCTCCCGTACTGCTGAGCGTGTCTGGAGGAAAACTCACTCTGAACCTGACTTCACACAGTATAAGTTTATCCTTTGTTCATACACTTCTGCACTTCACTTAGCCAAGCAAACCTACTTCTCTTCTCTTATATCTACTCTTTCCTCAAACCCTAAACGACTCTTCTCCACCTCTCTCCTCTACCCTCCTGCTCCACCCCCCTCATCTGTATTTAGTGCTCAAGACAAAGCAGACTACTTTTTAAACAAAACACATTCTATCTGGAGCAACATCCCAACACCAACTGCAATATTCCATCAACAGGCCCAATTACTCCCTCTGCCACCCTCTGCATCTTCTACCCAGCCACTGAGAATGAAGTTTCCAACTTACTATCTTCCTTATGCCTCACTACCTGCCTGCTCGACCCTATCTCTTCCCACCTAATACCCTCCCTATCTTCCACCCTCACTCCTGTCATTCCCATCTTCTTTAAAACACGTAAAAGTTACTCCCGTACTCAAAAAACCCTCCCTTGACCCTAATTCTCCTGAAAGCTACCGCCCCATATCACTGCTTCCACTAACATCAAAACTCCTTGAAAAACTAGTTTACAATTGCCTAATCCACTTCCTGTCCGCCAACTCCTTGCTTGACCCCCTGCAATCCGGATTCCACCCCAAACACTCAATTGAGACTGCCCTTACCAAGGTTACTAACGATCTTCTCTTTGCTAAAAATATTGGCCACTACTCCATACTCATCTTACTTGACCTCTCAGCTGCCTTCGACACAGTTGACCATCCCCTCCTCCTACAGAACCTTAGCTCTGTTGGCCTCTGTGACACTGCTCTTTCCTGGATTCACTCTTATCTTTCTCACAGGTCTTTCTCTGTTTCATTTGCCGGCGACTCCTCCTCTCCAATGCCTCTGTCTGTTGGAGTACCTCAAGGATCTGTTCTGGGTCCTCTACTCTTCTCCATTTATACTTCTTCACTGGGTAAACTTATCAACAGTTATGGCTTCAAATATCACCTCTATGCTGATGACACCACCTCCTCTCATGCTAGACTGCAAGACTTCTGTCGTGCAGCACCTACCCTCTGGAACACTCTCCCTCGTACTATCAGGCTTTGCCCTAATCTTTCTTCCTTTAAATGCTCTCTGAAGACTTTTCTGTTTAGAGAAGCCTACCACCCAACTCAATAATATTTCTCTTACCTAACATTTCCCTCATCTAACTCTGCATTAACATCTTTCTCAATCTTGCAGTCCTCACCTCCTATTTCTCAACCTCCTACCCTTCTAGATTGTAAGTTCCCGCGGGAATAGGGCTCTCGATTCCTCCTGTATGTGTTTGTAAATTCTGTCCTGTCTCTTAGTCTTAGAAGTTTTATATTATTGTTTTATTTAAATGAACTGTATCCATGGACAGCTCTGCAGAATATGATGGCGCTCAATAAATAAAGTATTATAATAATAATGATAATAATAATAAAAATTTCTGCAATTACCTATACAATTTTCTTACAAAAGGTCATGGATGGTGCGTCAGAAGAAAATGTAATCCTGCAGCATAACCCCAAATATTGTATTAATGGGATCCTATAACATGCTATGGAATCTGTTAGCTCTACGGAATGTGTTGGTGCTCTACAAATAACTGATTATAACAGAAACAAATGCACCAAGATAATATAGTATGATATGAAAATTGAAGTCTAGCACTAAAAATGGAACTACTTACAGGATATCAGAAATTTTAATAGTATATTTGTTAACATTGTTCATAGTTCTAGTGTAATGTGTTCACTATTTTAATAACATTGTTGTGCTTGTTTAAAGGGACATTCTGACCAAAATTTAAATGAACATAGATGAATTACATCTTTGAATGTATTGGCAAAAACGTTTCTAGTAAAAGTTATCACGGATTTAGTGTTATTATTATTTTTCCCTGCACGTACATGTAAAGTATAGCTAGATTCTCTCAGTGCACTAGTATAATCTTTTTTTGTATAGTCCGTTGTTGTGGGTGTGACTGATATTTACATATTTCACACGTTTTGCCTGCTCTAATAGGGAGAAACGTAAGTTTTGGACAATATTGTGCAGGGGTAAAACAATACTTTGTAGAGTGTAAATGCGGAGCTAAGTCTTGTTTAGTACTTTCTGTTTATTTCAATAAGATATGCAAATAGTAAACCATGGCACGATATTTAGAAAGCACAAAGTAAAAAAAAAATCAGTAAATGTGAACTACTGAAAGATATTAAATAGGAAAAATGAACACATTATGGAGGACGATAATTCGTTATTGGCAACTATGTAAACAAGGGCTATGATGGGTGACAGACCCAAATAGACCTTTTTTAGCATGTGGTTCTAAAAATTTAAAAACTTTATTTACATCAGGAATACAAAAAACTATCTTGTCCTGAACTACTTGTGCTATTAAAATTTGCAATTTTAAGGGTAGAAATTCCATTTTCCTTTTTTAAAAGCATGCTTATTTGTGTCAATAAAATAAAAATGTTTTGATTTATAACAATGTGTAAAATTAAAGAAGTTTGATTTAATGTCACATTTGAATGAGTTGACTGTGCAAAATAAAGTTGCTGCTTATCAATAAAAAAAGTTCCTGGGGCAGTATTGACACATGCATCAATATAGACATCGCAAGCCGAATAAGATTCATTTTCGATCAAGTATGCATGACTGAAGTGTAAGCAATGAGGTCTTCTATTATGTCTCGTGTGTATTGAGGTCACTACTGACCATACTTTCGTATCAATGGTAAAGGAAATCAATATTGCTGATTGGCAGATAATTAAGCTCTGCTAGTGGATAAATGTTCTATAATTAAAATTAAATATATATATGAAAAAAGATCAATTCTCTTATATATTAGTGATTGATGTAAATATTAATAATATGTAAGAAAATGGTGATTTATTTGGCCTGTTTTGTGACATAGAACTATTATAGTTAAATTATAGATCAGGACTATTCAACTTTTTTTTTCCAAGTAATAACAAACACATATAGAAAATAGTTACATATGTTTTAGTTTCAACAGATATCCCAGTACTAGTATAAATAAAATGTTATGCACAAATTTTCACCAAGTTCCCCCCAAAAAAAACCCCCAAGTCAAAAGATTCCTCTAATCAAAGTTACCAATGTGATACCCAAATTAAGCCCCTAACCTATATTTAGGAAGTTACCTGAATCAGGTTTTCTGTATTGATCCTGGAATCTTAAATTCTGAATATTAAAGGGAAATTGTACGCCAACATTTTCTATAACGTATATGAAAGAGCATCATTTACACTTCTTAAACTAGTTTTTGGACTGCAATATTAATTTTCTAATGCCTACAAACCCTAACAAGCTGTTAAGGAGAATTGCTTCTGCTTTACTTTTAAAGAGGTGTAAGCCTCTGCAAGTATGATACATAAACATACAGGCCTCGATCCGATATGCAGCGTCACCCGCAAAAGCCGGCGACGCCAAATTTTGCGCTGGTTTCGTATCACATATACGGCGTAACATAGAAGTTACGCTCGTATATTTCTGCCTTCGGCCGTAGTTTTTTGGCCCATAGACAGGTATACCAAACCAGCGCAGTTTGGTATCCAATATACAGCGTAAGGACTTACGTGGCGAAAATGGAGAAATCCTACTCCATTTTCACCTCGCCACAAATTGCAGGCGTAGTAAGCCTTACGCTGTCTATTGGAGCCCCGTAACTCCCTAAACTAGCTGCAAAATAAAACCTAACACCTAACGAATGCGCAATGTCTATCTACCTGTCAACCGCGAACTGCTAAATAAAGCCTAACACCTAATGCATGCGCAATGTCTAGCTACCTGTCAACCGCGATGCCCCGCCGCAATCCCTAATAAAGTATTTAACCCCTAAACCCGCCGCTCCCGGACCCCGCCGCCACCTACATTAAATGTATAACCCCCTAATGTGAGCCCCTACACCGCCGCCATGTACATTACCTACCCCCTAATGTGAGCCCCTACACCGCCGCCATGTACATTACCTACCCCCTAATGTGAGCCCCTACACCGCCGCCATCTACATTACCTACCCCCTAATGTGAGCCCCTACACCGCCGCCATGTACATTACCTACCCCCTAATGTGTGCCCCTACACCTCCGCCATCTGCATTACCTACCCCCTAATGTGAGCCCCTACACCACCGCCATGTACATTACCTACCCCCTAATGTGAGCCCCTACACCGCCTCCATCTACATTACCTACCCCCTAATGTGAGCCCCTACACCGCCGCCATGTACATTACCTACCCCCTAATGTGAGCCCCTACCCCGCCGCCATCTACATTAACTACCCCCTAATGTGAGCTCCTACACCGCCGCCAGCTATATTAAAACTATTAACCCCTAATCTAATCCCACTATATCGCCGCCACCTATATTAAATTATTAACCCCTAATCTAATCCCCCTATAACGCCGCCACCTATATTAAATTAATTACCCCCTAAAATACTAAACTATCCCTACCACTAAACCTAAGTCTAACCCTACAAATAGCTCTGAAAAGGGCTTTTTGCGTGGCATCACCCCAAAGTAAACAGCTCTATTGCCAGCCCTTTAAAGGGCTTTTTGCGGGGCTTTGCCCCAAAGTAATCAGCTCTTTTACTAGCCCTTAAAAGGGCTTTTTGCGGGGCATTGTCACAAAGTAATCAGCACTTTTGCCTCTAATCTAAATCCCCCTACACCGCCGCCACCTATAATAAATGTATTACCCCCAAATCTAATCCCCCTACACCGCCGCCACCTATATTAACTATATTACCCCCTAATCTAATCCTCCTACACCGCCGCCACCTATATTAACTATATTAACCCTAATTATATTAGGGTTAATATAGTTAATATAGTTATTATATTATATATATTAACTATATTAACCCTAATTATATTAGGGTTAATATAGTTAATATAGTTATTATATTATATATGTATTAAGTATAATAACCCTATCTAACTCTAACACCCCTAACTAAATTCTTATTAAAATAAATCTAATTAATATTAATATTATTAATTAAAATATTCCTATTTAAATCTAAATACTTACCTATAAAATAAACCCTAAGATAGCTACAATATAATTAATAATTACATTGTAGCTATTTTAGGCTTTATATTTATTTTACAGGTAACTTGGTATTTATTTTAACTAGGTACAATAGCTATTAAATAGTTAATAACTATTTAATAGCTACCTTGTTAAAATAATTACCAATTTACCTGTAAAATAAATCCTAACCTAAGTTACAAATACACCTACACTATCAATAAATTAAATAAACTACAAATATCTCAACTAAAATACAATTAAATACACTAAATTAAATTACAAATAAAAACAAACACTAAATTACAAAAAATAAAAAAGATTACAAGAATTTTAAGCTAATTATACCTATTATAAGCCCCCTAATAAAATAATAAAGCCCCCCAAAATAAAAAAATGCCCTACCCTATTCTAAATTAAAAATTAACCAGCTCTTTTACCAGCCCTTAAAAGGGCTTTTTGCGGGGCATGCCCCAAAGTAATCAGCTCTTTTGCCTGTAAAAAAACCCCACAATACCACCCCCCAACATTAAAACCCACCACCCACATACCCCTACTCTAAACCCACCCAAACCCACCTTAAAAAACCTAACACTAAGCCCCAGAAGATCTCCCTACCTTGAGTCGTCTTCACCCAGCCGGGCCGAACTCTTCATCCAATCCGGGTGATGTCTTCATCCAAGCGGCAAAGAAGAAGTCTTCCATCCGGCGATGTCTTCATCCAAGCAGCAAAGAAGAAGTCTTCCATACCGGCCATGTCTTCATCCAAGCGGCAAAGAAGAGGTCCTCCATCGGGCGAAGTTTTCCTCCAAGCGGCATCTTCAATCTTCTTTCTTCCGACCTCCGATGCGGAACATCCAGCTGGCCCGACGACTGAAAGACGAATGAAGTTTCCTTTAAATGATGTCATCCAAGATGGCGTCCCTAGAATTCCGATTGGCTGATAGGATTCTATCAGCCAATCGGAATTAAGTTAAGAAAATCTGATTGGCTGATTCAATCAGCCAATCAGATTCAAGTTCAATCCGATTGGCTGATCCAATCAGCCAATCAGATTAAGCTCGCATTCTATTGGCTGATTGGATCAGCCAATCGGATTGAACTTGAATCTGATTGGCTGATTGAATCAGCCAATCAGATTTTCTTACCTTAATTCCGATTGGCTGATAGAATCCTATCAGTCAATCAGAATTTGAGGGACGTCATCTTGGAACTTCATTCGTCTTTCAGTCGTCGGGCCAGCTGGATGTTCCGCGTCGGAGGTCTGAAGAAAGAAGATTGAAGATGCCGCTTGAAGAAAAACTTCGCCCCGATGGAGGACCTCTTCTTTGCCGCTTGGATGAAGACATCGCCAGGATGGAAGACTTCTTCTTTGCCGCTTGGATGAAGACATCGCCCGGATGGAAGACTTTTCAGGGCTATTTGTAGGGTTAGACTTAGGTTTAGTTGTAGGGATAGTTTAGTATTTTAGTGGTTAATTAATTTAATATAGGTGGTGGCGGCATAGGGGGATTAGATTAGGGGTTAATAATTTAATATAGGTGGTGGCGGTATAGGGGGATTAGATTAGGGGTTAATAATTTAATATAGCTGGCGGCGGTATAGTGGAATTAGATTAGGGGTTAATAATTTTAATATAGCTGGCGGCGGGGTAGGAGCTCACATTAGGGGGTAGTTAATGTAGGTGTATATTATATACCGTTATTCTCGCCATTAAATGGGCTTTCTAAAGATACCATTATTTTCATCATATCTTATAATTTACTTTAAAAAAATATAAAATATGATGAAAAAATGGAAAAACACACACTTTTTCTAAATTTGACCCCCAAAATCTGTTACACATCTACAACCACCAAAAAACACCCATGCTAAATATTTTCTAAATTTAGTTCTGAGTTTAGAAATACCCAATGTTTACATGTTCTTTGCTTTTTTTGCAAGTTATAGGGCAATAGATACAAGTAGCACTTTGTTATTGCCAAAGCATTTTTTTTCCAATATTAGCGATAGTTACATTGTAACACTGATATCTATCAGGAATCCCTAAATAACCCTTCACATGTATATATTTTTAGACACCCCAAAGTATTGGCCCATTTTGTTATATTTCATGTCACCATTTCACCGCCAAATGCGATCAAATAAAAAATTGTTAACTTTTTCTCAATTTTTTTACAAACTTTAGTTTTTTCACTGAAATTATTTACAAACAGCTTGTGCAATTATGGCACAAATGGTTGTAAATACTTCTCTGGGATGCCCTTTTATTCAGAAATAGTAGAAATTTAGGCCTTTGGCATTACGTTTTGGTAACTAGAAGGTCGCTAAATGCCACTGCACACCCCACTTGTATTATGCCCAGCAATGAAGGGGTTAATTAG
Organism: Bombina bombina; assembly: GCF_027579735.1. Classification (NCBI taxonomy): domain Eukaryota; kingdom Metazoa; phylum Chordata; class Amphibia; order Anura; family Bombinatoridae; genus Bombina; species Bombina bombina. The sequence goes on along the minus strand of NC_069503.1, from coordinate 583,565,056 downwards.
GTAGCTTGTAGGGTTAATTTTAGCTTTAGTGTAGAGATCAGCCTCCCATCTGACACATCCCACCCCCTGATCCCTCCCTGACCCTCTTAAACAGCTCTCTTCCATCCCCCACACCACAATGGTCACCCTCATCTTAAGTACTGGCAGAAAGTATGCCAGTACTAAAATAAAAGGGTATTTTTATTTTATATTTTTTTTATATTTTCTGCAGTATTGGATCCCCCCTTACCACCCAACTTCCCTGAGCTTGCTGTAAACATAGGAGCTGCCCCTCCACATTAACAAACCCCCCTCCCCCTCCCAGATCCCTTTGCAGTCACAGATCCCCCTCTCCTCCTTCACCCTCCTCCCTCCTTCCCACTAAGTGCCTGTGTCAGGTAGTGTGGCGTAGTGGTCCCACCTGCTCCCACCCCCTTTCACGCCCCCTTCAGTCCACTTTCCGCCCCTCTCCCTCCTCCTCCAGGGATTGGCCACCCATCCGCCTCCCTCCAAGCCCTCCCTCCGATCGGTAGTTCGGCACCATCGCTGGCCGATACAAAGAGGGTCACAGAGAGGCCCTTTCTGCATCAATAGGTGCCTAAAGGGTATTTCACGATGCCTCAATATCAAGGCATTGCTGCAATACCCTGAGAGCAACTGGAAGCGATCACGATCACTTCCAGGGCTTAAGTTTACTAAGGACGTGCTATGTACGTCCTTGGTCATTAACTGTTCTTTTTTTGAGAATGTACATAGCACCTCCTTGGTCCTTAAAGAGACACTGAACCCAATTTTTTTTTCTTTCATGATTCAGATAGAGCATTACATTTTAAGCAACTTTCTAATTTACTCCTATTATCAAATTTTCTTCGTTCTCTTGCTATCTTTATTTTAAAAGCAGTAATGTAAATCTTAGCAGCCAGCCCATTTTAGGTTCAGCACCATGGATAGCGCTTGCTTATTGGAGGCTTACATTTACTCACCAATAAGCAAGTATAACCCAGGTTCTCAACCAAAAATGGTCCGGCTCCTATGCATCACATTCCTGCTTTTTAAATAAAGATAGCAAGAGGATGAAGCAAAATTGATAATAGGAGTAAATTAGAAAGTTGCTTAAAATTACATGCTCTAGCTGAATCATGAAAGAAAAAAATGTGGGTTTAGTCTATTTATATTGTAGATATCTGGCCTTTGTTTGGTAAATAATAGAATTTGATAAAATGATTATATTTCCATAACCAATCAATTTGAAGAGTAGAGCTCAATGTCATACAACTATTTCTAACCTCTCTAATAATTTAGTTTCAAATTATTTTAAATATAAAAATATTTTCACTAAAGTTATTGTCATAACGTGGGATATTCATTTTGTGTGCACGTAGTGAGCCACATGATTTAACTTAAGTTTAACTTCTGTGAACTAAATTAATGTAAAGAGTTAATTGTAATAATGTTTGTGAACTTAAAGGGACATTGTACTATTTTTTTTCTCTCTCATGCATATGAACGTGCAGCATTTAACCTTTTAATGCTGTTATGCCGTTCTATTCCGTCATAATTACACTGGGCTTTAAAGCCGTTATTACGGAATAGAACGTCATAGCTAATGGCTGTCCTGGAGCCTTCTTTGCTTTCAGGATTTGATCGCGGTCTGGAGGGCATTCCTAGGGTTGTAGGGACGCCCCTAGATGCGATCCAATAATTGAAATCTCGCAATCATGTGCACGATCGCGTGGTTTCAATTTGTCTACATCGGAACAGTGGTTCCGATGTAGACACTTTAACCCTGTTGCGAAAGGGTTAAATGTGTCAAAAATATGTTTGTCTGTAAAATGTTGTTAAAGGTATTGAAACTGAAACTAATACTACTGTAATGGTTTTGTACGTCTTTCTAATCCTCACTGGCTGATATAGAGAACTGCCTCTGTTTGACTGGAGGAGGAGGACACACCTCCACTTGTACTAAAACAAAACATTTGTTTATTTAGGACAGGGATATAAGTTTAAAATTACCCTCTTTTAAATAAACAAAGTCCTAACAATACTATATATCTTAAGGAACTATCCACTATAATCCCCCACAACAATATTTCTCTAACTAATCAAATAATGAAATAACACCACCATCTAGTATGCAAGTTAAAATGATGTAGAGAGATCATGGAATTAGTAGTTTGGCCACTCAAAGTATTATAAAAGGTATTTTGAAAAAAAAATTAGCCACCAAAACATTTACCCAACCACACTGAGGCTTCTTGGTCATCAAAAGACCAACTATGGTAGTTTAAAAAATAAAATGTGGTACTTGCCCTATTAAACAAAGAAAACAGAAGTGCGTATGCAGTCTCAAATGTATCTAATTTGGAAAACGATATTCCGTCCAGGTGTGGATGAAAAAATAAGATAGAATGGATTTTATGGACCTTAGTTTTACAAGTGGCGCATACATTTGTAATGGCTTAGACATTCTTTATACACAGAACTAGAGTGAATACTTTTTAATTAATAATATTATGAAGTTTGAATCAACCACGTTATGCTCTGATACTCTTTTTAGATGCAACAGAACTGTTTTGTGGTGGGACAAAAATATTAACTTTAGTCAGTTCAAGACAAAGGTCATACTAGCCCAATTGTGTTTGTTTTGACTATCATCTATGATGGTAAATAGGCTGGTACTATAGCCTACAAATCTGGCTACAAGGGAGACTACAACTAAAACAATAATTAAAAGCACAGCATCTTCTATGCTTAGCTCACTAGGGATTTGGATGTGACTCTGATAAATACTTGAAAACACAAGGAATGTGTAAAAAGAACTTCCAGATTAAAAGTATTAGTGGAATTGCTATTAGCAGGGTACCTATACCATTGGAGAAAATATGTAAAGAAAATGTAAAACATTTTTTGGCTGATACATATATATATCTGAGGAACATCTGCAAACATTTAAATAAATCAAGCAACACACATAGTGCACTGACTCATATGCCCACCTCATTCCCCTTTCCACCAAACACTACTCCACAAGGGGGCAGGTGCAGATGGGATGGTTGTATTAAAGTCTGAGGGTCTGTTTCCCTGGAATTGCCTAAATGGAGAATGAGGAAAGGCCTGTTATTCTGGACCTGCCTCATAGTAGACACAGTTCGACCCACCATGAGAAAAGTGTGGCTTGCATGTCTCATGGCCTTTTTAGACTCATTTATCCTCACTTTCCTATAAAAAGACCCTGAATCACACTCAACTGTAACTTGTACTCTTCAGGTGTTCAACACATAATCTTTAGTTATTGCCCAAGCAGAAAAAAAAATCTTCACATAAATTTTTAGGAGAACTCACCAACATCATTTTACAGCAAGGGTTTTTACATCTTATTTTGCTGTCGTTCATTCCAAAGAAAAGTCATACTCTATCATAGACCTTATTTTCAATATACAAAAAAAATAATCTATCTACTTAAACAGGAATATTTGGAAATGTAATGAATAACCTATCAAAATTAAGACTAAATACATAAGATACAACAGACCTGTCTGAATATTTTTTTCTAAAGTAATCAACATTCATCTAATATATGAATGTATTTCAGCCCCAAATCATTTGCAAATCAGAATTATTTAAATTTAGGAGGCCCATGCCACAGCTAGGGAAGAAGGAGACAGGGCCTGTTGCTGATGGTCATTGATTTAAATGGGAAGTTTAATTAATTAATTAATTCATTCATTCATGTAAGTTTTGATTTATACTTTAGAACTTAATCACTACATTACAACATATCATAATAAATATATTTGTGTGAATATATATATATTTAATTATTTACGGCCAGATTACAAGTTTTGCGTTATGAGCAATGCGGTGCTACCGTGGAGTTTTTTATCACCGCTCACTTACCTGCAGCACTGGTATTACAGGTTTTTACAAACCCGGTGTTAAAAGGCAAGAAGTGAGCGTAGAGCAAAATTGAGTTCCATACCGCACTTTAATACCAGCGCTGCTTAAGTGAGCGGTGAGCTGGTCGTACGTGCTCGTGCATAGACATCAATGGGGAGAGCCGCTGAGAAAAAGTCTAACACCTGCAAAAAAGCAGCGTAAATCTCAGTAACGCAGCCCCATTGATTCTTATGGGGAAATAAAAGTTATGTTTACACCTAAAACCCTAACATGAACCCCGAGTCTAACACCCGTAATCTTACACTTATTAACCCCTTATCTGTCGCCCAAACATCGCCGACACCTGCATTATACTTATTAACCCCTAATCTGCCACTCCAGACACCGCCGCCACCTACATTATATTTATTAACCCCTAATCTGCTGCCCCCAACATCGCCGCCACCTACATTATATTTATTAACCCTTAATCTGCTGCCCCAATGTTGCTACAACCTACCTACACTTATTAACCCCCAATCTGCCGCCCCCAAAGTCGCAGCAGCCACTATTCTAAATGTATTAACCCCTAAACCTAAGACTAACCCTAACCCTAACACCCCCTAACTTAAATATAATTTAAATAAATCTAAATAAAACCTACAATTATTATCTAAATTATTCCTATTTAAAACTAAATACTTACCCATAAAATAAAGCCTAAGCTAGCTACAATATAACTAATAGTTACATTGTATCTAGCTTAGGGTTTATTTTTATTTTACAGGCAAAATATAAAAAAGCCCCCCCCCCAAATGAAAAAAACCCAAGCCTTAACTATCAATAGCCCTTAAAATGGCCTTTTGCGGTGCATTTCCCCAAAGAAATCAGCTCTTTTACATGTAAAAAAAAAATACAAACAACCCCCCCAACAGTAAAACCCACCACCCACACAACCAACCCCCAAATTCACTTACCGGGAGAAGTCTTCATCCAAGTGGCAAGATGTCCTCAACAAAGCTGGCAGAAGTGGTCCTCCAGACGGGCAGAAGTGGTCCTCCAGATGGGCAGAAGTCTTCATCCAAACGGCATCTTCTATCTTCATCCTTCTGGCGCGGAGCGGGTCCATCTTCAAGACATCCGACGCGGAGCATCCTCTTCATCCGACAGACTAAGGTACCTAAGGTACCTTTAAATGACGTCATCCAAGATGGCGTCCCTTAGATTCCGATTGGCTGAAAGAATTCTATCAGCCAATCGGAATTAAGGTAGAAAAAATCCTATTGAACTTCAATCCTATTGGCTGATTGGATCATAACTCATAACTACTGACTTTAGAATGCGTTAGGAATCTTGGAGGTAGAGGGTGTACCGCTCACTTTTTGGCCTCCCAGGACAAACTCGTAATATCAGTGCTATGGAAGTCCCATAGAAAAAAGACTTTACAAACTTACTATACTATTTGGAATATACTTCATCCTCTCTAGGGACAGGGGCAATATGAGCCATTTCCACTTCTGTGCTTTGCAGTTTTGGAGTTTTTTGATGCTGCTCACATTTAAGCACCACTGTAGGCCATTTCTCATTGAGAAGCCCATGCATATAACATATTGTTTTTCAGCAGACCCAGCAGATACAAACTAAACAATTTTTTGTATATATCATGAAATTCAAGAACTCTACATCAAACTATGTCAATGTATATTTTTCATTAAAATTTTAATAAATAAGGTTGCAAACAATCACCTAGATTATGAGTTTTGCACTACATAGGGTGCAAAACTAACGTCAAAATTTTTTGTGCATTATTGCACTCTCCATAGCGCTGCCATTACGAGTTACTGAAAAGCCTCCTTGTGCTGTGTGTTATGGTGAGTTAAGCTCCATACCTCACAAAAGCCAAGGGCTGAGTTTACGTGTTCGTGCACCCTTTCCCCCATAGACATCAACGGGGAGAGAGTGTTAGAAAAAAAACTAACATTTGCGATTACGGAATGGAGATCGCCGTAATGCAACCCCATTAATGTCTATGGGGAAAACCCTCAAACACAAACCCCTAGTCTAAACACCCCTAATCCGCCACTCCCTGACACTAAATAAAATGATTAACCCCTAATCCGCCGCTCCTCGACATCGCAGACACTAATAAAAGTTATTAACCCGGAGGACGGAGCCGGCAATCCAGTGGAATGGCCACACATTAAGTGAGCTCTGCAAACCCTGTCCTGTCTTTACCCTTTTGGCAGAGCCCCGGGAAATAATTTAAACCAAATCTGCTTTCTCAAAGCTCCATTCACCCCACTGAGCCACCAACTAAATCCGTTCAGTGCCTGGACATGCATATAGATCACACAGATCAGACTGGACTAAAGTAAGTGGCAAATAAACTCGCAATTATTGAACTGGTAGGATCAGGGGGCTGCCTAATAGAAGGAGATCCGTATACCGATTTACCTCAGCAATCCACAGTGGCAATAAATTTAACCAGATCGCAAAACTGTACTGACTACTGCGCTAGACCACTTAGCTGATAACACTTTCCCTGAGAAGCTAGGCCCTTATAGGCCACAACACGCTTTTCATATTTGTGGCGTTGAGCATACATACTACTCCCTTCAGCAACACTCAAGTCCGGATTTCCCATAAAGTGAACCTATAAGTAGCAGGTCCCACACGCCTGATATCTATACTTTGCCTTCAGTCTGCTCTTACTTCTGCAGCCCCTCACATCAACAGTGGGTGTTGCTGACCACAGCTCATACCGGTCATAGTGAAGACATTCATCTTTACAGCTGCACGCTCTACGCACCTGGGAAATAATACAACATGGTATATGTGCTTTACTTTACCAGCTTAACCACACAAGTTGATAACACCTAATATCTGGACATAATCTAAATTGTAGATTAATCCCCCTTTGTTAGGGGCAAAATCAACATAACCAGCTATAGATTTCATAAACCTAGGTGCAGCTCTACCCCTGAAAAATAATTTCTGTCAATTCATATATTATAAAATTTAATTATAATCTTTGCACTATAAATAATCTATACTACACATTATATATACCTTCTTTACCCTTTGAAGGCTTTATCACCCTGCAAGCTTAATAGTGATCTTACTCTATATGACGCTGAACATCTATCACATAGCCCACTGCAGCCTTTGTCACTGTTAGGTTCACTACCTTTATTATCTTTAAACCCTACAAAAACTGAATCCTCAACCTATAATACTCAGCCACTCATCTGGTCTCAATAACCTTTACAAATAAATACTCTGAAAACTATCATCATCATGTTGCCTAAAAAATTAAAGCAGTCTGATAAACAGACGAAACTCCTGCACAAACAAAACCATCAGTTAGTGCTTTTTTCAAATTATCTGAAACGCTGACATCACCTTCACCTGTTCGCCTATCTGCACTCAGTGCTTCTCTCATACATCCTTCAGACATTGAGGATGAAGATACAACAGAATCTATCCAAGTATCTAAGTCTTTCCTAGACTCCCTTTCCTCCAAACAAGATCTTAATGACCTCCTCATCCAAGTATAACAGTGCATTAAGGATGAAATATCGGAAATTCGCAAGGAAGTAGTTGACATAAGGAATCGGGTAGATACTGTACCTTGGAACACGAGACCAAGACAAATCACTCCCAACGGGAAAATATGCAACATATTTAGGATCAAGAACTACTACTCTTACAAATGCAAGATAAACTTGAAGATCTCGAGAACAGGGAACGTAGGCAGAACTTGAGAATCAGGGGAGTTCCTGAATCTATACTTCCTGAAGCTATACAGGATTTTCTACAAGATCTTTTTTCCTTTATCCTTGATTCTGAACCAGAAACACCAATAGCCATCGACCAAGCTCATAGAGTGCTCAGACCTAGACCATCAAAAAACGCTCCACCCAGAGACATTGTTCTCAAGCTATGATTTCCAAATTAAAGAAAACATAATGAAAGCGGCCCGCTTAAGAAACCAACTTACCTTCAAAGGTCACAAAATCCAAATATTCACTGACCTAGCGCCACGCACACTGCAAAGGAGAAGAGAATTCCGCCCTTTAACTCAACTGTTGCTTAGCCAGAATATTAAAGGGACAGTATACGCTCATTTTCATATAACTGCATGTAATAGACACTACAATAAAGAATAAGATGCACAGATACTGATATAAAAATCCAGTATAAAAATGTTTAAAAACTTACTTAGACGCTCTCAGTTTAGCTCTGTTGAAAAGGTAGTTGGAAAGTCCATTACAAGTGGGAAATAAGACACTCCACCCTCCCCCTTCTTTTGCATATGAAAAGACCCTTTACACAAACAGAAGCAAGCTTGAGAAGGTAGCTGACAGTATTCTCATAAAACGTTGGGGCTTTGTTAGGAGTCTGAAAATCAGAGCAATGTTATTTAAAAATAAGCAAAACTATACCTTTAAAAAAACAAAAAACTTTATGGGCTATATAAATAGATCATCTACAAAACATTTATGCAAAGGAAAAATTAGTGTATAATATCCCTTTAAGTATCGCTAGGGCTTCCCATGCTTTCTATTTGTGAGTCATCAGGGACAAAGGCTTATATGCAAGGATCCTTCAGAAATACCATCTCTCTGTACAGACCTACATCTGAACCTCCCAGCAGATCTTTCACCACCCTCAATCAAACCACCCACAAAGCCAGCTACTACTCCCTCATCTTTGCCACAAAGACAGAGATGGCAACATTTACCAGCAAAGAAATCAAAATCTTTGGATTCCTCCTCTACAAAAGCAGCTGGCTGAACACCTTCATGGAGATTTGTCAGATACCTTAACTATGGGTCTATAACTGGACTTTAGACACTTAAACTACCCCATTATTATAAATTGACTGAACTTTTCCCCTTTCACCCGCATTTGGCGGGGCTCTGTTAAAAGTTAAATGTTATCTTATAATTAATTACAGTTTAATGACAGGATAGGGCATTGCCCTCTTCAATTTAGAATATCTGTTACAAGAAAAAGTTGTTACACCAAATCTTGTTTATTTGTTATTATGTTATGATTTCTCTTTATGCTCATGAACTTTATATTGCAGATTTCTTTAGGTCTTCCGAAGTACACCGTCGACTCATTGCTATCATTCCTTCTACAAACATTTCTGATATACATTTGCAGAAGGGTAAGGGACAATTATTACATATTCACAAATAACTCTAATTTTATTAAATGATTGGGACACTTAATATTATAACCCAAAATGCAAAAGGGCTTACCATCCCCCACAAAAGTTCCTTAGCACTCCTGGACTGTAAAAGGAAACACAGGGATATTATATTCCTCCAGGAGACCCACTTTCTTAGGGGAAAGGAGCCCTCTTATTTCTCATTCACATTCCAGACCCATTTCCATAGCAGTAACCCTGATAGGAAAATAAATGGTGTTAGCATTCTTATCAATACATTGGTACCCTTCCAAGCCCTAAAATAAGAATGCGATAATGAAGGCAGGTACCTAGGTGTTCAGGGATTATTATATGGCCGCCCGGTTACCTTGATTAACATTTATGCCCCCAATTCCCGTCAGGCTACGTTTTTTTAGAACAATTACTAATTCTCTCCTAACATTCATAAAAGAATCCTTGATTATGGCTGGAGACCTAAAGGTTCCCCTAAACCCTCTGGTACACAGTTCCAACCCACACCCACAGGTAGCCAAACACACAATCAAAACAATTTGGAACAATCTCCACCTATTTAGAATACATAATACCAGGAGAAACCCAAATCCATATTCACGAGATTATACCTTTTTTCCCATCCTAAACATAACTACACCTGCATCAAATATATATTAGTGGACCATAACACTCTAGGACAATTAGCTAACTCTAAAATACTCCCAACATCATAGTCTGACCACTCGGCAGTAAGGAGTAGTATCATTTGGCAATCTGCCGCTCTCAAACCATTTACCTGGCGTCTTGATGATACCCTCTTTTCAGACCCACTTGTTATTGCCCAACTCGAAAAAACTCTGACCGAATTCTTCCGAGATAACGCAGCAAACCAGAACGATTTATTCCATTTAAATTTCAATCCCCTATTACAGAACATTACTAAACAAACTAAAGAATGGTCCCTTAAGAATATTTAATGGCTGGGTAGAATGAATACCTTCAAAATGACAATACTCCTCAAAATCCTCTACACTCTCCAAACTGTTCCCATACCTCTCGCAATATCATATATCCCCAAAATACAAGTGGCGGTGAATGTCTATATTTGGAGGAAAAGACCTCCAAGGGTCACAAGAATAACCTTACTCACCGCTTAGCAGTTAGGCGGATTGAGTGTACCTTACCTCTCTCTCTACCGATCAGCTATATTTCTTTATAGAATCCTAGAATGGTGTACCATAGACAATATTGAGTGTAAATTATGGATCAAGTTAGAACATGATTTACTCAAAAGCCCACAACTAGCAAGTTACTGCTGGTTGCCTCCATCTCTCAAAGCAGGACAGCTTAAATACTACACAATTCTTTTGAGATGTGGTCTAAATTACTAATAAAATTTCCCGCTCTTTCCTCAACAACATCCCCCTTTACTCCGATCCTGAATAATCAGGACTTTCTTGAGGGATTACCGATCACCCCAAAAGAAACTTGTAATATTCATCATCTCCTACCTGTATATACACTGTTAGAATCCTGTAAATTACTACCTAAAGACAGACTGAGTAGCATCACAGGAGGATTTTTCACTGACTGGCTTCGATACTCCCAATTACACCACTTCCTAGCCACACACAAAGGAAGAGCTATGTTAACACACTATATGACTCCCTTTGAAAAATGATGCATTTCTGATAGCACTCCAAGACACAGGATATCATTGCTCTACTCCACTTTAACCTCACTCAATTGCACTAAACTCCCCTCATATACAGCCTCATGGCATAAAGAATTACTGTTCTCACTATCAACAAAGGAGTGACATAGAATATTCTCTAACACTGCAAAGTCTGCCCATTCTCCATCTCTCCTGGAAACTAATTATACATTTTTAATGAGATGGTACCTTACCCCCCAAAAAACTTAAGCATCTCTTTAAGGGAGCCTCTGATCGCTGCTGGCGAGGATGTAGTATGCAGGGATCCCCTTTCCACAATTGGTGGGAATGCCCTAGATTAATGTCTTTCTGACCAGATGTCTGTACCTACATTAACAACATGCTCAACTGTAACTTGACGTTAGATCCTCTTCTATTCCTATTCAATAAGATTTCCAAGGTAGGCTCAAAGACCCATACTTCCTTGCTACAAATTGCTCTAAACAGTGCTTGGCAATTGATCCCCAAGATGTGGAAAAAAGATACACCTCCTACACTAAAAATATGGATTTCACAATTCCAGACCAACCTCCAACTAGAACGATACTTCTACTACATCACAGACAACTTGGGCTTTTATCATGATATGTAATACCTCTGGGAAAAGAGACCACAGAATAGACCACATTAAATCCATCCCATATACCGATACAATCTTCCCTTTCCCTCAATTCAGTATGAATCTAAACGCCCCTAAAAAACCTACCTTTTCTTTTTTACATTAAAAACCTCTACCAAAGTTGCACTGCTCACCTAGATATACTAGTCTTTTAATAAGAAGACAAATTGCTATCTAAAATGCTTTTATTGCACTGTTCCTGAGCTATTTTAAAAATTGTTTTATTTTCAAATGTATTTGCTCTATGACATTCCTATTGAATACACTATGTAAACCTTAATTAAGAAATCAAGATCCTACACATTGCAACAATAGACTCTCTATCGCACTTCCCAGTGCTGAATTCTAGAGTTGTGGGATAACTGAGAAGCACTGAACCTGATATACAGTTTGGAATGTCATTCATATCTGTATTTCCTTTTGATTGTGTTTCATATTGTAATTCTTTGATCTTTGAAATAAAGAAAATTAAAAAAAAATAATAATAAATGTTTGTGAAACAAGTTAAAGTGCATTTTTTTAAATAATGGCTATTGCTTGGTAGCACAACAAAGTAATAATATGGCATAAGTCTAAACAAGGGAGGTATCTTGGTGTACTTTGTTTATAAAAAAGCAACATTCTTTCATTGCAATAAATGTTAATGGAAAAAATAAAAATAATTTTATGTAAAAAAAGTTATTAACCGCTATTCTGCCGCTCCCCGACATCGCTGACACAAAACAAAGTGATTAACCCCTAATCCGCCGCTTCCCAACATCGCCGACACTAAATATAATGATTAACCCCTATTCCGCTGCTCCCCGATATCAACACTAATAAAAGTTATTAACCCCTAAACCGCCAGCCCTCCATATCGCCAACACTATAATAAAGTATTAACCCCTAAACCTCCAGCCCCTCTCTTTGTAACTACTGAACTAAACCTATTAACCCCTAAACCGCAGCAGCCCCCACATCGCAAAACAATAAATTAAACTATTATCCCCTAAACCTAACATCCCCCTAACTTTAAATTAAAATATAACTATCTTAAAATAAATAAAAACTTACCTGTGAAATAAAAAAAAACTAAATTTAAACTATAAATTAGCCTAACAAAACTATTCTAATAAAATTAAAAAAACTACCAATTAAAAAATCTAAATTACAAATTTAAAAAAACCTCACACTACGAAAAATTAAAAAAATCTAAAATTACAAAATATAATAAACACTAAGCTTACAAAAAAATAAAAAACAAATGATCAAAAATAAAAACAATTACACCTAATCTAATAGCCCTATAAAAATAAAAAAGCCCTCCCCCCAAAATAAAACACCCCCTAACCTACAATAAACTACCAATAGCCCTTAAAAGAGCCTTTTGTAGGGCATTGCCCTAAGTTAAACAGCTCTTTTACTGTAATATGTAAAAGAGCTGTTTATATGTTTGATATGTTTAAAAGATTTTACATTTTAATCTGCACATTAAACAATATCTCAGAGTGATTTTCAAAGAGATATTAGCATATAGATCTTGAGATCTCTCTCTCTCTCTCTCTCTCTCTCCCTCTCTCTCTCTCTCTCTCTCTCTCTCTCTCTCTATATATATATATATATATATATATATATATATATATATATATATAAAAAAAATAGATATATCAGTCCAAAAATCATGACATATATAGCGAAATATTTATTTATCAATAAATAGAACATATTTCGTTAAGAAAACATTCTTGCAATATGAAATAATCAAATTTTCATGTACACTTTTTGAGGAGAATAAGTCATGGGCTTTGCGCAACAGATTGGGGTTTTAGTGTTTTATTTTTCCATTTGACTTCTTCATTGACTTCTATGGGGGAATATGTGAATGCGATTTAGCTTTTCGGATTACTTGGGTTAACACTCGCGCAAAATAAGTTATATTGCCACTTTTATATAAATATATAAATAAGTTATATTGCGCAACCCCAAATGCAAAAAACCCATAACCTGCATGTTTTTGCAACTATGAAAAACTGATTTGCCGGGTGACTTGTAATCTTGCCAAGTGCGTGTATGACTATCACGTATCGTCATCTGCAGTAAAAGGGTTAACTGGGAATTACATTTTTATTTCAATGTCTCCTTAATTACAATTTAAAATAGCTTTAAATTCATGAAGTTGTTAATTATGTCCATGGTATAAGCTTCTTTCACATTTGAAAAAAGTCTGTGTTACCCTTCTTTCTTACATAGGGATAAATATAATATTATGCAATGTAAATATTCACCTTACATTCAACTTATTGGTTTGTATTCTCTTGTTAAATATATAAATATTTGCATACACTGATTCTTTGATATACGTTAAACTGTAATTCTGAAATTGTAATTAAAAATATGAAAAGGGGCTACATCTCTTGCTGAAATACTAAGGCAGTCGGCGATTGAGCCCGAGCAAAAAACCCTTAGCCTTAACAGGTGACCACTGCACCTTGCCTGGCATCTTAAACTGCGGGAGCCCCCAAAAACGGCTTCCCCACCGGCAGGCTACCGACTACCGAAAAGAGCCGCGCTTAGGAGCGGCAGAAGACATAGGACGAAAGTAGTGTCCTCGCAGCCCTCTGGCCTTACCTACTCTGCCGCATCAGAAGCTACACAGGCGAACCGGACTGTACCACAGCGGTATCACAGCGGTAAGGTGGAGGGGAGCATCGCACACACTGACCCTTGGCGCGCCCGCCATTTTGCCCCCAATCAGTCTACGCAGCTGCAATCTTTCCCCTATCTGAGCACACTGGAATACAGCACATAACTAAGGTGCATCTTGGAAGGGGACATTGAAGATACTTTAGCACTAACATAGAGCCTGTGGGTCAGGAGAGGAGGGTCACACAATAGTGCCGCTGGGGACATTTTTTCTAACTTATTCCCAGGGACAGGCCTGACTGAAGCGCGCCACCGTAGTACAAAGTGGCAGGAACACCAATACTCATAAGGCTCTCCTCATAACTATCAGCGCTCCAGCCACTTTCCTGGGGTATACACCAGGCCTAACCTCTAGCTTTCAGTGAGGTCCCCTACATAGACATTAAAGCCTAACGCTCTCAGTCACACGATCCTACACCATACTTCCTCCATCACTGTTATAACTATAACAATAAAGCACAGGACTGAGCCGCTGTACCCCCCCCCCCCAGGCTGCCACTTATTTCTGCAGCTACTGACCCCCCCTGAAAAATCTGACACATTGGAAAACTACAGCTTCATTGCTAAGACGTTTTTTGAAGCACACTTATTGAATACTGTTGTGGGGTGAAGCGACCACTAGGTTGCCTGCGCTTTCAGAACAGGTACTCGTTCCCACGTGGTCTAGGCCTCAGACCTCCCTAAGGCTGCAGAGAATCACAGTAACCAGAGTCAGCAAGAAACAAATATTAACCCTACACGCTACAACTGTCAGCGGACCTAACAGATGTCCACCACCCCATCAGGGGGAAGATTACTGCCCTTACACTCCACATAAGGAACTTTGGCACTAACTTTTCTAACACAAGAGGAAAAAAAAAAACTTGCAATCAAGGGGCATAGTGTTGCTTGGCGAGTAAGAGAGACAAAGTTTTTCCTGCACGTCCTGTCCAAACATAACAAACCAGATATATTGCAATATTCTCTGCTGCTGCAGTGGCACCTGCGTATCCTAACGCAAAACACTCTCTATGACCACGTATAGAAAGAAGGTAAAGAATACCATCCCTTATGAAAGTCGACAAATATTTCAAGGTATCAGCATCACAGGCTATACCCATCATGTCTGGTAGGCAAAAAGCAGCAGACAAGACTAAGAAGCATGTTGCAGAAATCCACCAGGATCCTCCCTCCCCCATCCAAAGGGACTTTAATCCTGACCCACCTCCTGACCTACTCCAAGACCTCAAGGCCTTTTTTCTGCCTAAGATGGAAACACTGCAGGCAGGAATGGACACCCTCACCACGGAGATCCGACGATATGCCAATAGATTACAACATGCAAAGCAAAGGATATCTGATGTGGAGGACTCTCAACAAACATCCACTCTGGCCATACAACGCCTAGAACGTCACAACTCCACATTGCAAGACAAGTTAGACGATCTCGAAAACAGATCCCGCCGCAACAACCTGAGGATTGTGGGGGTCCCCGAGTCAATTAAAAATAAAGACTTACTTGAATTCACAGCCTATACCTTGCCTAAATTATTGAAAATGGACCAGGAAACTATGCCGCTTGATATCGAAAGGGCACACAGAATAGGCCCAGAATCCCTGCCATCCAAGCCTAACCAGAGACCACGACAGGTCATCTTCAAACTGCTCAGATACCAAGAGAAAATGACACTCCTAAAGGCATATCGATCTACACCTGACCTTCTCTATGAAGGCCACAAACTCCTCATCTTTCAAGACTTCTCTGCTGAGGTGGCTAGAAAGCGGAAAGAGTTCGCACCCCTCTGTTCCAAGCTACACTCCATGGGACGGCAAGCCTCACTGTTATACCCGGCCAAGCTGAGGCTGATGACACCTGGAGGCCCCAAGTTCTTCTTAAACCCACAACAACTACAAGAATTCCTGGATGCTGAAACCCGTAATGGCGAGGGTTGAAAGAACATTCTGCATACATCCACTCTCTGGCCTCACTTAGTTTGAGGAATGGATGACCTATACCAAAGACTCCTATTACCACCTAACCCAAGGACTAAGTATTTGCCCTTGTCTGTATATGTCAATGTTCATCTTTTTGCATTTCTTTTGTCTCACATAATAACTCTGACAATGTGTATATCTAAAAATGCTGAGGGTTTACTGCTCAGCCTCTTACCTCTTTTCTTACCTCGTATGTTTTCCCCCTCCTCCCCAACCCTGACCCCGGCCTCTGTGTATTCTCCTCACCCCCTTCCACTCTCTATGCTGATCAGTCCCCTACCACTTTTCCTTCCTTTTGTCTCTTTCCCTCCCCCCCCTACCCTGACCTTGGCCCTTATATGTCTCTCTCACTCCCTTTCATTCTCTTTATGCCGTGAAAACCAGGATGTCAATCTTTTACTTACATGCATGTCTTTTTCCTCAGGCTGTGGGGGGAGCACCCGGATTCCGTTCTGCTTGATACCTGCAGATGCTTCAGACCGTAAGTCGCTAAAGCTCCAGACACACCCCTCTGTACACAACCCTCTTATTTCCCAATTCCCTAACAGTTCTACTACACAACCCACTACTAAATATAGACTCAAGCAGGGTCACAATGCACCTATAACTTACACGTCTGTTATACGTCACCTATCAAATACATCTTCCCCTCCCCAACAGTATGACGCGTCCCCTTAAAATTGTATCTTGGAATGTGGGGGGGATTACCTCCCCAGCCAAGCGTAGCATCATTCTGCACCACCTAGGGCGACTTCAAACTGACATTGCTCTCCTACAGGAGACACGACTCACAGGGGCGGAACATGAGAAACTAAAAAGCAGATGGGTTAATCGAGTCTGTTACACCCCTACAGAAGGACGTAAGAGAGGAGTTGCTATACTCGTTAGAAAAGGAATATCAGTACAAATCACCCCTACCACCATAGATCCTAGAGGCAGGTACATCATAGCAAGTCTACAGATAGATAATCGCACATACACCATATGTAACATCTATGGCCCAAACCAACTCAGACCATCGTTCTGGCGCTCCATTCAGACCCACTTGGCTGCTCTCGCCGACTCTCCCATCCTAATGGGTGGAGACTTCAACCTGGCTCAGGAACTGCCACTAGACCGCAGAACTGACACACACACTAAGAGACAGGAAAAGACTATAGCTAAGACACGGAAAAAAGAAACAGATACCATAGCAACCTTTAAAAACTCACTAGACCTCATAGACGTGTGGTGCTCTCGCAATCCAACCAGGAGAGACTTCACGTGTGCCTCTAAAACACACAGCACTCTCTCGCGCATTGATTACTTCCTATGTTCGGGCCAGCTACACACACAAATCCGTCAGACAGACATTTCAGACATTATAATCTCAGATCATGCGCCCATATGGCTACTACTTGGCCCTAAACCCAACACTTCTACTCAAAAGTCCTGGAGATTCCCTACTTACCTATACCACAACATTGAGTTCAGTAGACACCTAAAAACTCAATGGGAGGAGTACTATACCTTTAACGCCCAACACCTCCTTACCCCAGGGATCTTTTGGGGAGCATCAAAGGCAGTCATGAGGGGACAGATCACCAGCTTTACTGCCCACTACAATGCAAAACGGAAAAAGGTAGAAACTGTCACTACGGCAGAAGTCACAGCTGCTTATAATCAATACCTAGCTCATCCCTCCCCCCAAAGCAGAAACATATTTTACGAGAAAAAGAGACTTAGGGAGGATGCCCTGGCTCAGCAGGATCACTTGTTTCAGACACATAGAAAGGGCCGGTTCTATAGGTTTGGAGATAAAACTGGAAAGCTACTGGCTAACGTAGTGAAAATGGCCAACCCCAAATCCATAATCCCCTCAATCCAAGCGCAGGGGGTGACACACTCAGACACTAAATCCATAATGCTAGAATTCTTAAACTTCTACTCTACACTTTACACCGCACAGCCATGCACACAGAATGACAAGGAGGAATTCTGGAAACAGATTACTCCTCCCTCTCTTAGCTCAGACAACCTAGACCTCCTCAACGCCCCGATCCATGCGTCCGAGGTATTGAAAGCCATAAAATCAGCTAAGCTGGGCAAGACCCCGGGGCCCGACAAAATACCCATTGAATACTATAAGTTATTACAAGCAGAACTTAGCCCACTCCTGGCCCAAACATTTACAGCCTATCTGAAGGGCACAGCTACCCCCCCAATTGACTTTGCAGACGCACTTATGTGTTTAATCCCCAAGCCAGGATGAGATCCGACATCCCCTGCCTCCTACAGACCAATAGCGCTCTTGAACAGCGAATACAAACTTTTTACTGCCATACTTGCAAATAGGTTAGCTGCTGTATTAGGGTCAGTCATTCATAAAGATCAGACAGGATTCATGAAACACCGCACCTCAGTCACCAACATACGTAAGACCCTGTCGGTGATAGAGTACTACTGGCAAAGAAAAGACTGTAACAATACTGAATTTGTCGCACTCCCAGAGGCCTGCCTTCTCTCTGTCGACGCGCAAAAGGCGTTCGACAGAGTAGAGTGGGATCACCTCTTGACTACCCTGGGAAAATTTGGTATAGTTGGGGACTTTCAAAGACTCATACAAACGTTATACCATAGCCCCCGCTCTTCAGTGATAGTAAATGGAGAGGTGTCCCAGCCTTTTCTTCTCGGAAGAGGTACTAGGCAGGGATGCCCTCTATCGCCCCTGCTATTCAACCTGGCTATAGAACCCCTAGCTATATATATTAGAAATAAGCTTCCACCATTACAAGTGGGGCCTCATTCAATGCACCTCTCACTGTATGCCGATGACCTACTTTTATATGTAACCAAGCCCTATGATAACATACCCAAGCTCATCTCCATATTTCAACAATTCGGCACCATTTCAGGCTACAAAGTAAACCTGGACAAATCGGAAATGACATACCTAACTAACAGACTCCCCCCCACACCCATACAAACTACACTCAAAATCACGGATGGCTCCTTCAAGTACCTGGGTATCCTCCTACATGTTAACCCGCATTCAATATACAAACTAAACATCCCCCCAGTGATCAAGCAAGTTTGCTTGCTATTGGCGAGCTGGTCTAAATTACCCATACCCTTGTCAGGGCGAGTGAGTTTAATTAAAATGTTGGCAATGCCCAAATTATTATACCCATTGCAGATGCTTCCCCTCCTATTGACGCAGAAGGACCTGAAGAGCATATCTACTGCTTTCAGTAACTTTGCGTGGAATTCAAAGAAACATAGAATCAGCAGAACAAAGCTAGCACTACCTATTGACAAGGGTGGTCTAAAGCTCCCAAACGTTGAATGGTACAACTGGGCGACACTGACAAAATTAGTCTTTGATTGGCTAGCACGAACCTCAGTATTTAATGATGAAACCCTCGAAAAATCCCTTGTCTACCCTCTTCACTTAGCCTTCCTCCCACATGCTTCTATTCACACTCTTCCTGCCCAAATCAAAAATAGCATTCTCTTCAGGGATCCATTACGTGCCTGGGCAAAGTTATGCAAGTGGTGGAAGCTCTCCACTGCAACCACTAAGCATCTTCCACTGAGGGGCAACCCTAACTTCCTCCCAGGCATGACTACGCGAATATTCGCCCAGTGGGAGGAGAAGGGACTAGGTGCAATCTCACAGCTGATAAACCCACTCACTAATACACTATTTCCTTTGGCACAACTACGAGATAAATTTGACCTCCCCAGACACAGTACATTTGCATACTTCCAAGCCGCTCACTACATACGTAAGCTCCTCACTGAAGGTCTAGACGTCACAGCGAGATCCCCAATAGATTCCATTTGCTCTCTGACTAAGCAGGGATCACACTCTATTTCCTACATCTACAGCCTAATTATTGAAAGCAAATCTACTGAGATCATGCAACAGCTGAGTTCCAAATGGTCCTGCTGCACAGGCCTCGACATTAGTGAAGACATTGTATCAAACAGCTTTAAGCTGCTTACTACTAGCACATTAGCAATGCGATATAGGGAGATGCACCTTAAATTCATTCACTTCAGCTACATTACTCCCCACCTTAGAGCCAAATGGGTTCCGGGCGCGGTAGACTCATGTCCTAAATGCTCCCTACCTGATCCGGATATCGTGCATCTGTTCTGGGGCTGCCCTAAAATAACTCAATACTGGAATAAGATACAATTCTGGTTGAACAGGATACATAGCGAGACATCAGTCTTAACAATGCATGACGTCTTCTTTCTCAGGGGACACACACGGAGCGTCCCACAGGACCGCTTCATAAACACCGCCATCCTAATAGCTAGGAAACTAATCCTACGACACTGGGTTTCTAGTAAACCGCCACATATCACACATTTTACTAGCCACTTGCATACACAGCTCTTAATTGAGCAGGCGGACGTTAAGGGAGACCTAGAGAGGAGAATTAAGACCTTTTACAGGAAATGGGAACCCTACCTAATGACTTTACCCGACAGCATCTATACACAGATAATATCACCTTTTGCCAACAGTACATTCATGATGACGGAGAGACTGAGAAGTCAGGACATATAGGAAGGCTAAATACTTCTCAAAAACACTAACCCCCTCTCCCTCCCCCCCCTCCCCCTCTCCTCTTCCTTCTTTCCTCTCCCCTGCTTCTTCTTTCCTTCTCTTACTCCCTTCACTTTTCCGACTATCCTTACCTCTCCCATGAGACCCTGAAGCGTTGGAGCTAATCTCTATAGGAAACCGCGACACAACGGGCGGGACGGTCCGGGTGCCTCCTCCCCAGCAAAAAACCCAGCGGTCTTGGGGTTTTCGCCTCCTCTCACGGAACATAAAGCTGAATCCTACTGCCCTAATGGAGGGCTTTGTTGTTGTTGAGGTTTTGACTATTTACATTATCTGGAAGTGTTTTGTCCCCCTTTCCTCCCCGGAGACCACTTATATTAACACTAACCTTCCCGGGAACTTACTTCACTTGTACCGGCTATGGGATGTAAATATAAATCTCCTCATATATCTTAAGCTGTTATTATGTTAATTGGATTGCCGCCTCGCCGGGGGTACTGCTTTTCTATATGATGCCACCCGATCCAGGTTTTGTTATTTACATGGGAAACTTTACTGTTGTTATTGTTGTTTTGTTGGTTTCCCCATCCCCCTCCCTTCCTCTCACCCTTCCCTTCCCCCTTTTCCCCCTCCAATGGGCTTAACCCCTCTCCCCATCCCTTGCCTTTCCTTTCCCCTCTCCCTGTTGACCCTCCCCCTTTCCCACCTCCCCCTCCCTCCCCATCCTGCCCCCCCCCTCCTCCCCCCCCCTTTTTTCCTTTCTCCCCGATTTTAGGCAAAAATTTAAAATGCCAGGTTGGGTGATAAATGCTTCAGGACTGTTTCAGACCAATACATAGACCATGAAGTAAAGTGCCTGCTATGATGCCATTTTTGTGAATAATTGAGTTTCGCCTCTTCATGTATTTCACTATCACTTGTTGTATTGCACCCCCTGGGGTTTTTTCACTAAATAAAGAAATTAAAAAAAAAAATATGAAAAGGATCAGCAAATGAAAAACAAAAAATTGATAAAAAAAATAAATTATCCTCAGATGAAAACCATGGTTTAATGAACAAAAATTGGTGTCTAAGATGATTTGTCTGACACAGGCTTGTCCATACATATAAATAATACAGACTTAAAATGAGAGTGTAAATTGTGTTATATGAAATGCTGATTAATTAATACAAAGGTATAACAACAATATCATATTTAAAAAGGAACCAATACAGTACTTGTAAAAACAGCTTATTGCAAAATAATACAAACCTCAGAGGTAGACAAACAATATTTCCGTGTGATGAAAGATTTATCAATGTTAAAATTCCTAACGTAAAATAAAGTGAAAATAAGTTAAAAAGTAATGAAATACTAATTTCATAAACAACTATGGGAAAATATGGTTACTTGGGAAACTTTTGTATTCATGCAGAGAAAATTAATTAAAACAAGTTAACAAAAATTATAACTAAATAGGTTTTAAATATATCTGTTGATTCTCTGATTGCAATTATTTAGTGATAAGAAGCTTATAAACAATACTAAATAGGCTATAAACTACCAACTGTCAACAAACAATCAAAAGGAAATGAAGCCCAATATCTTTTATTCATGATTCAGATAGAGCATGCGATTTTAACCCCTTAATGACCACAGCACTTTTCCATTTTCTGTCCGTTTGGGACCAAGGCTATTTTTACATTTCTGCGGTGTTTGTGTTTAGCTGTAATTTTCCTCTTACTCATTTACTGTACCCACACATATTATATACCGTTTTTCTCGCCATTAAATGGACTTTCTAAAGATACCATTATTTTCATCATATCTTATCATTTACTATAAAAAAAAATATAAAATATGAGGAAAAAATTGAAAAAAACACACTTTTTCTAACTATGACCCCCAAAATCTGTTACACATCTACAACTACCAAAAAACACCCATGCTAAATAGTTTCTAAATTTTGTCCTGAGTTTAGAAATACCCAATGTTTACATGTTCTTTGCTTTTTTTGTAAGTTATAGGGCCATAAATACAATTAGCACTTTGCTATTTCCAAACCATTATTTTTCAAAATTAGCGCTAGTTACATTAGAACACTAATATCTTTCAGGAATCTCTGAATATCCATTGACATGTATATATTTTTTTTTAGTAGACATCCCAAAGTATTCATCTAGGCCCATTTTGGTATATTTCATGCCACCATTTCACCGCCAAATGCGATTAAATACAAAAAATCGTTCACTTTTTTACTAATTTTTTCACAAACTTTTGGTTTCTCACTGAAATTATTTACAAACAGCTTGTGTAATTATGGCTTAAATGGTTGTAAATTCTTCTCTGGGATCCCCTTTGTTCAGAAATAGCAGACATATATGGCTTTGGCGTTGCTTTTTAGTAATTAGAAGGCTGCTAAATGCCACTGCGCACTACACATGTATTATGCCCAGCAGTGAAGGGGTTAATTATGGAGCATGTAGGGAGCCTTTAGGGATAATTTTAGCTTTAGTGTAGTGTAGTAGACAACCCCTAGTATTGATCTAGGCCAATTTTGGTATATTTCATGCCACCATTTCACCGCCAAATGCGATCAAATTAAAAAAAAGTTAAATTTTTCACAATTTTAGGTTTCTCACTGAAATCATTTACAAACAGCTTGTGCAATTATGGCACAAATGGTTGTAAATGCTTCTCTGGGATCCCCTTTGTTCAGAAATAGCAGACATATATGGCTTTGGCGTTGCTTTTTGGTAATTAGAAGGCCGCCAAATGCCGCTGCATTTCACACGTGTATTATGGCTAGCAGTGAAGGGGTTAATTATGTAGCTTGTAGGGAGCTTGCAGGGTTAATTTTAGCTTTAGTGTAGAGCTCAGCCTCCCACCTGAAACATGAGACCCCCTGATCCCTCCCAAACAGCTCTCTTCCCTCCCCCACCCCACAATTGTCCCCGCCATCTTAAGTACTGGCAGAAACTCTGCCAGTACTAAAATAAAAGCTATATTTGGGCTTTTTTTGTGTTTTTTTTAGCATATTTACATATGCTGCTGTGTAGGATCCCCCCTTAGCTCCCAGCCTCACTGATCCCCCACCAAACAGCTCTCTAACCCTCCCCCTCTGCCTTAATGGGCGCCATCTTGGGTACTGGCAGCTGTCTGCCAGTACCCAGTGTAGTAAAAAAAAATGTGCCTTTTTATTTTTTTAAATGACCTTTTCTGTAGTGTAGCTTCCCCCCCCAAGATCAACCCCCCACCCCTTCCAGGTCCCTTAGCTGTTTATTTACAGCTTTAAAAACTTATTTTTTTTTTACTTTTCCCAGTTTATTTTTCTGTAGTGCAGCGGTTCCCTCCCGCTCCCGCCCTGTGCACGCGCCCGCCCGCCGCCCCCCGTGCACGCGCGCGCTCCCGTGCAGAGTGGCTCTCTCTGCATCGGATGGCCAAGGGGGGTTATTGCAGGATGCCTCGATATCGAGGCATCACTGCAATAACCGGAAAGCAGCTGGAAGCGTGCAGGATCGCTTCCAGCTGCTTTCCAGACCAAGGACGTACGCCACACGTCCTCGGTCATTAACTGTCTTTTTTTTGAGGACGTGTGGCGTACGTCCTTGGTCAATAAGGGGTTAAAGGGGCAGTCTTGCCAAAATTAAACTTTCATTATTCATATAGGACTTGTAATTTTAATCAACTTTCCAATTTACTTTTATCATCCCATTTGCTTTGTTCTCCTGGTATTCTTAGTTTAAACTAAACCTAGGAGGTTCATATGCTAATTTCTAAGCCCTTGAAGCCTGCCTCTTATCACATGCTTTTCAAATTGCTTTTCACAACAAGAGACTGCTAGTTCATGTGGGCCATATAGATAACACTGTGTTAACGCCCGGGGAGTTATTTAAGATTTAGCACAACACAGTACTAAATGCAAGACAATAGATAATAAATAAAAAGTCATGTGATCAGGGGGCTGTCAGAAGATGCTTAGATACAAGGTAATCAGAGGTAAAAATTGTATTAATATAACCGTGTTGGTTGTGCAAAACTGGGGAATGGTTAATAAAGGGATTATCTATCTTTTAAAACAATAACAATTCTATGGTAGACTGTCCCTTTAAGCAACTTTTAGTTTACTTCTATTATCAATCGTTCTTCATTTTCTTGGTATCTTTTGTTGACACATGCTTAGGAGCTGATTCATTTCTGGAGCACTATATGGCAGCAGTTTTGCCAGAGTGTTATCCATTTGCAAGAGCACTAGATGGCATCACTACTCCCTGCCATATAAGTGCTCCAGATGCCTACCTAGGTATCTATTTGACACAGAATATAATGGGAACAAAGCAAATTTGATAATAAAAGTAAATTGGATTTTTTTTTTAAATGGTTTACTCTGTCTGAATCTCAAAATACTTTTTTGGGGTTTCATATCCCTTTAAATTCAAAAGCAAAAAAATTACTAAAGGGCTAATCAATTCTTAAAATGTGCTTTAGCTTCTTTCCTGATGTTTTTTTACTTCAACAGTAAGTACTTTTTTAAAAAAAAAACAATTTAAATATAGGGTTATAAGTGAATTTTGCACCATGAAAAGATGAAGGGCAAGGAAATAATTTTATGATTTACAAATTGAATATTAATTTAGATTTATTGATATGCCGTCATTCTTGGTATCAGCATTAAAGCAGAACCTTTCTTAGAACCTTACACCCATAGAACTCACTTTTTTTTTATTAGATTGCGATATATCAAATGGCAAGATCAGAAACATCCAATTAACTATCAATAAATATGATAAAAATAGGATTTTTCGTGTTTTAATCTTCTTAACTGCAAAGGGCTCCAATGCACTTCTATATATGTCTATCTATGTATACATATGTAATGATGTGTTTATATGTGTATATATGTCTGTAAATACATGTATACACTAGGGATTGACGAATGTTTCTAAAAATTCGAAATTTAAAACAAATTTTGATACATTTGTTCATTTGAATCGAATTTCGAATGTTTATATAACATTCTAACATTCTATTTTCGAATTTTCGTTTTCAAATTTTTCAATAAAATTTGAAAATATTCGTTCAAATAATAGAATGTTTAGCTATTTATTCATTCAATTTCGAAATATAATATTCAAATTCAAATGTGACATTCGAATTTGAATGTGACATTCAAATTTGAAATAGTATTTCTAATCTACAACTGTGTTTAATAAATGTAATATTCGAATTCGAATGCTACATTCGAATTCCAATGTCACATTCGAATTTGAAATAGTATTTCTAGTCTAAAACTGTGTTTTAAATGTGAAATTCGATTCAAATGTGATATTCGATTTGAATGTGACATTCAAATTCGAAATAGTATTTCTAGTCTAATACTGTGTTTTATAAATGTAATATTCAAATTCGGATGTGACATTCGATTTGAATGTGATATTCAATTCGAATGTGACATTCGAAATAGTGTTTCTAGTCTACAATTGTGTTTTATAAATGTAATATTCAAATTCGAATGTGATATTCGAATGTAACATTCAAATTCAAATGTGACATTCAAATTCGAATATGACATTCGAAAACTGTAAATAACATTTGAAAATCGAATTTTTAAGAATATTCGTTCTTATCAACATTCTATTATGTAAATCGAATTTCTACAATAACATTCGTTTTAACATTCGAATTTGGATATAAACACATTCTCCCATCCCTAGTATACACATATAAATACATAAATACAAATGTACACACATATATATGTACACACACATATACAGTATATATACATACATATACATCTTTAGACATGTACAGTATATGTATGTATCTCAATGTTAAAGTGAATGTTAATTTAGATGAATTGGTGCCCGGTTTTTAATAATCCAATTAAAAACAAGGGCACTTTAATTCATCAAAATTTACATTTCACTCGTTTTTTCTTCAAATATTTTTAATCTTCACAGCCGCTCCAGCGATTCCCCGGCCATCGGAAACCTTGTTATACATCAGAAATGACAATCCGGCTTCCTCCAATAATGGGTTCCCCCCGGAGGAATCTTGGCCTGAGGCAACGCCATGATTGGAGGAAGCCGGATTCATCATTTTGGACCCGCAAAGAGGGCTAGCGACGGGCGGAAGAAGCGCTGCAGCGGCTGTCAGGATTAAAAGGTAAGTATTTGAAGAAAACAAGTGAAATGCTAATTTTTATGAATTAAAGTGCCCTTGTTTTTAATAGGTTTATTAAAAACCGGGCACCGATTCATCTAAATTGACATTCACTTTAAAGCCATTTGCCTGCCTTTTTGTTCTAACACCTAAGACCTCACATCTTTGAGCCCTTATAACTTTTGCATGCAATATTTTTAAAAATAACTTTTATTAGACAGTGTAATTATGAGTGTAACTGTACTTTGTAATGTATTTTGATGTGTTTTTGTGCAACTTTTTTGTTTCACGAAACAACCAGATATCTGAAGTCGCAGTAATCATTTTAGTGTAAATTGCGATTGCGCTCAAGTGATTGTGTTTACTTTCAATTCTTAAAACCAGTGGTAAGTCCGATGAGCACAAACCTCCGTGATAAACCCCTTATCGCTCTCATGCAAACATTTGCACTCTACTCGTAATCTGGCCCTCAATTTGTTATAAGAAATAGTTTTAAACTACAAGTTGCAGATTAATTATTTCTCAAAAATATGGCACTTCATGTTTGTTATTTTTATTTTCATGCTTAATAGTGTTTTAATATTTTAATGACCATTTTGATAATGTTCAAATTATAACAGCTTGGTATTTGCATAGTGTATACATAAATAAAGCAATCATTAAATGAACACAACTTAAATGGACATTAAACACTAAACAAATTCTAGATAGAATTATGCATTCAAAGAAAAGATTAGTCTGAGAATAACATGTAGATGTATTTTTTAAAGTTTAATTAGCTGTTTAAATATTGACAAAATAAGTGTAAAGTTTTAGTGTCTATAAAACAATGGGAGCTGCCATGCCATCAATAGATGCAATATACATTTCATAGATACGATTTACATAGATCAATAGATGCAATATACATTTGATATATACGATTTACATAGATCAATAGATGCAATATACATTTGATAGATACGAATTACATAGATCAATAGATGCAATATACATTTGATATATACGAATTACATAGATCAATAGATGCAATATACATTTGATATATACGATTTACATAGATCAATAGATGCAATTTACATTTGATAGATACAAATTACATAGATCAATAG
The DNA here is from genome assembly GCF_027579735.1 of Bombina bombina. Taxonomy (NCBI): domain Eukaryota; kingdom Metazoa; phylum Chordata; class Amphibia; order Anura; family Bombinatoridae; genus Bombina; species Bombina bombina. The sequence goes on along the minus strand of NC_069503.1, from coordinate 583,537,221 downwards.
ATGCAATATACATTTGATAGATAAGAATTACATAGATCAATAGATGCAATATACATTTGATAGATATGAATTACATAGATCAATAGATGCAATATACATTTGATAGATAAGAATTACATAGATCAATAGATGCAATATACATTTGATAGATACAAATTACATAGATCAATAGATGCAATATACATTTGATAGATACGGATTACATAGATCAAAAGATGCAATATACATTTGATAGATACGGATTACATAGATCATTAGATGCAATATACATATGATAGATACGAATTACATAGATCAATGGATGCAATATACATTTGATAGATACGGATTACATAGATCAAAAGATGCAATATACATTTGATAGATACGGATTACATAGATCAAAAGATGCAATATACATTTTATAGATTTGAATTACATAAATCAATAGATGCAATATACATTTGATAGATACGAATTACATAGATCAATAGATGCAATATACATTTAATAGATTTGAATTACATAAATCAATAGATGCAATATACATTTGATAGATACGAATTACATAGATCAATAGATGCAATATACATTTGATAGATACAAATTACATAGATCAATAGATGCAATATACATTTAATAGATTTGAATTACATAAATCAATAGATGCAATATACATTTGATAGATACGAATTACATAGATCAATAGATGCAATATACATTTGATAGATACGAATTACATAGATCAAAAGATGCAATATACATTTGATAGATACGAATAACATAGATCAATAGACGCAATATAGATTTGATAGATACGATTTACATAGATCAAAAGATGCAATATACATTTGATAGATACGAATTACATAGAACAATAGATGCAATATACATTTGATAGATATGATTGATAGTTAGATAGATTCGATAGATAAATAGATAGATTTGATAGATATATAATTTCCCTGACAGAGTATAACAATAAGACATGCAGTCTGGGACCCGTGGTGTGTTAAGTAGTACTATTCTTAGCAGTTTAATACCTGTTACTCCCCCTATCGGGGGAGGTCTATATGGCCTGGATTTTAGGAACTGGGAGATGGAAGAAGATGCTTGGTCTGTCCTCCTACTTCAAATTTGGCTGAAACACAAGTGGCTGTCAGAAAACAGTCCGGCCACGAGATAGATAGATTTGATAGATAGATAGATAGATAGATAGATAGATAGATAGATAGATAGATACATAGATTACATAGATCAATAGATGCAATATACATTGGATAGATACAAATTACATAGATCAATAGATGCAATATACATTTGATAGATACGAATTACATAGATCAAAAGATGCAATATACATTTGATAGATACGAATAACATAGATCAATAGATGCAATATAGATTTGATAGCTACGATTTACATAGATCAATAGATGTAATATACATTTGATAGATACGAATTACATAGAACAATAGATGCAATATATATTTGATAGATACGATTGATAGTTAGATAGATTCGATAGATAAATAGATAGATTTGATAGATATATAATTTCCCTGACAGAGTATAACAATAAGACATGAAGTCTGGGACCCGTGGTGTGTTAAGTAGTACTATTCTTAGCAGTTTAATACCTGTTACTCCCCCTATCGGGGGAGGTCTATATGGTCTGGATTTTAGGAACCGGGAGATGGAAGAAGATGCTTGGTCTGTCCTCCTACTTCAAATTTGGCCGAAACACAAGTGGCTGTCACAAAACAGTCCGGCCACGAGATAGATAGATTTGATAGATAGATACATAGATTACATAGATCAATAGATGCAATATACATTGGATAGATACAAATTACATAGATCAATAGATGCAATATACATATGATAGATACAAATTACATAGATCAATAGATGCAATATACATTTGATAGATATGAATTACATAGATCAATAGATGCAATATACATTTGATAGATACGAATTACATAGATCAAAAGATGCAATATACATTTGATAGATACGAATAACATAGATCAATAGATGCAATATAGATTTGATAGATACGATTTACATAGATCAAAAGATGCAATATACAATTGATAGATACAAATTGCATAGATCAATAGATGCAATATACATTTGATAGATACGAATTACATAGATCAATAGATGCAATATACATTTGATAGATACGAATTACATAGATCAAAAATGCAATATACGGGGGGCGGAGCCTACAGCCGAGACAACTAGACGCATATCCCTCGAGCTCCTGGAGCATGGCTTAATAAAGTATTCTTTTTGACAAATAAATTAGTCAAATTTATGCATGGATTACCAGCAACTGATCCATAACTAACATTTGACTAGAACATACTGACTGGTTCAGAGTTTTGTGACTTTATCCGGAGAGAGCCTTTCTACTGCGAGTCGCGAGTTATGCGACCCTACTCACATTAAGGCTGGTTTGCATATCATTGAACGGAGCCTGGGACTGCAAAGATAACTGTCTATATTGGTCTGCTTTGGTCATCATGAACGCTATACAAGAGCTTCTCTATGGGCTAGACTTGCAGATGTGTAATCATTTCCAGGAGTTAACATCTCTTATTAGAAATCAGTACACCAATGAGGAAAATGTAGTTCCCAAGATGGCGAAGACAGGCGGTGATCTAGCGCAAGGTAGGAACCTACCTACCCCTATAAGTATCAACAATCACGCAGCCTCTAAAACTGAGCGATGCTCATTACAGCCCAGAACACTTGTGGGTGTTATTACTGCTCCATTGCCTGAGAGGGAACTGAGTGTTCTTCCTAAGACGGATAGTGACGACACTTACATACAATGGCGCTGCCCTCGCATTGCCCTAGCCCCTATTGAAAATCTGGATGGCGTGCTCAAATGCCCTATAAACAGCGCTATTTACACTCCAGCACAGCCCCTAGAGACTTTGCACACTATCCGGATATCTGCAGATAAAAAATCTGATATTACAGGGGGACAAGTATGGAATCATCACCTAACCTTAGCTCACACAGTGTCTCCCAGTGTGAAATTATTGCTACGTAACTTCACATATGTTACACCAGACCAAGGGAATGAGGCCGCCTGTTGTGACGGGGTTCTGAGCTTTTCTTCTTCATGCAAAAGTGAAACGCTATTTTCTGAGGTTCATTACTGTCTCCCCATTGATAGACTGGTGCTAGTGTCGGTAAGCAGACAGAAGCGATGTGGTCAAGCTCTAACAAGCTCGCTGGGATTAAAACTTTCTCTCCTCCATAATTTTATTAGCATGCACACCATGAGAATGGGAGTGGGATGAATCAGATTAGACTTTAGATTGGTGCTGGGCTATCTATTAGTGGGGTCCCCTACAAAGCCTGAATATTAAATATTTTATGCATCTCAGACTTTGAACTCTGATTCCCTTGGACTTATACCTACACCATGTTTAGGGATTATTAGTATTCTGAATGAAGGCTAACAGCCTGAAGACCTGGGACGTAATAATTTATTTTATAATCTGATGTTATCTAATGTTAGGTTTGTTCCACATGTTAAAAGTATTCTAGGTAACCACACTATACCTACATTGCCTAGTTACATAGTTTGCTCTGTTTAGTTTGTGTCTTATATATATCTATACAATTTGGAAATAGACTGAAATCAGCTAATTATTTCAGCGAACAGTTTTTGTTGAATTAAGATTTTCTTTGCTATAGTCCACGTCTATCTGATGGGTTTTTCTGTTTTTTTTAATTTCCCTATTTTTTTCTTTTCTTTTTGCCGCAGGCCTGTATAACACTTTTGATCACTCCTTTTCAGTTTTTTACTTTACTAGTTTATTGCTTACAAAAGTTTGACTGAGTTATATACTCCCATAGACTATAGTCACAGGCTGCCACACAAATTTACTTTATACGTCTGCTGTAACTACTAGTTATGTCTGTGTAGTCTTTCTTTATCTTCTCATTCCTAGGTTTATTTCTAGCCCATAGCTACATTATAGAGACACAGACAGTCACCCCATTTTGCTGTCTATCACTCACTCTTATGTATCTAGGTATCATATAGCCCAATGGTAATGTGCACTTGCCTCTAGATACTGCAGAATAATTTTAGGTGCCAATGTTTTGCTCTGATTCACCTCTTTTACTTTGTATCCTTTTTCAGAATATAGGGTTCAACTGCTATATGCCTTTATTATTTGTAGGGGACTATATAATTTACCTCTGCAGTTGCAGTTTTTTTGATGTACAGGCAGGATCCTTATTAACAACTAATGTGACTCTTGTATTAACTGCATATTATAGGCAGTTAGAGGATAGTATAGATAGAAGGTTTGTTATGTACACTGTTTGGGATACTTTTTTAATCTCTTAGAGAGTCCTTCATGCAATATAACAGCCTGTAATAGCATCTATATAACAATATGGGTCTCTAACATTAACATGGCTACTAAATAGGTTTATGCCTTTCTGCTCTACACGTTAGATGTTTATTTCATATCTCTAACTTATGGCTCTATTATTCTTTACCACAGCGTTTACCTTTGTCTATTGTCCTACTCAAACAATATTATATGAGTGACATACTATGTTCATAGATAAAAATCCAAGCCATATCTCAGGCAGATGGAAATGTTGCACTATTATATTGTACTCTATTTAGTTTGACTAGGCTAGACGACCTGTGCCTAAATGGTTAACCCCTATAATTTATGCCAGTATAACTGTCTTATATTTTCAGTGTTATTAACTGTATATGTTTAACTATTTTATGTATTTAGCGTTATTAATGGTTGTCAACCTACACTATCATTGAGTTTGTCTCAGCTATGCTCACACTATGTTATTTGCCTTCCTCACTCTATCATGTGAGTATGTACCTTATAGATATTGACACGATGGTTTGATGGCTAGATCAATATTGCAGCTCATGCTTTATAGAGGCTCACTATAGACAATTAGGAACGAGTTGGTACATAACGGCTAGATAGGCCTCCATAGGTCATTCCAAATAGGCATAGGCAAACCAAAGGACCCATAACTGTAGTCACTCCCTCAGAGCTCCTCGTAGTATGTTATGTTGTCCTTTAGTTAATAATATGAGATTGTGATGCATAGAGTTTTAGTAAAGTTACTTATAACATGAGCATACTAGAATATCCCGACTTACTATTTCCAAATATTTTATGGTATGGGCAGGTATGGTCTCAATACTAACTGATGCTTGCTCATTCTTAGTTATGTTTACCAACCTGTTCTAGAAAATTAAAACATACCAGCTATAAATATGCAACAATGGATTAGGAGACTACTCCCTATTGACTTAGATACCTGTTTTCACACTCTTAGCCAGTAGACCTGCCAGTGGTATTAAATTTAACACCTATCCACTTATAGGCAATTTTGTGTATGTAAATTTAATATGAGACTAGTGTAATACTCACCTCTTCCCATATTTATTATAAGTTATAGACCCCCCTTAGTACTTTAATCCATGATCTCTCCAGCTAACAGTCTGCATAATTTATAATAACCGCCTGACTGTATATTTTCTCTCATGTGCCCTTGCATTCCTAGATGCCAAATACCATATGTCATTTGTTGTCTCTTTGATTTATCACTAATTCTCTAGTAACTATCTTAGGGGTCCTTTTACACCTCCCTCTCGTCCTTTCCTAAGGCTCCGCACCCTCCACACTCCCCCATATTGGAATAGCGGTGCTTACCCACTGAATCTCCTCCTCCCCCCTCATATCTTTGAAGCTAAAAACTTCAGTTGCTCATTTACTTCTTCCATTACTAACTCGGGTCCATTAGTGACCACTCCATAGGCTATTTTTCCTCTAGACTATATTTGCTTTACCTGGCCCAACAGGGGCCATTTGTGTTATCTGAGGAAATTAGTGAAGAATATAATAAAAACAAAAATAGAGGTTTTTAACATATACCTAGCACAATGCTATATTGTTATTTCATGTATAAGAATAACTATTGTAAATTTGACGCTGTTGTTGTTTTTGATGTATGGTATTCTTTATCGTTTGTATTTACCAGAATAACCTCAATAAAAAAAATAATTAAAAAAAAAAAAAAAAAAAAAGATGCAATATACATTTGATAGATACAAATTACATAGATCAATATATGCAATATAGATTTGATAGATACGATTTACATAGATCAAAAGATGCAATATATATTTGATAGATACGAATTACATAGATCAATAGATGCAATATACATTTGATAGATACGAATTACATAGATCAAAAGATGCAATATACATTTGATAGATACGAATTACATAGATCAATAGATGCAATATACATTTGATAGATACGAATTACATAGATCAAAAGATGCAATATACATTTGATAGATACGAATTACATAGATCAATAGATGCAATATACATTTGATAGATACGAATTACATAGATCAATAGATGCAATATACATTTGATAGATACGAATTACATAGATCAATAGATGCAATATACATTTGATAGATACGAATTACATAGATCAAAAGATGCAATATACATTTGATAGATACGAATTACATAGATCAATAGATGCAATATACATTTGATAGATACGAATTACATAGATCAATAGATGCAATATACATTTGATAGATACTAGTGTTACTAGTTTCCGTTTTGTTTTTAACAGAAAACAAATCCCAAAAGTCCATCCTTGTATTGAAAAACAAGATATTGAAGAGTTGTGTGTGTGATACTGGTGAGATCATCTTGTTCAGCAAGAGCGAACATGCACTCTGAGACTAAATACCTGACGCTGAAATCTACAGCTGGTCTCGGGCAGTTGGAGTCGAGCAGCATTACCCGCAGCTGATTGGAAGTTCCAGTGTGACGCTCATTAGCCTTGGGGTGTCTGTCGGGCGACTCAGAACAGTCCCGACTTGTGTTACTAGGCACGCCACTGTGCCGCCCGCCTTGTGAGTATCTGACAGTATCGGGGGGGAACATGCCTGTCTTATCATATAGGAGTGACGATACTGTTTTATGTTTGGCGCCTCTCTTCTCCCCTTTTGTCTTTGATAGATACGAATTACATAGATCAAAAGATGCAATATACATTTGATAGATACGAATTACATCGATCGATGGATGCAATATACATTTGATAGATATGAATTACATAGATCAATAGATGCAATATACATTTGATAGATACAAATTAAATAGATCAATAGATGCAATATACATTTGATAGATACGATTTACATAGATCAATAGATGCAATATACATTTGATAGATACAAATTACATAGATCAATAGATGCAATATATATTTGATAGATATGATTGATAGTTAGATAGATTCGATAGATAAATAGATAGATTTGATAGATATATAATTTCCCTGACAGAGTATTACAATAAGACATGTGGTCTGACACCCATGGTAAGGTTACTTCCTTTTGCACAATCGAGTACAGGTTGTGGTCCAGGATTGCCTTTTGTGGAAAGAAATTGTGGCCGGGTACCTTCCACTGCGGTGTCCCCTATCAGGGGACGTGTATATGGCATGGATTTTAGGAACCGGGAGATGGAAAAAGATGCTTGGACACACAGTACAGGTCGTTCTCCTTCAGCCTTTTTATAAGAGGGTCCCCGACCTTCAACAGGCACAACAGCATGAAAGACCCCATATGCCATGACTTCCTTTTGCACAATCGAGTACAGGTATGGCATCGATTTTAGGAACCCGGAGATAATTTTTAGGAACCGGGAGATGGAAAAAGATGCTTGGACACCCAGTACAGGTCGTTCTCCTTCAGCCTTTTTATACGAGGGTCCCCGACCCTCAACAGGCACGACAGCATGAAAGACCCCATATGCCATGACTTCCTTTTGCACAATCGAGTACAGGTATGGCATCGTTTTTAGGAACTGGAGATAATTTTTAGGAACCGGGAGATGGAAAAAGATGCTTGGTCGGTCCTCCTACTTCAAATTTGGGGCACTGCGCGTGCAATCTACTGTGCCACCAGATATGAGTTGTGTGTTAAGTAGTACTATTCTTAGCAGTTTAATCTGTCATGCTCGGCTGAGTAAGTTCAGGAGTTTGGAGCATGTGCAAGGTGATGGCTGAGTTAAGCTGAGAGGATGTGAAGAGGTGAGTAGGACTCAGTATACCAGAATGGAAACACAGAACAAAGAAGGGCTTTTGTTAAAGTAACTTTACTAAGATAATACAAGGAAAACAAGAGGTAACGCACATCGAGGTTATATTCCAAACTGATAATAAATGAAAATCTTCTAAAAGAACAGTTCAAGCAGAAGTCCTTCAACAGACACAGACGACCCTTACGAGTACTTGATATTAGGATCAAAGTGGGCATACACGGGTATTAGAGCCAGGGTACTTGGTATCATATGCCAGTATCTCAGTAAGGCAACTTGGTTTCAGGAACGGGCCGAGCGGCGAGCATACGCCCGTATCTCAATAGGCAACTTGTTTTCAGGAACGGGCCAAGCATACGCCAGTATCTCGGTAAGGCAACTTGGTTTCAGGAAGGAGCCGAGCATACGCCAGTATCTCGGTAAGGCAACTTGGGTTCAGGAACATGCCGAGCATATGCCAGTATCTCGGTAAGGCAACTTGGGTTTAGGAACAGGCCGAGCATACGCCAGTATCTCGGTAAGGCAACTTGGGTTCAGGAACAGGCCGAGCATACGCCAGTATCTTGGTAAGGCAACTTGGGTTCAGGAACAGGCCGAGCATACGCCAGTATCTCGGTAAGGCAACTTGGGTTTAGGAACAGGCTGAGCATATGCCAGTATCTCGGTAAGGCAACTTGGGTTCAGGAACAGGCCGAGCATACGCCAGTATCTCGGTAAGGCAACTTGGGTTCAGGAACAGGCCGAGCATACGCCAGTATCTCGGTAAGGCAACTTGGGTTCAGGAACAGGCCAAGCATATGCCAGTATCTCGTTAAGATAACTTTGGTTCAGGAACAGGCCGAGCATACGCCAGTATCTCGGTAAGGCAACTTAATTTCAGGAAGACTAATGTCACAGTAGAGTTGCTTAAACTCAGCAAGCAGATAAACAAACAGTTCTTACAGCAGTGGAGTTTAGTACCAACAGCCAAGGAAGTATACAGGTACTCACAGCATAGGTACTTCGCTTCAGGATAAACAGATGTCACAGTATAGTTGCTTAGACTCAGCAAGCAGATTAACATACAGTTCTTACAGCAGTGGAGTTTAGTACCAACAGCCAAGGAAGTATACAGGTACTCACAGCAGAGGTACTTGGCTTCAGGATAAACAGATGTCACAGTATGGTTGCTTAGACTCAGCAGGCAGATTAACATACAGTTCTTACAGCAGTGGAGTTTAGTACCAACAACCAAGGAAGTATACAGGTACTCACAGCAGAGGTACTTGGCTTCAGGATAAACAGATGTCACAGTATAGTTGCTTAGACTCAGCAGGCAGATTAACATACAGTTCTTACAGCAGTGGAGTTTAGTACCAACAGCCAAGGAAGTATACAGGTACTCACAGCAGAGGTACTTGGCTTCAGGATAAACAGATGTCACAGTATAGTTGCTTAGACTCAGCAGGCAGATTAACATACAGTTCTTACAGCAGTGGAGTTTAGTACCAACAGCCAAGGAAGTATACAGATACTCACAGCAGAGGTACTTGGCTTCAGGATAAACAGATGTCACAGTATGGTTGCTTAGACTCAGCAGCCAGTTAAGCTTACAGTTCTCACAGCATGGTGATAGACACAGTAGCCAAGTAAGCATACAGGATACAAAAGAATTGTCAGAATACAAGCCAAGGGTCAGTAGCCAGGAAAGCAGTCCAATCTTTCACAAAGCAAAAAGGGGAATCCAGAAGAATGGTCAATCAGCAAGCCGAGTTCAGATGCCAGGGATCCAACAACAAAACAGGAATTCATGAAACAGAAGCAGCTCATCTCATCAGGCCTTTTTTACTCAAATATATCGCCCAATGCCAGTCCCTTCGGGATCCATCCCTCATTCATTTTAATAAAGGTGAGATAATCAAGACTTTTTTGACCTAGGCGACTTCTCTTCTCAGTGACAATACCTCCTGCTGCACTGAAGGTCCTCTCTGACAGGACACTTGAAGCGGGGCAGGCCAGAAGTTCGATTGCAAATTGGGATAGCTCAGGCCACAGGTCAAGCCTGCACACCCAGTAGTCAAGGGGTCCATCGCTCCTCAGAGTGTCGAGATCCGCAGTTAATGCGAGGTAGTCTGCTACCTGTCAGTTGAGTCATTCTCTGAGGCTGGATCCCGAAGGGCTGTGGCAATGCATAGGAGTTAAAAAGGTCCACATGTCCTCCATCAACAACACGTCTGGAAAGCATCCTGTCCTTGCCGGCGTGGTCGTGGGAGGAGGAGTATTACTTTCATCTCTTCCCCTGTTAGATTCCCGTTGTGCTGTGACATCACCCTTATGCGCTGTGTAAAGCATACTTTTTAATTTATTTTTTAACTGTTCCATCCTTTCCGACTTGCGGGAATTTGGTAACATTTCATTCACTTTATGCTTATACCGGGGGTCTAGTAGCGTGGACACCCAGTACAGTTCGTTCTCCTTTAGCTTTTTTATACGAGTGTCCCTCAACAGGCACGACAGCATGAAAGACCCCATTTGCACAAAGTTAGATGCTGAGCTACTAAGGTCCCGTTCCTCGTCCTCACTGATGTCACTGAAGGTATCTTCTTCGCCCCAGCCAAGTACAACACCACGGGTACCAGATAGGTATTTTTTTTTTAAATATTTAAACTACTGTTATAACAAAGATGATTGGTGGCACTAGTTGGCAAGTGGGCCTGGCACACACGCTGGCAGGCAGGCAACTGCAATTAGATTACACTAGCAGACTGATGTTTCACAGTCAAAAAAGTTTTTTTTTAAATATTTACACTACTGTTACAACAAATATGAGTGGTGCCACTAACTTGGCAAGTGGACCTGACACACACGCTGGCAGGCAGGCTACTGCAATTAGATTACACTAGCAGACTGATGTCTCACAGTCAAAAAAGTTTTTTTTTTAAATATTTACACTACTGTTACAACAAATATGAGTGGTGCCACTAACTTGGCAAGTGGGCCTGGCACACACGCTGGCAGGCAGGCTACTGCAATTAGATTACACTAGCAGACTGATGTCTCACAGTCAAAAAAGTTTTTTTTTTAAATATTTAAACTACTGTTATAACAAATATGATTGGTGGCACTAGTTGGCAAGTGTGCCTGGCACACACGCTGGCAGGCAGGCTACTGCAATTAGATTATACTAGCAGACTGATGTTTCACAGTCAAAAAGTTTTTATTTTAAATATTTACACTACTGTTATAACAAATATGAGTGGTGGCATTAGTTTGCAAGTGGGCCTGGCACACACACTGGCAGGCAGGCTACTGCAATTAGATTACACTAGCAGACTGATGTCTCACAGTCAAAAAAGTTTTTTTTTTTAAATATTTAAACTACTGTTATAACAAATATGATTGGTGGCACTAGTTGGCAAGTGGGCCTGGCACACACGCTGGCAGGCAGGCAACTGCAATTAGATTACACTAGCAGACTGATGTTTCACAGTCAAAAAAGTTTATTTTGAAAAAATTTACACTACTGTTACAACAAATATGAGTGGTGCCACTAACTTGGCAAGTGGGCCTGGCACACACGCTGGCAGGCAGGCAACTGCAATAAGATTACACTAGCAGACTGATGTCTCGCAGTCAAAAAGGTTTTTTTTAAATATTTAAACTACTGTTATAACAAATATGAGTGGTGCCACTAACTTGGCAAGTGGGCCTGGCACACACACTGCCAGGCAGGCAAATGCAATAAGATTACACTAGCAGACTGATGTCTCACAGTCAAAAAAGTTTTTTTTTTTTAAATATTTAAACTACTGTTATAACAAATATGATTGGTGGCACTAGTTGGAAAGTGGGCCTAGCACACACACTGGCAGGCGGGCTACTGCAATTAGATTACACTAGCAGACTGATGTTTCACAGTCAAAAAAGTTTTTATTTTAAATATTTACACTACTGTTATAACAAATATGATTGGTGGCACTAGTTGGCAAGTGTGCCTGGCACACACGCTTGCAGGCAGGCAGGCAACTGCAATTAAATTACACTAGCAGACTGATGTGTCACAGTCAAAAAAGTTTTTTTTTTAAATATTTACACTACTGTCAATGAAGGTATCTTCTTCGCCCCAGCCAAGTACAACACCACGGGTACCAGATAGGTATTTTTTTTTTAAATATTTAAACTACTGTTATAACAAAGATGATTGGTGGCACTAGTTGGCAAGTGGGCCTGGCACACACGCTGGCAGGCAGGCAACTGCAATTAGATTACACTAGCAGACTGATGTTTCACAGTCAAAAAAGTTTTTTTTAAAATATTTACACTACTGTTACAACAAATATGAGTGGTGCCACTAACTTGGCAAGTGGGCCTGGCACACACGCTGGCAGGCAGGCAACTGCAATAAGATTACACTAGCAGACTGATGTCTCGCAGTCAAAAAAGTTTTTTTTTTTTAATATTTAAACTACTGTTATAACAAATATGATTGGTGGCACTAGTTGGCAAGTGGACCTAACACACACGCTGGCAGGCAGGCTACTGCAATTCGATTACACTAGCAGACTGATGTCTCACAGTCAAAAAAGTTTTTTTTTTTAAATATTTACACTACTGTTACAACAAATATGAGTGGTGCCACTAACTTGGCAAGTGGGCCTGGCACACACGCTGGCAAGCAGGCTACTGCAATTAGATTACACTAGCAGACTGATGTCTCACAGTCAAAAAAGTTTTTTAAAAATATTTAAACTACTGTTATAACAAATATGATTGGTGGCACTAGTTGGCAAGTGGGTCTGGCACACACGCTGGCAGGCAGGCAACTGCAATTAAATTACACTAGCAGACTGATGTGTCACAGTCAAAAAAGTTTTTTTTTTAAATATTTACACTACTGTTACAACAAATATGAGTGGTGCCACTAACTTTGCAAGTGGGCCTGGCACACACGCTGCCAGGCAGGCGAATGCAATAAGATTACACTAGCAGACTGATGTCTCACAGTCAAAAAAGTTTTTTTTTTAAATATTTACACTACTGTTATAACAAATATGATTGGTGGCACTAGTTGGCAAGTGGGCCTGGCACACACGCTGGCAGGCAACTGCAATTAAATTACACTTGCAGACTGATGTAAAAGTTTTTTTTAAAAAATTTACACTAATGTTACACCAGATATGACTGGTGGCACGAGCAAGTAGGCACGGTATATGCTGTGAGCCTGACACACAGGCTGGCAGTGACAGGCAGGCAACTGCTATTAGATTACAAAGAAAAACAAAAACAAAACGACTGATGTAGCCCTAAAAAGGGCTTTTTGGGGTGCTGTCCTTACAGCAGAGATCAGATGAGTCCTTCAGGGCTGTAGTGGACACTGAATACACTAGCCTAGCTATCAATTTCCCTATAAAATCAGCAACAGCAGCACTATCCCTCCTCTCACTAAGAATGCAGGATCAGAATGAATCTAAAATGGCTGCTGCCAAGAAGCAGGGAGGGTATGAGAGGGAGTGTCTGCTGCTGATTGGCTGTAATGTGTCTGCAGACTGTGAGATACAGGGTCAAAGTTTACTCAATGATGACGAATAGGGGGCGGGTCGAACATCGCATATGTGTTTGCCTGCCGCTGCGAACGCGAACAAGCTATGTTCGCCAGGAACTGTTCTCCGGCGAACTATTCGCGACATCACTACCTGTAGGCCACTTTGTGTTTAAAGTGAACTACTACTGATTGTGCTTAAGGGCAGGGCATTACTATGAGTGTCAGGGTTCTGCTGCAGGCTCTGCTCTTAATTAGTGTTTCACCAATCACACCTGTTCTCCCTATTTAAACTCCTGAATGGCTAGCAATCATTGCTTAGTATTTTGTTTCTCATGTGGGGGGAACTCTGAGCCTTATACTTCCTAAATAATTTAACTGCCTTCTCCTTTTACCTCTCCTACAGATCGATACTGAGATCTACTTGTGCTTAAATTTAACCTCATTCATCTTTAACTTGGATTATCTCATTCAGCCGGATTGGGATCTAAACTTGTGAAACAGAACTTTTTATTACACTGTGTAATAAGTATCATCTTCCTTTTTCCACTTCAATGTGACAAGGTACTGTTTTTGTTTTTAGTGTTCAAATATCGTCACTTTGTGGGGCGGAGCTAACCGTCTTGCAGATCAGACGTATGTGAGTGGAGCTCTTAGCCTTTAGTTTATTTTACCTAATAAATTAGGGTGATTATCTCATTTGAACCAGCCATAAATTTATCTATATACCTTCTATAACATTCCTTGAGATCACTCCTGAGCCCAAGGAAGAATTAAACGCTTTCTCAAGGTTTATGGTCGGAGCGGCTAAAAGCGCTGTAAGATAGCTCATTAATAGGTCTGAGAGCTGAATCCGGACAACCCGCAAAACACTACCCTTCTTCAAAGAGAGTAAGGAGTTATATCTGCAGAGAAGCGACTAGTGGTATTTGTGTACCGGACTGTGAACTTGGATCAATCGAGGGCTGAAAGCCTAATAACTACCTGTGCAAAAAATTTCTTGGCGCGAACGGCGGCCATCTTTGCTGCAAGGAGGAACAGAGCCATCGCCATAGACACAGACTTACAACAGGTATTTGCGGAATACCCCTCCTAACTCAGGGTACATACCGAAGCAGCTAAGATTGCTGCTTGCAAATACGTGCTGCTTCCAAACATCCGATTTGAGACCCGGAATCTCACACTCCCGTTCACAAGAGGGAGAGGACGCTTTCACACTCTCGGGCGGTGAGAGGAGACTAGCACCTTCAAGCTCCATACCTCCGGAGGGCCGGGGTCTCCGCTCCGGAGGCTATTTCCAAAGAAATATCAGAGGGGACAAATCTGCAGAGCGGAAGATGGATTGGTCATCATTTCCCCACAGGCAGCATTTTTAGTAAGTTTGTTAAACACTTACTGCCGCACACAGAGAACTGACTAAAAAGTTTAAGAGGTTTTGCTAACTGCCATCATAACTGCCGGGTTCCTAAGCAAATTTGTAAACCCCCTCATTATATAAGAAGTTTGCTCTATAGAAGGAGCTGTAATACATACTACAGTTATTGACATAAACGTTTCACATTTGGGCACACTGTTTTCACTACCTAAACGCAATATAGAGACTATAGTTTCTGTTATAACAGAAGAAGTGAATCCAGCATATGAGAACCTCTCCCTATTAATCGTTATACCCTATAGTGTTCAGCAGATTTAGCCCACTACAGCTGCATACTTTCCCTGGCACCAAGTTATTTTATGGATATGGTGATGTCAAACTGAGGAGGGACTTCTCTTACTCCCATCACTCTACAGCACAATAGGAAGCAGCCATAACCTTCTTAATGTTTTGTTTTCTCAAATCTATCTCACTCTGAGAACATAATAAAAGGTTTCCTTTTAGTCTGGACCCCCTCCTCCCCTTTCCCGCTGTCCTCATCAGCGGGTCATAACCAACTTCCTTTTACCCACTTTGCCCATTAGGGGGCACGTCCCTGGGAGAGGGGTCTGGCACTAACACCTTACTACAAATACCTCACCCCTAATTCAAACCTGGTCAAACTTGACATATCAGAGCTCACCTGGCTATTTATATTCTTCACCATTTGTTTAATGATACCCCATTGGAGGTCTGGGTTTACATACTCCATTAAATAGCAAGAGACTGTTTCAAAGCTCTGAGATCATCCTCACTCCATGAGGTGAGGGGTAGAGGACTACCTTGCAAAATTCATAGACTCTCTCCCTCATTGCAAATGTTTTGCTAGCTGCATTAAATATGAGGAGGGGGAGATCTTAAGTCTCTGGATCCTAATACATATACACACAGCTCTAGTCTGTACTATAACTCTAACTCTCAACTTCTATCTCCTTTGGTCTTGGTTTGGGACCCTGCTCATACGCTGTGCCTTTCATATCTCTGAGAATGGCGCAGTCAAATAAACGGAAACCAAAGCCTCCTGCTGGCCCCAAAAGGACTGTAGCGGATCATTTCAACCCTTTGCTCCTTTCCGCAAATGACTCACAAGATAGCTCAAATACTTCTACACCAGAATCAGACATGGTGGCTACCACTCTTCAGGCTCTTCAAGAGGCTGCCCCACCAACTGTAACACCTACATTTATCCTATCATCCCTGCAATCTCTACTCGAAGCACACCACTCATCTTTTCAAACCCAAATCACCGCCTCATTAGCGGAGATGCGGCGGGACCTAACCTCTACTGCAGAAAGAGTGGACATAATTGAGAGGAAGCAGGAGGACATGGTAGTTGAACAATCTAATGTTTTGGCTTATGCGCAGAGTCTGGCGGAGCAACTTAGTATGTTGGAAGATAAGGTGGCGGATGCCGAAGATCGATCCCGCCGCAACAATTTGCGCCTTAGGGGAATACCTGAGAGTGTGACCTCGAATATCTTAGCCACTCATCTGTCCGAATTCTTCAACCTCCTGGCACCACCAGTGAACCCAACTGAGGGACTTATCGACAGGGCGCATAGAGCCCTTCGCCCTAGAAACCTAGCATCTGATAAACCAAGGGATGTCATTGTATGACTTCATTTCTATACATATAAAGAGCGGCTTGTTAGAGCTTCCCTGTCCAAACCTACAATGCCAGATCAATTCCAAGACATCACAATCTTCGCAGATCTTTCTTACCATACCCTCCAACAGCGGAAATCTTATGGAGAATTCACTAAGTTTCTTAGGGCACATAATATAAAGTACAGATGGGGTCATCCGACCAGACTCTTTGTCCTAAAAGATAACCAACAACATATAGTCACGACACTTGAGCAAAGTCAGAATCTTCTGCAGAGATGGAGCTCTACACCTTCACAGGGCACCCCACCCCAAAGCTCTCTGAATCCACTGGTTCCACAATGGGGCCCACTCCCTCAAAGATTACCTAAAGACTCAGCTACACCCGGCCACAACCAAGAGGAGGACGATGGCTGAGTATGAGGGATAGGGTAGGGGGAATGCCTACACTTGCTTCTCTCTCCCCATCACTGCACTTAAATTGCATGTGACTTGTTTATTGATAGTGTTCTTCTCTGCTTTTAATTTGGTAAATGTAAATACCCTAACTCTAAGTGTATATGTATGTCTCCCTTCCCTCCCCCCTCTTTCCTTTTCTCTTTCCCCTTTTTTTTTCTCTCCTCTCCCCTTCCTCTTACCTTATTCTCCTCCCTATTATAAGGGTCTCACACCTAGAGCTTACATATGGCCATACCTTACGTCCATTCCCCTCCCCCCCCCATCTTGGTAATACTGTATACTCTCTAAATGAAGTGTACATCGAAGATTATGTACCACTCTTATTGCAACTTCTATTGCCATATCTATGTATTGAAAGTACTATTGTTGAGTTATTCTCCATACCCTACCCGTCTCCCAACCCCTTCTCCCCTTTTTTTTTTCTTTTTTTTTTTCTCTCTTCCCTTCTTTCCCCCTTCCTCCCTTATCCCCTCTTTAACTAGTATATCCCACCACATTCCAACTAAGACCCAAGAACACAACTAAGTTCTAAGAATGTATCTGTAAATATGTCAATGCTAATGTGCTATATATTTTACTTAACTGGTAGGGCAGTCACATACTGGCGATCCCCTCCCGGGGCTTCCATTGGTTGTGATATTTGTGGATGTGACACCCTCAAACGTTCTACTACCTTGCCTATGTTATTTGTTTTATAACTGAATTGTTTCCTAGGCAACACATGCCTCAATATATATGCCATCTTGTACTGCTTACTGCCTGGCCATTGCTAGACCATTAAACTTGTCTATCTTATGATGAGCTTGTGCGCTATCTATAGTTTTCAGCGTTGTTGAGGTATGGTGTAGCGCAATTGGCATATTGGTTCTCTCTGTTTTAGTTATTAATATAATGTTGACGTTTACAAACCATGGGTGTGGGCCTAACATACTCAGGCTTCGACTGAAGCTTGGGAATGCTTATACTGGCAATCTCTTCTCAAGTATAATATTGATTGTAACACCTATGTCTGTGATACTCTCTTGCGCACAGTTATCTTGTACATGTTATCTGTTCTATCATTGAATGTTACTCTAGTCGAAACATAATATCACATATATGCCATTTTGTGTTGCACACTGTCTTACCCGTTGCTATCCCACTAAGCCTATCTATCTTATGGTGAGCTTGTGTGCTTTATTTAATTTGCAACGTCACTGAGACATGGTGTTGCACAACTGACATAGTTGATCCTTTTTGCTTTGATTGTTATTGTTATGTTGATGTTTACAAACTGCTAGTGTGGGTCTAACATTTACAACCCATACATTGCCTCAGCTTTATGTCCTCATCCTTTCTTCCTCCAACTTAACAACTTCTCTCTAGGCTTGTTTTTTTTTTTTTTTTTCTCTTTTTCTTTCTCTCCCTCTCTCTCTCTCTCTCTCTCTCCTCTTTCCATCCCTTCCCAACTCACTCTCTCCCCTAGATCTGGAGACACTATCTCCCCCTCCCCCCCCCTCACCTCACACTACTTCAATTCTTTTTATCTCTTCACTTTTCTCTCTCTCCCTTCCTTTACTGTATATCCCCCTCTCTCATATGTCCAGCTAATAACTAAAGCTGCTAGCTCACGCTGGCTACCCCCCCCCCCCCCCAATTAAAGTACTCTGGAAGTGTATTCCAGAGGCTACACACGCGGTTTACCTTGTTTATATACCGCATCCTTTGTGCTCATTTTTTTTTTTTTTGTGTGTCTTGTTCAGTTTTCTTTTTGCTTAGATATTGCTCACACCATCGATTTTTTCTTTTAACTTTTTGAGACTGTACTGAACTCTAACCACCCCCCCCCCTTTTTTTTTTTTTCTCCCCTTCTCTTTCCATCCCTCCCCCGATCCTTCTCCCTACTTGCCTTCCCTTAAATACCCTCTTCTCCATAGCAATCCCCGATCTCCATTTGACAACCCATCTGACTCCCGCTCATAATAGGAGGAATTACCAGTGAACTATGCCGTTCTGCTGTGTCTCTCACAATGTGAGAGAGCTCAACTCCCCGACTAAGCGCAGTATCTGCCTTAGGTCTCTAGCAAAATCTGGAGCCCACCTAGTTTTCCTCCAGGAAACTCATTGGGTGAAGGGAGCAAAAATTCCCATTCAATCTAAACTATACCCAATAGTTGAGACTGCCAGCTTCTCTCAGAAATCAAGAGGAATGGCTATTCTCATACATAAAGACGTCTCCTACGAGAGCATTTTTGTTGACTCTGGCCCCCAGGGCAGATATTTAATCCTTGTCTGTAAGTTGGATGGTGTTGTGTACACATTGGCCTCTTACTACGGACCCAATAAACAACATATCCGCTCCCTACGTAAATTTCTCCAGAAACTGGAGGCTCTGCGGCAGGGTCTGTTGCTCCTTGCTGGAGACTTCAATGTTGTGTGGGACCCCAACTTGGATAGGCGGTCGGATACGACCCGTAAATCAATTAAACCAGTAGCTGAACTGTCGCACAAATTTAGAAATTTGATCTATCAGTTTAATCTATTTGACATATGGCGCGGCCTTAATTCTTCGGCTCGCGATTACACCTACTTTTCGTCAGTGCATCGTTCTTACTCACGATTAGACTTCTTCTTCTGCGACCCGGGCCTCTTGGACAGTGTGACTCGAGCCTGGATCCCTCAATGCTCATGGTCAGACCACGACCCTGTATATATTAATCTGCGCTCCTCTACGGAACTCCATCGCTCCTCAACGTGGCGCTTACCCCCCCATTTATTCACAGCTCCTGGAATAGAAGCCTCTATTACCAGGGATCTCGCGGAATATCTATCTTTAAATGATACCAATGAAGTAGATGACTTCACTTTGTGGGCCGCGCTGAAGGCGTACATTCGGGGGTCGTTCATAAAAATAGCAGCAGCCGAGAAAAAGCGTAAAGGGGAAACCTTGGCTCAGCTTACTATGAGTCTTCGTAAGATCTCTGAGAAGCATAAGGTAAACCCCACAGTAGCGCTGTCTAAACAATTAACGGATCTTAAGACACGAATAGTTGCATTTGAGACCGAGAGGTCAGCAACGAGGCTCTTACGGCTTAAAGAAATTTATTACCACAAAGGTAATAAAGCCGATAGACTACTTGCCAATAGGCTGCGCCAAAAAACAGCAGCAGCACGTATTCCCTTGTTGAAGGTGGACGGGCAATGTATTACAAAACCCACAGACATTGGCAATGCCTTCGCAGATTATTATGCTTCCCTATATAACTTGAATCAGGGAGACTCGACTCTCCCCCCAACGCCTGAAATTATTGACACATTCCTTGACTCATTATATCTTCCTTCGGTACCTCAAGACCGCATTGACTCCTTACAGAGTCCCATTTTACAAGCGGAAATTAAGAGGGCTATTAAATCCCTCAAAGCCTTCAAATCGCCGGGGCCGGATGGTTTGTCTGATTTATTCTATAAAAAATTTCAAACCCAGTTGATTCCTATTTTAGGGCATCTTTTTTCATTGGCAAGTGCGCGGGGAACCTTCCCGGCTGAATTTTTACAGGCCACCATTATCACTATCCTGAAACAAGGGAAGGACTCGACATTATGCGGAAGCTATAGGCCAATTTCATTACTGAACCTCGATGTCAAGCTCTATGCCAAGATTCTGGCCACGCGCCTTAACTCCTTACTACCTATACTGGTTAACCCTGATCAAGTGGGCTTTGTCTTGCAACGTCAGGGTCCGGATAATACTCGAAGGCTTCTGAATATCTACTTTGAGGCCCATAGATCACACCTACCCTGTGTCACCCTGTCGTTGGACACGGAGAAAGCCTTCGACAGGGTGAACTTGGACTATATGTTTACCGTGCTGCGAAGATTCGGTCTTCCGGAGCCTTTTATCACGGCGATCACGGCGTTGTATTCTACTCCGTCAGCAGTGGTTAAAGGCCTAGGATTCTGCTCCAATCCTTTCTTGATAACGAATGGCACGAGACAGGGGTGCCCATTATCCCCACTCATATTTGCCCTTATGATGGAGCCCCTGGCCGAAGCTATCCGGTCCTGTCCCCAGATTAAAGGGGTCAGTATACACCACATAGTGCAGAAGACGGCTCTGTTTGCCGATGATCTAACAGTCCTTATATCTGACCCTCTTGCTTCTCTTCCCCATCTCTTCTCCCTGTTGGACAAATTTACCCTAGTTAGCTATTATAAGCTAAATGTCCTTAAAACAGAGGCTTATGCAATCAACATCCCGGAAGAGACTTTCAAGGTGCTGTAGAGCACATACAAGTTCTCATGGTCCACATCACATATTAAACATCTTGGGGTCTACCTGTCCCATAATATAAGGGAGATGATTGACTTAAATTTTACCCCTCTGTTATCAAGCATTGAGAAATCCATTGGTACATGGAATGTCCCATCATTGTCCTGGCTGGGCCGGATAGCAGCTTTCAAAATGAGCCTCCTCCCGAAACTTACCTATTTATTTCGATCTTTACCTATCCCAATCCTCAGACCTACAATCTACAAATTCCAACAATTGTGCAATAAATTCATATGGTGAAATAAGATCCCGAGATTAGCTACTAACATCCTACAACAGCCTTTACTGGCGGGTGGAGCGGCTGCTCCCAATATTCTAAAATATCATGAGGCAGCCAGATTGTCTCACGTTACTCAATGGAGCGCGACCTTGGAGAGCCGATGGGCCGAGATTGAACAGGCATCCCTTCCAACAGGGTATACCCTGAGAGATCTGTTGTGGATCCCCAGACATTCTAGACCCCCTACCCTTTTGGCCAACTCTATTGTAAAATCAAATCTGAAATTCTGGGATAAGATCCGCAACCTCCCCTCGATAGCACCTCACCCTTCGCCATCTCACTCACTGAGAGGGTTGTTGCTAGCACTACCAGACTCTCATCCTAATTTATGGATTGCTTTGGGCCTAACCAAAATAGCAGACCTTTACGTGGGAGATAAACTGCTCACATTTCAAGGTTTTCTTCGGAAGTATAGCCCCCCTCCCCTCTTGCATTTTGAGTTTTGGAGACTACGCAGTCTCATCATCTCTTGGGGCTTTGATAAAGGCCCTCCGAGAACCAAAACTAACTGGGAGGTAAGATGGGACTCCTCGTCTCCCCCTGCTAGACTCCTATCTATCTCATATCTTGTACTCATGAATCCCCCAGTCTTCTACAAATCCCCCCAGTGCGACGATGGGAATCTTCCTTAGAGGTCATGCATGAACCTCAACAATGGCGAGTTGCGATCCAACTCACCAAAAAAGCTATACATTGTACAACTTTGCATGAGTTGTTTCTCAAGGTCGTTCTCCAATGGCATATGACTCCAGTCCGCCTTTTTAAAATCTTGTCCGTTCACTCACCGAAGTGCTGGAGGGGGTGCGAAGACTTGGGATCCCCCCGACACATTTGGTGGTCTTGTCCACATATCCAGCCGCTATGGCAAGCAGCAATCTAGTATTGTTCTTCAGAAGGTATTAAGTTATCCATGTCACCAAGTCTCTTTCACATCTTGCCCAGGCAGTTAACCCTGCCTCAAAAAATGTTCTGCATTTACCTATTCTTAGCTGTTAAACTAGCTGTGGCCCGTATGTGGCTACAGCGTGTTTCACCCTCTTGGGAGCAAGTGACTGATATTTTACACTTTGTCAAGAAAATGGAATCCTATGTTTCCCACATTCATGGATCAGAAGACCTCCAGATCAAAATTTGGACATACGGCCCGGAATGATTCTCACTGCCAAAAATATGGGAGACTCGTGGCTTTCTGCCACTGGTCTCTCCTAAAACTGTACGATCAAACTTACTCATTTAGGTTCCTACTCCCTTCCCTTGAATGAACCCCTTCCCCCCCTTACCCTCTCTCCTACAACCCTCCTCCCACATGCCCCACTCCCTTCTCTCCTTTTTTTTTTTTTTTTTTTTTTCTCCCTCCCCCCTGTCTAACAGTTTGACACAGTCTCAGTATGAAAACAAAAGAGGAAGCGGAGCACTGAGTAAAATAAAAAGTTCTCTTTATTGAAGCAATGTTTAAAAAACGAAAAATGAAAACTACAAGGAGTTAAAGGGTGCTATTCCTTGCAATGGGTTCAGCTCAAACAGCTGCTGACATGTTTCGGCATTCCGCCGTTATCAAAGCTGCTGAACTGTGTAGGGAATAGCCCTCTTTTAAAACACAATAGCTGAACCCTATTGGGCAATTGTACAAAGGGGGAAGGATTTCTTATTAACCCCTTATAACCTGTACAAGAAGAGTATATAATAATACTAAACAGATTACAGAAAGCTGGTTATACTAAACCATGAACATGTTATTGTACACAAAATAACTGAAGTAACATTCATAGACTATAAAGAATCTAAATTAAAGTCATACAATCTGCATTTTGCATATTAAAATTAAAGTCATACATTCTGTATTTGCATATGTATTTGCAATGAACTTTATAATCACTTGTAGGATTGTACAAGTATACAACATATGAACAATCCAATGTATAGAATGTTACACTGGTTAGCCTATACACACTGAATAGTTAGCTCCTAGGAGTTGGTATCAGGAAAGTCTGTCCTAGACCTGTTAACTCCCTTCATATGTAGCTAACCTGCTAACTTAAATGCACTCAATATGTAAGATGTGGTTATTGTGTATCAAAAATGAACCCAAGGAAACGGGGATGTAGATATGTGAGTGTCAAAAGGAATGGACAACATACTAATGAAATAAAGGGATATTAACCCTGTAATTATACAAGGACAAAAAACCCCTATTTTGTTTATTGTAAGAGTGAAAGTTTCAGAGGGATTTAAGGCTGAATATGAATATATTTGTAATACATATGTGTACCATTTAAAGATACATAATTCACAATCTATCAGTTTAGGGGTTGAGTGGAGTTATGTTAAGCATCTTGTTCACTCCCAATGGTTAATCAGATCATACATGGAATTTAGCCCTGTTGGGTGTCTAGTCTTCAGTGTAAAGATCCAAAAGATCTCTCGTTTGGATAATAATTTATCCCTGTCACCTCCTTTGGGTGGTTTTAGAACTTTCTCTATGCATGTCCAACGAAAAGTTTCAGAGCTTTTATTATGTATGGATGTAAAGTGTTGGACCAGGGGGGTGCTTGCTTTTCCCACCCTTATGATTGAGAGGTGTTCCCTAATTCTTGATCTGACCTCCCTGGTTGTGAGTCCAACATATTGTTTGGCACACTCTGTGCATGATGCTAGATAGATCGTGTAGGTCGACCTACAGTTGAGACACATATTAATAGGAAAGGAGTGACCAGTTACAGAAGATCTGAACTGATCACCCATTTCCACTTTTTCACAGGCTACACAATCTCTCTTGTGACATTTGAACATTCCCTTCTGGGTGAGCCAAGATGACTCGTGTCTTATGGTGTCTTTACCAATTCTGGTTGGAGAAACCACTTTACCTATTGTTTTACTTCTCCGATAAGTGAAATGGCAAGACTTAGGGGTTAGGTCTGCCAGCCCTTCATCAGCTCTAAGCATAACCAGATGTTTCTTAATTATCTCACAGATCTGGGGATATTGCTCCGAATGGTCAGTTACAAAGTAGAGGTCATTCTGCATGTTATGCCCTCTATTCTGCTTCGTTTTGGGATGTAATAGATCCCTTCTGTCAATCTTCCTGACCTCATCTAATGTTGATGTTATGCAATTGTTAGCATAACCCCTTGCTTTGAGCCTATCCGATAGTGTTTTTGCTTCATCCTCAAAATTGTCCAATTCCGAGCAATTCCATTTTAAACGGATGAACTGACCCTTGATGATACCTTTAAATACACTTTTGGGGTGACAGCTTGTTGCATGTAGCAATGTGTTGCCAGAGATTGGCTTTCTAAAGGCTGTGCTACGAATTTTTTCACCAATTACCCCCAAAAGGGTTACATCAAGGTAGTTGATGCTCGTATTGTTGGACTCAGATGTAAAGCTCAGTCCCAGGTCGTTTTCATTGAGGAGATCCAGAAAAGTGGATAACTCATCTGTGCTCCCCTTCCAAATTAATAGGAGGTCATCAATGAACCTCCTATAAAAAACCACTTTTGAGCAGAGGGGGTTCCCACCTCCATAGATGTGGTCCTGCTCCCACCAACCCATATAAAGGTTGGCATAGGAAGGGGCAAACTTTGCCCCCATCGCAGTCCCACAAATCTGGAGGTAGAACACCCCCTCAAACTCAAAGTAATTGTGGGATAAGAGAAACTCGGCTACGCGGAGCACATATTCACAAAAGTCAGGCTCCTGACCGTGGTATTTGTGTAGAAACCAAGACAGAGCTTCCAAACCCTTAGTGTGTGGGATTGACGAATAAAGTGACTTAACGTCAACTGTTAGCCAGACAAAATCTTCCTCCCATTTGATATTCTCAAGTAGTTTCAGAATATGCATAGTGTCTCTTGTATAGCTCCATAAATTAGGAACCATTGGCTGCAGGACCTGGTCTAGCCACTCCGATGTATGCTCCAAGAGAGAGCCTATGCCACTGACAATGGGCCTTCCTACCACATTGTCAAGTGACTTGTGGACCTTCGGTAAAAGGTTAAAGGTTGGCACGGTGGGTGTATTTACCGATAGATAAATACTGGTTTCTTCATTTAAGATACCTGCCTCTATGCCATCATCAATCAAATTATCAAGTTTGTTCTTGAAGGTGGCAGTGGGATCCATGCTTAATACCCGATAGTCATGGGCATTATGCAGTTGTCTGTGTGCCTCATTAATGAAGTCTGTTTTATTCATTACCACCACAGACCCACCTTTGTCCGCTGCTCTAATCACCAGGTCGGGATTATTACCCAAGGCAGCCAAAGCCTCCCTCTCCCTGGTGGTGAGATTGTGTTTTTTATTTTTGTCAGTATAGTAAAGCCTACTTAGGTCAGCTTCTACCCTGTTCTGGAACTTTTCGATAATGGTTCCCCTGGCATGTATGGGGTAAAATCGTGAGGGACATTTGAACCTGGGGAATCTCTTAGAAGAATATGTTGGTGTCTCAGCCTCAGAAGTATTCAGTGCTTCTAATGTTGACAATCCACAGAGGTCTTGAAATTCAAAACCATCTGCAATGTTGGGGTTATGTGTAATCATAGCCCCCACAGCATCATCTTCCACTGTGTCCATGGCAGACCTAGTGGAAAAATATTTCCTCAAGGTAATCTTGCGTATCAGTCTGTTCACATCGATCAAAGTGTTGAACAGATTAAAGGTATTTGTCGGAACAAATCCTAATCCAAGGCTCAGCACTTTGATTTCTGTGGCATTTAAATTGTAAGCAGATAAATGAATTACTGATATCTCGTCTTTCTCTGGCCCCTCTGGTTTCTCCTGAGCGTGTACCCCCCCCTTTTTTGGTGCTTTTGCCCCTTCTCCCCCCCCGTCGCCTTGCGGGGGGGGGGGGGGGGGAAACCTGGTGGATTTCCACACTTTCTGATTTGTTAGGTGCTTCTTTAATTTGTACAGTGTCAGATGTTTGTGGAATGTACCTAGAAGGTGGTGCAGCATTTTTTAGTATAGGTGGTAGTACTATTGCTGTTTTTTCTAGAGGTATAGTGGGCTGGTTATACAAATTGGTGTGTTGACCTTGGTTTTGTGTATACTGGGTAGGGGGGGCAGTGGGTGCAGAACTGCCACGAGGAATAAGGTCTAGAGTAAATCCTTCATCTTCCCCTGATGCTGAACTCTCTCCCCCTGAGTCAGCCTCACTGTCAGAGAATCTGATTCTTCGTTGCTGTCTGCCTCTACCCCTACCCCTGCGTCTGCCTCTAAAACCTCTACCCCTATTGGAGACCCCAAGATTTTGATTGTTCTCTCTATATTTTTGTGTTCTTTCCCTTTTATTCCAAATATACATTGTATTGTTATTGAAGTCTGTTTGATCTCTAATATATTTTGAGTGTTTTATTTCAAGTAAAAGAGATTTAGCTTCTGCAACAGCTTCTTGTAACAAATTGTCAAACCTAGCAAAATCTGTGTGATCACATCTCTTATTCAGCTCCTCTTGTACCTGACTAATTTTAATAGTAATTTCTTGAATCTGTTTATTTTTGTATGTAATGAGGAGCCGCATGAGATTCCAGGAGCATTCTGACAGAGTCTCATTCCATACATTTATAAAGTCTCTGTCCTCTGTGTAAAAAGTGGGGTATTTATTTATTCTCAAGCCTCTAGGTATAAGCTTAAGCTTTAAATAGTTCTCCATAGTCCAAACATCCCATTTGTATTTATTCTCATTATTTATTAAAAGTTCCATTTCTTCAAAAAGGGTGTTAAGTCTTTGTTGTGTCCTGTCCATTGTAAACAAGTTTTCAGCAAGATCAAAATTTGAATCCCTCTCACTAGCATGTTCTCCATTACCCCTAACAAAGTGGTTAGAATCAAGATTGTCCCACACTGCACAGTGTTAAAGCCTTCACTAAATAGCCCAAGTACAGCAACACAAACAGGGACAAAAAGGGCTTGACCTATGAGCCCAAATAGTGTTTACAAGAAAGGAGGTGTCCCTGTACGGTGTGTCGAGAGTTAAAAAGGAGCTATAGTCACTGTAGTAAGCAGAAACTTCACAGACCCAATCGGTAGAAATATAACCAAACAGTCGTTAGTGGTGGAATTATGACCCCCTCCTCTCACCTCTGTTACATCCGGTCCTGGGGGCAGGATCACTGAAACCTGTAAGCGGTATGCGCGGTGTGCCGGTGGCTCTTCTCCTTCAGCCTGTCCGGTGTGGCTTTCAAACTGCGTCCGCTGTTGGTGCCTGTACTCCCTCGTCAGACGTTTCTGGAGGGAGGGGGCGGGAACCACCTAACACTTCCCTGTATTTTTCCTTTGCGGTGATTGATTGGAAGACGTCCTCTGTTCAGACGCTCCCTCCTGATTGGAGTAAAATCGATCTCGACCAATCCTCTTGCGGATAGGGGAAGCTCAGCTGCAGGGTCTGTTCAGCAGTGTGGAAGTTAGGGATAGTGCGAGGAGCAGTCTCCTCTCTCAGTGCTCACGCTGGTAGGTCACAGAAACAAAACAAAAGAGGAAGCGGAGCACTGAGTAAAATAAAAAGTTCTCTTTATTGAAGCAATGTTTAAAAAACGAAAAATGAAAACTACAAGGAGTTAAAGGGTGCTATTCCTTGCAATGGGTTCAGCTCAAACAGCTGCTGACATGTTTCGGCATTCTGCCGTTATCAAAGCTGCTGAACTGTGTAGGGAATAGCCCTCTTTTAAAACACAATAGCTGAACCCTATTGGGCAATTGTACAAAGGGGGAAGGATTTCTTATTAACCCCTTATAACCTGTACAAGAAGAGTATATAATAATACTAAACAGATTACAGAAAGCTGGTTATACTAAACCATGAACATGTTATTGTACACAAAATAACTGAAGTAACATTCATAGACTATAAAGAATCTAAATTAAAGTCATACAATCTGCATTTTGCATATTAAAATTAAAGTCATACATTCTGTATTTGCATATGTATTTGCAATGAACTTTATAATCACTTGTAGGATTGTACAAGTATACAACATATGAACAATCCAATGTATAGAATGTTACACTGGTTAGCCTATACACACTGAATAATTAGCTCCTAGGAGTGAGAGATTGTGAATTATGTATCTTTAAATGGTACACATATGTATTACAAATATATTCATATTCAGCCGTAAATCCCTCTGAAACTTTCACTCTTACAATAAACAAAATAGGGGTTTCTTGTCCTTGTATAATTACAGGGTTAATATCCCTTTATTTCATTAGTATGTTGTCCATTCCTTTTGACACTCACATATCTACATCCCCGTTTCCTTGGGTTCATTTTTGATACACAATAACCACATCTTACATATTGAGTGCATTTAAGTTAGCAGGTTAGCTACATATGAAGGGAGTTAACAGGTCTAGGACAGACTTTCCTGATACCCACTCCTAGGAGCTAACTATTCAGTGTGTATAGGCTAACCATTTCACTTATCGGAGAAGTAAAACAATAGGTAACGTGGTTTCTCCAACCAGAATTGGTAAAGACACCATAAGACACGAGTCATCTTGGCTCACCCAGAAGGGAATGTTCAAATGTCACAAGAGAGATTGTGTAGCCTGTGAAAAAGTGGAAATGGGTGATCAGTTCAGATCTTCTGTAACTGGTCACTCCTTTCCTATTAATATGTGTCTCAACTGTAGGTCGACCTACACGATCTATCTAGCATCATGCACAGAGTGTGCCAAACAATATGTTGGACTCACAACCAGGGAGGTCAGATCAAGAATTAGGGAACACCTCTCAAGCATAAGGGTGGGAAAAGCAAGCACCCCCCTGGTCCAACACTTTACATCCATACATAATAAAAGCTCTGAAACTTTTCGTTGGACATGCATAGAGAAAGTTCTAAAACCACCCAAAGGAGGTGACAGGGATAAATTATTATCCAAACGAGAGATCTTTTGGATCTTTACACTGAAGACTAGACACCCAACAGGGCTAAATTCCATGTATGATCTGATTAACCATTGGGAGTGAACAAGATGCTTAACATAACTCCACTCAACCCCTAAACTGAGAGATTGTGAATTATGTATCTTTAAATGGTACACATATGTATTGCAAATATATTCATATTCAGCCTTAAATCCCTCTGAAACTTTCACTCTTACAATAAACAAAATAGGGGTTTCTTGTCCTTGTATAATTACAGGGTTAATATCCCTTTATTTCATTAGTATGTTGTCCATTCCTTTTGACACTCACATATCTACATCCCTGTTTCCTTGGGTTCATTTTTGATACACAATAACCACATCTTACATATTGAGTGCATTTAAGTTAGCAGGTTAGCTACATATGAAGGGAGTTAACAGGTCTAGGACAGACTTTCCTGATACCCACTCCTAGGAGCTAACTATTCAGTGTGTATAGGCTAACCAGTGTAACATTCTATACATTGGATTGTTAATATGTTGTATACTTGTACAATCCTACAAGTGATTATAAAGTTCATTGCAAATACATATGTAAATACAGAATGTATGACTTTAATTTTAATATGCAAAATGCAGATTGTATGACTTTAATTTAGATTCTTTATAGTCTATGAATGTTACTTCAGTTATTTTGTGTACAATAACATGTTCATGGTTTAGTATAACCAGCTTTCTGTAATCTGTTTAGTATTATTATATACTCTTCTTGTACAGATTATAAGGGGTTAATAAGAAATCCTTCCCCCTTTGTACAATTGCCCAATAGGGTTCAGCTATTGTGTTTTAAAAGAGGGCTATTCCCTACACAGTTCAGCAGCTTTGATAACGGCGGAATGCCGAAACATGTCAGCAGCTGTTTGAGCTGAACCCATTGCAAGGAATAGCACTCTTTAACTCCTTGTAGTTTTCATTTTTCGTTTTTTAAACATTGCTTCAATAAAGAGAACTTTTTATTTTACTCAGTGCTCCGCTTCCTCTTTTGTTTTGTTTCTGTGACCTACCAGCGTGAGCACTGAGAGAGGAGACTGCTCCTCGCACTATCCCTAACTTCCACACTGCTGAACAGACCCTGCAGCTGAGCTTCCCCTATACGCAAGAGGATTGGTCGAGATCGATTTTACTCCAATCAGGAGGGAGCGTCTGAACAGAGGATGTCTTCCAACCAATCACCGCAAAGGAAAAATACAGGGAAGTGTTAGGTGGTTCCCGCCCCCTCCCTCCAGAAACGTCTGACGAGGGAGTACAGGCACCAACAGCGGACGCAGTTTGAAAGCCACACCGGACAGTCTGAAGGAGAAGAGCCACCGGCACACCGCTCATACCGCTTACAGGTTTCAGTGATCCTGCCCCCAGGACCGGATGTAACAGAGGTGAGAGGAGGGGGTCATAATTCCACCACTAACGACTGTTTGGTTATATTTCTACCGATTGGGTCTGTGAAGTTTCTGCTTACTACAGTGACTATAGCTCCTTTTTAACTCTCGACACACCGTACAGGGACACCTCCTTTCTTGTATACAGTCTCAGTATGGTCGATTAATTTGTCTGACTCCCAATAATAGATGGTCAATATATAATGTTGGTGTGAACAGTTATGATATATGCTATGATATAATATTTATATTACACGGAAAATGCTGACCTCTTTGGACCCCTAAAATAGTGTCTGTCTCCTTGTGGATATTGGCCTCTAATACGCCCCTCTGGAGAGGTGGCGAGAAAGTTCTGGAGATTAACAGGCAATGGACTCTGACACCCAGCATTTCCTGCTATGCTTTTTCTTGTATGTATCTGTTCCATACATTGTAATGTTCTACAAGTGCCATACTATGTATTTTTGTTCTTCACATATATGCTCTTGATGTTCTTATGTTCATTCGTTCATATAAACAATAAAAATTATTTAAAAAAAAAAAAAATATTGTCACTTTGTTTGGAACTCTTAAGGTATTTGAACACATTTTGGCTTTCTTGAACTGAATATTGTTGCGATATTTGGGACCTTGTAGCACATATAATATTATCCAGTCTTACCATGAGTTTGTGAATCTGTTTCTAAAAGATCACTACGCTGTCTATCTTCCTGTATGAGAATCACCTATGTCAGAGTATTACACACAGCACTAATAATACTCAACCTAACTTTTCATTTTTTCTACAATAACTTTACACTATTTCATAAGATAACATTTAAAGAGTATTGTTGTCTAAAACAAATAGTGTTACAAATACATATTACTTTTGAAAAGGGAACTGTTAGTAATTCTTACCCAAAGAACTCTATTAGTTAGCCTGAGGTGGTTGACTAGTACATAATACTAAGCCTGTAAAGTATTGAATACTAACATGGAACCCACAGAGTTACCCCAAGTTGATTTACCCCAAGTAGTCTACAATCTAAATAAAAAAGTAGATAGAATGGGGCAGGCAATACTTGATTTGCAGGTAGAAAATCAGGTTCTGAGAGAGCTAATTAAGGATTTGAAAGATCAGCAAACAACAAGCCCTGAACCACAGGTAAGTTTGCCTGACCTTTTCTCTGGGGACAGAACTATGTTCCGACAGTTTAAAAATGCCTGTCATTTATTATTTAATCTGAAGCCAAAGACTTATCCAAATGATAGGATAAGGGTTTTGTCCAACATTTCTTTTCTGAGGTCTGAACCTAGGATTTGGGCAGACCACTTATATGAGACCAATGATCCACTTCTAAATTCCTTATCAAATTTTTTTGCTGCTATGGATGAGTTGTATCGTGATTCAGACATACAACTAACAGCAGAACAAAAGATGAGGTGCTTGAAACAAGGGAAGAAATCGGTAGATGAATACATAACCGAATTCAAGCTGTATGCATCTGACTCTGCTTGGAGCCTGATCTCATTGAGGAACCAATTCATACTTGGTCTGGCAGATCCTGTTAAGGATGAACTTGCAAGGATGGAACTTCCTAGCACTCTCGAAGCACTTATGAAAGTAGCTTCCCAGATCGATCGTAGGCTTAAAGAAAGGAAGGCTGAACGCATAGCATCAGAGGGTACTACCAGAGGGACCACGCTACCACAATCTTACCTAAAAGCTACTCCAGTTGAACATCCAACGCCTATGGAGATTGGGGTAATCCGTGGACCACTCTCGCCAGATGAACGGTTAAGAAGGAGGACTAACCGTCTATGCATGTATTGTGCTAGTCCAAACCATCCAGTTTCTGAATGTCCAATATTACGAAAGAACAAGAAAAGTAAGTTCACCTATCTTAACAACTCAGCATGTGCAGAGAAACCAGTATCTTACTGTAAATTGTCTCTTCTATTACAGTGGGACCTTAAGAGAATAACTACACACGCTATTGTTGATTCCGGAGCATTCGGCAATTTCATAGACCGTACCCTTGTCCAAGAAAATAGAATTCCTTTGGTGTTAAAAAAAAATCCTGTTTCTTTGAAAGTTATTGATGGTTCCACAATAGCAAATGGACCCATTACTCACAGTACTGTACCTCTTCTTGTTACTACTAAGGAAGGACATTCAGAATATATAACTTTTGACGTTATAACTTTACCACATTTCCCTTTAGTTGTAGGACTGTTCTGGTTACAATTACACAATCCTGACATAAACTGGGAAAATTTCACATTACACTTTAAATCTTCATACTGCACTACAACCTGTTTTCCACTTCCAGTTGTGTTACAAACACAAACTGAGGAGATTAATATTCCAGACCCATATAAAGATTTTAAAGAGGTATTCAGCAAAACAGAGGCTGAATCATTACCCCCTCACAGAATTTATGATTGCCCGATTGAGTTGATTCCTGGGTCCACATTACCTGTAGGACACTTATATCCGTTAAATCAACCAGAGTTAAATCACTTAAAACAGTATATACAAGATAATCTGAAAAAGGGTTTTATTAGACCATCTTCTTCTCCCACTGCAGCTGGCATGTTTTTCGTGACAAATAAAGATTCTACTCTAAGGCCTATAATAGATTACCGTGACCTTAACAAACGGACTGTAAAAAAACGGTATCCCTTACCGTTAATCCCCGAATTAATTGAAAGATTATCTAAAGCCACTATATTTACTAAGCTGGATTTAAGAGGGGCATATAATCTCATATGCATTAGAGAAGGCGACGAATGGCTCACAGCATTTAGAACTAGGTATGGCCTATATGAATACCTTGTGATGCCATTCGGCCTTTGTAATGCCCCTGCTGCTTTCCAGCACTTTATAAATGATATATTTCAGGATTTGCTGGATATATGCCTTGTAGTATACTTAGATGATATACTAATCTATTCAAACAGTTTAAATGAGCACATAAAGCATGTCCGGTGGGTATTAGCACGTTTAAAGATACACAAACTATATGCAAAATAAGAAAAATGCTCTTTCCATAATTCCTCTGTCTCATTTCTTGGTTACACAATATCACCAAATGGTATTCAGATGCAATCAGAAAAGGTAGAGTCAGTAAAAGAATGGCCACAACCTAAAGATAGGAAATCCTTACAGAGATTTCTTGGCTTTTCAAACTACTATCGTAAATTTATCAAAAATTTCTCATCCATTGTCAGACCACTAAATCTACTGACTGGGTCCACTCATCCATATGTTTGGAAAGACAGCCATACAAGAGTTTTCAATTTTCTTAAACAAGCTTTTACTGAAGCACCTATACTACGTTTTCCTAATGAAGATCTACAGTACATTTTGGAAATTGACTCATCCGATTTTGCAATAGGTGCAGTTCTCTCTCAACAGGATGGACCAAAAAAGCCCTTACACCCCATCTCCTTCTATTCCAAAACGATGACATCTGCTGAAAGGAATTATTCAATTTGGGATAAGGAGTTATTGGCCATTCACAGGTCTTTGGAGTTCTGGAGGCATCTCCTCGAGGGTGCAAAGATACCCTTTATCATTTTCACCAATCATAAAAACTTACAGTACCTACAGAACAACAAGACCTTATCTGCTAGACAGGTAAGGTGGAGCCTTTATTTCTCTAGATTCGACTTTCAAATTGTATACCGACCTGCAGAAAAAAACGGGAAAGCAGAGGCTCTCTCTGGTCAACTTCCAACACCTCAAATCACTCATAACCCTACCTCCATCATACCTAATGAACGTTGTATTGCAGTAGCTACAGATTTCCTCTCTGATGTTAAGAAAAACTCAAATACCATACCAGAAAATTTAATAACTACACTACAAGAGAAAAATGGGCTTTTCTATAGAGACGATAAACTATACATCCCGGAGATTTTACGTATGCAGATAATTAAACAACACCATGATTCACCACTCGCAGGACACCCTGGAAAAAATCGAACAATAGAACTCATAAGAAGAAGATATTGGTGGCCACACCTCAACGAATCTATATTGGATTACATAAAGGGTTGTGTCACCTGCCAAACTTGTAAGAATGAAAAGAACAAGCCATATGGACTCCTGTTGTCGATACCAGTCTCAGACAGACCATGGAAGCAGATTGGTATTGACTTCATTGTGGACCTACCTCCATCTAACAGACAAACGACTATAATGGTAGTTGTAGACACCTTTACAAAGATGGCACACTTCATACCATTCCATAAACTTCCAACATCAGCTGAAACCGCCACTCTTTTCATTCAACAAGTCCTCCGTCTCCATGGGGTTCCTTCTACTATAATTTCGGACAGAGGAACCCAGTTCACTTCGCGATTTTGGAAGAATTGATGTAAATCCCTCACAATCTCTCACCACTATACAACATCTTTTCACCCACAAGCAAATGGCCAAGTGGAGAGGATTAATCAATGGCTGGATGAATATTTACGTTGCTTCTGTTCATATCAACAAAACCAATGGGTAACATATTTACCTTTTTCAGAATTCTCTTATAATAACAACCAATTCCTCGACTAATCTTACACCGTTTTTCACAAATTATGGATATCATCCATCCATTTCTTCTATTCCAACTGAAGCATCAGACTCTCCTTTGATCGATGAGTTGAATAATACTTTATTAGATACCTTCAGATTCATAAAGGAAAACATAGTTAAGGCACAAACAAACCAAAAACACTACTACGATCTTCGTAGAAGAGTACCACCTCAGTATCACATTGGAGATCGAGTTTGGTTATCTACTAAGAATTTAAAATTACAAGTACCAAGTAAAAAATTAGCTCAAAAGTTCTGTGGCCCCTTTCCCATAATTAAAATAATAAATGATAATGCTGTTACTTTGGAACTACCTCCCAGTATGACTGTGCATCCCACATTTCATGTTTCTCTTTTGAAACCATACACTCCTACTCGGTCTACCTCATCTTTTCCGCTGGCTATACAGGATTCCGATACATATGAAGTGCAAGAGTTACTTGATTCCCGGTACTCTAAAGGGGTACTTCAATATCTGGTCTGATGGAAAAACTATTCTGAGGAGGATGACACTTGGGAACCAGCTTCCCACCTTCAGGCCCCACGTTTAGTCTCCCAGTTTCATAGGAAATATCCGGACCGACCCAGACCTCAAGCTGAGGATCAGCTTGCTTGAGGGGGGAGTCATGTCAGGGTTCTGCTGCAGGCTCTGCTCTTAATTAGTGTTTCACCAATCACACCTGTTCTCCCTATTTAAACTCCTGAATGGCTAGCAATCATTGCTTAGTATTTTATTTCTCATGTGGGGGGAACTCTGAGCCTTATACTTCCTAAAGAATTTAACTGCCTTCTCCTTTTACCTCTCCTACAGATCGATACTGAGATCTACTTGTGCTTAAATTTAACCTCATTCATCTTTAACTTGGATTATCTCATTCAGCCGGATTGGGATCTAAACTTGTTAAACGGAACTTTCCTTTCTACACTGTGAAATAAGTATCATCTTCCTTTTTCCACTTCAATGTGACAAGGCACTGTTTTTGTTTTTAGTGTTTAAATATCGTCACTTTGTTTTTACTCCTCCAAAGAAATACTCACAGTTGTCTCTGCGGTGTCTGACGTCACACGCCATCAGGATGCTCTCTCTGTTCTCACGCAGTCTGGCCTAAGCGCTGCGGCTGCTGCCGACACTCTGTGTTACCTGGCCGCTGGAGTGATTCACATTTCATCGCTCTCCCTCAAATCTTGCATTGGAACTCTTAAGGTATTTGAACACATTTTTGCCTTTCTTGAACTGAATATTGTTGCGATCTTTGGGACCTTGTAGCACATATAATATTATCCAGTCTTACCATGAGTTTGTGAATCTGTTTCTAAAAGATCACTACGCTGTCTATCTTCCTGTATGAGAATCAACTATGTCAGAGTATTACACACAGCACTAATAATACTCAACCTAACTTTTCATTTTTTCTACAATAACTTTACACTATTTCATAAGATAACATTTAAAGAGTATTGTTGTCTAAAACAAATAGTGTTACAAATACATATTACTTTTGAAAAGGGAACTGTTAGTAATTCTTACCCAAAGAACTCTATTAGTTAGCCTGAGGTGGTTGACTAGTACAATGAGACGTCTCCTGTCTATCCTCCAATCTAGCCTGAGAGCAGCCCAGATTCAGAGGAATACAAGACCGTTTATGGATTCCATCATTTGAACTTTTTTGTTTTATTTTCACTATACTGATTTTATTTTGCACAATTTAAACTAATTTAATATATATTTTGCCATTTTTACATATGCATAGATTGTTGTGAACATAGGAGAGCGCCACCTATTGGGATAAGTATTTTTGTCCTTTGAGCGGGAGCTCCAATCCCTTCCTTGTCAAGCATGTGACCCAGGCATCCAATAGCCATTCTTACAATTAGACTGAGAAAAATGTCTAGTGGAATTTCATGTGAGATTTCATACACCTAAGCAAAATATGCACAGCCTAAAGAAAAGTTTGGTGAAAATTGATCTAAAACTGACTGCAGCTGATCAAACATTTGCTGAATGCCATTATAGCCATAATCAAGAGAGAGTGATAACCAATTACTAGAAATCTGCAAAAACGTCTTTTGGTTGAATCAGTTGTTAAAATAAACCAATTGCTTTGCCCAATCTTCGATCATGGGGTTTTTCCGAATTTCTTAATGAAAATCTGTTCACTTGCTTCTTCCTATGGTGTGTTTATTTACGGCATCAGAGAAGCAACTGAACAGCAGCTTAAACTTTAATAAAGATCAAATAGTATAAAAAGATTTTTTTTTCTTTCTTTTGTTTTTAAATATTTTCTAATTTTGGGGTTGATTACAATCCTTTAGAATAGCTTTTTTCAAATGATTTATTGCTATATTTATGTTTATGTGTGTGTGTAATGGTACTGGCATGCAAGCAGCAAGCTGACTAAGTATTAAGTAAAAGAAAACTGACGGGCAGACACCTTTTTATCAGAATTTTGAGTCGTCCTCTAATTAGGTCAGGATTGTCTGAGAACAAAAGTGATGCTTACCTACTTATTAGCTGACACAAAATTAATCAACATAACAAGGGTGCTGGATAATTATCCAACAGTATAAAGGCTTTTCCTTCCTTTAGAGTAATTGTTTCCACCACATGAACAAATCCACAACATTTTTGGCACATACTTTTGTTTGTTTATTGCATTTTTAAATACAGAAAACAAATACACTGAATACTATTTACAGAAACACCAGTTGTGTTTTGTTGTAAGTGTAGATAAGGGATGGGGACTACTTTAAAGGGATAGTAAACACCAAAAATGTTATTGTTTAAAAAGATAGATAATCCCTTTATTTACCATTCCCAAGTTTTGCATAACTTACACTGATATATAAATATTCTTTTTACTTCTGTGATTACCTTGTATCTACGCATCTGCTGATTGCCTCCTTATCTCAGATCTTTTGGCAGACTTCAGTGGCGGCTGGTGAATTTTGAAGATGGTGGTGCACTAGACCCCACCCCTTGAAATAAAGTCCCGCGCCTTAAATGTAAAACTATGTGTATATGATAGATATGCACTTTACACACACAGGCACTCTGCATACTACACAAACATATTTGCATGCACACTATACACTCCCAGACTACATATTATTTTGTAATGCATTTCCCATGAAATATAACATAATTCAAAACCAGTATAAATATAACACAACTGCCATAAAAATATAGGTCTATCCAGAGCATCAGGATCCCACATTGCTATTTTATTTTGATTAAAAAAGCAGGTATATTACCCAAACCACGTGTGTGTGTGTGTGTATATATATATATATATATATATATATATATATATATATATATATATATGCAATTATAATATAGTTCATAATAGAGTCCTTAGCTTAATAACAGGTAAATTGCCTCCCTTATGCACACTAGCTGCTTGTCTATAAATGGAAGTCTTGAATATAACTTGGCAGCTAAAACTGCCTGGGTTAATGAATGCTGAGCTTTTATCAGCACAGATGAACAGTTCCAGCGGCTTGTACTATGATTTTCCTGAAAAGAACACTAAAAAAATAAAACCACATAATATAGGACAACATTTCACAATATAATGTCAATCATGCATTTCTTTTTTCTTTCTTTAAGAAACATAATTTAAATAACTTTTTTTGTCTAGAAATACCATACTGGCTGTATGGACGCACCTGCATAACTCAATACAGGACAACACCATACCAAGCTATAGAATACTTTAATTAACCAATATATTTTTTTCTCTCAAATCAAGGCCAAGTCAAAACATCTTTAAGTTATTTTATCCCAGATAAATTAAACTTGTTGAAAGCAGACCGGCAGTCTGGACCAGCATATAGAAATATCAAATAGTGCATTGCATAACAAAGAGCTTTCTGAAAATGTAAAAAAAAAGCATAACTATCTTAAAAATTAAATCATTCAGCACCATTTAAATAGAATTAGTAAAATGAAAATATTAAAGCATGCCCAAGTTATCACTGCTTTGGTCATAATGCAGTTAACATTCACATCCAATCAAATAATATGTTCAGGGCAGACCAGCAAAATATTTTATGTGGGAAGCGCAAGGATTAGTAGCGGCAGAGGCAGCCATGGCGGCAAGTATATTTATAAATATTTTATTTCCTCTTTAAAGGACCTTAACTACTAACTAGCAAACAACTTATGAAAAAGCAATTTGACAGCACCGAGACACCTCTGTCTGCAGTCTGCATGCTGTCCTGCATATGTTACGATTCGTAAGATATACAGAACCGCATGCAGACTACAGAGGTGCTGTCAAATTGCTTTTTCATAAGTTATTTGCTAGTTAGTAGTTAAGGTCCTTTAAAGAGGAAATAAAATGACTGTGTGACTGAGACTCATAATAAATATAACACTAGCTCACACAGAAAGTTAGGTTAACATTATTAGCAGCATAGCTCGCACTAACCTGAAGCGCTGCATCCAAGCATAGCAGTAGCCAGCAGAGTACTTAAATTCAGACAGGTCTAGGAGTGGCAGAGGCAAGCTAAGCTAAGTAAATGTGTAATTCAAAAAACAATCTATTTACTAATATATATCTGCTCTCCTCTCCCTCCACTCCAGTCCCTACTCTGTCTCTACCACTGCCGGGTCAATTCAACTGGTGTAACTTCTAAGTTCAACTTCTAAGTTCTAACTAGTCTAGCCTTCTTCAAGTTAGTTCTGAGTCTTCTGACTAAGTTCTGAGTCTGATGTCTCTGTCTGCGGCTGCCACAGCAGCCACAGTAAACTGCCAAAGAAACTTGCTGCACAAAATAATTTGAGCCCCTCTCAGCTCAACGACTATCTCCGCAATGAGATTTCGCGCCGTTGAGCTGGGAGGAGCTTGTCAAGCATCATCACGTGACTGTGAGTGACGCGTTTACTGTGTCAGTCACTGTCTGTTCGGCTTCGGAAACTAACACCTCCCACCCTCGCACAGGCTGAAGTGTGCGATCAAGGGAGTATGGGGATGGGTGAAGGCTGGGAGCGTGCATGCAGGCAAATTTAATGAGAGGCTCATCTCAGGCATATGT
The DNA here is from genome assembly GCF_027579735.1 of Bombina bombina. Classification (NCBI taxonomy): domain Eukaryota; kingdom Metazoa; phylum Chordata; class Amphibia; order Anura; family Bombinatoridae; genus Bombina; species Bombina bombina. Next base: position 583,496,583 of record NC_069503.1, on the reverse strand, counting down.
TAGCTCTACCCCACGTGCGGTTACATGTTTAAATATGTAAAATATATATATATATATATTTCAAAATAAAAAACATTTTTTTAATTTTTTTTGGCTACAAAATAAATATAATTTTTCCAATAGGGGGCTATTGGAAAAAACATAATTTATGTAAGAACTTACCTGATAAATTCATTTCTTTCATATTAACAAGAGTCCATGAGCTAGTGACGTATGGGATATACATTCCTACCAGGAGGGGCAAAGTTTCCCAAACCTTAAAATGCCTATAAATACACCCCTCACCACACCCACAAATCAGTTTAACGAATAGCCAAGAAGTGGGGTGATAAGAAAAAGTGCGAAGCATATAAAATAAGGAATTGGAATAATTGTGCTTTATACAAAAAAAATCATAACCACCACAAAAAAGGGTGGGCCTCATGGACTCTTGTTAATATGAAAGAAATGAATTTATCAGGTAAGTTCTTACATAAATTATGTTTTCTTTCATGTAATTAACAAGAGTCCATGAGCTAGTGACGTATGGGATAATGACTACCCAAGATGTGGATCTTTCCACACAAGAGTCACTAGAGAGGGAGGGATAAAATAAAGACAGCCAATTCCTGCTGAAAATAATCCACACCCAAAATAAAGTTTAACAAAAAACATAAGCAGAAGATTCAAACTGAAACCGCTGCCTGAAGAACTTTTCTACCAAAAACTGCTTCAGAAGAAGAAAATACATCAAAATGGTAGAATTTAGTAAAAGTATGCAAAGAAGACCAAGTTGCTGCTTTGCAGATCTGGTCAACCGAAGCTTCATTCCTAAACGCCCAGGAAGTAGATACTGACCTAGTAGAATGAGCTGTAATTCTTTGAGGCGGAGTTTTACCCGACTCAACATAGGCAAGATGAATTAAAGATTTCAACCAAGATGCCAAAGAAATGGCAGAAGCTTTCTGGCCTTTCCTAGAACCGGAAAAGATAACAAATAGACTAGAAGTCTTACGGAAAGATTTCGTAGCTTCAACATAATATTTCAAAGCTCTAACAACATCCAAAGAATGCAATGATTTCTCCTTAGAATTCTTAGGATTAGGACATAATGAAGGAACCACAATTTCTCTACTAATGTTGTTGGAATTCACAACTTTAGGTAAAAATTCAAAAGAAGTTCGCAACACCGCCTTATCCTGATGAAAAATCAGAAAAGGAGACTCACACGAAAGAGCAGATAATTCAGAAACTCTTCTAGCAGAAGAGATGGCCAAAAGGAACAAAACTTTCCAAGAAAGTAATTTAATGTCCAATGAATGCATAGGTTCAAACGGAGGAGCTTGAAGAGCTCCCAGAACCAAATTCAAACTCCAAGGAGGAGAAATTGACTTAATGACAGGTTTTATACGTACCAAAGCTTGTACAAAACAATGAATATCAGGAAGAATAGCAATCTTTCTGTGAAAAAGAACAGAAAGAGCAGAGATTTGTCCTTTCAAAGAACTTGCGGACAAACCCTTATCCAAACCATCCTGAAGAAATTGTAAAATTCTCGGTATTCTAAAAGAATGCCAAGAAAAATGATGAGAAAGACACCATGAAATATAAGTCTTCCAGACTCTATAATATATCTCTCGAGATACAGATTTACGAGCCTGTAACATAGTATTAATCACGGAGTCAGAGAAACCTCTATGACCAAGAATCAAGCGTTCAATCTCCATACCTTTAAATTTAAGGATTTCAGATCCGGATGGAAAAAAGGACCTTGTGACAGAAGGTCTGGTCTTAACGGAAGAGTCCATGGCTGGCAAGATGCCATCCGGACAAGATCCGCATACCAAAACCTGTGAGGCCATGCCGGAGCTATTAGCAGAACAAACGAGCATTCCCTCAGAATCTTGGAGATTACTCTTGGAAGAAGAACTAGAGGCGGAAAGATATAGGCAGGATGATACTTCCAAGGAAGTGATAATGCATCCACTGCCTCCGCCTGAGGATCCCGGGATCTGGACAGATACCTGGGAAGTTTCTTGTTTAGATGAGAGGCCATCAGATCTATCTCTGGGAGCCCCCACAATTGAACAATCTGAAGAAATACCTCTGGGTGAAGAGACCATTCGCCCGGATGCAACGTTTGGCGACTGAGATAATCCGCTTCCCAATTGTCTACACCTGGGATATGAACCGCAGAGATTAGACAGGAGCTGGATTCCGCCCAAACCAAAATTCGAGATACTTCTTTCATAGCCAGAGGACTGTGAGTCCCTCCTTGATGATTGATGTATGCCACAGTTGTGACATTGTCTGTCTGAAAACAAATGAACGATTCTCTCTTCAGAAGAGGCCAAAACTGAAGAGCTCTGAAAATTGCACGGAGTTCCAAAATATTGATCGGTAATCTCACCTCCTGAGATTCCCAAACTCCTTGTGCCGTCAGAGATCCCCACACAGCTCCCCAACCTGTGAGACTTGCATCTGTTGAAATTACAGTCCAGGTCGGAAGAACAAAAGAAGCCCCCTGAATTAAACGATGGTGATTTGTCCACCACGTTAGAGAGTGTCGAACAATCGGTTTTAAAGATATTAATTGAGATATCTTCGTGTAATCCCTGCACCATTGGTTCAGCATACAGAGCTGAAGAGGTCGCATGTGAAAACGAGCAAAGGGGATCGCGTCCGATGCAGCAGTCATAAGACCTAGAATTTCCATGCATAAGGCTACCGAAGGGAATGATTGTGACTGAAGGTTTCGACAAGCTGTAATCAATTTTAGACGTCTCTTGTCTGTTAAAGACAGAGTCATGGACACTGAATCTATCTGGAAACCCAGAAAGGTTACCCTTGTTTGAGGAATCAAAGAACTTTTTGGTAAATTGATCCTCCAACCATGATCTTGAAGAAACAACACAAGTCGATTCGTATGAGACTCTGCTAAATGTAAAGACGGAGCAAGTACCAAGATATCGTCCAAATAAGGAAATACCACAATACCCTGTTCTCTGATTACAGACAGAAGGGCACCGAGAATCTTTGTGAAAATTCTTGGAGCTGTAGCAAGGCCAAACGGTAGAGCCACAAATTGGTAATGCTTGTCTAGAAAAGAGAATCTCAGGAACTGATAATGATCTGGATGAATCGGAATATGCAGATATGCATCCTGTAAATCTATTGTGGACATATAATTCCCTTGCTGAACAAAAGGCAATATAGTCCTTACAGTTACCATCTTGAACGTTGGTATCCTTACATAACGATTCAATAATTTTAGATCCAGAACTGGTCTGAAGGAATTCTCCTTCTTTGGTACAATGAAGAGATTTGAATAAAACCCCATCCCCTGTTCCGGAACTGGAACTGGCATAATTACTCCAGCCAACTCTAGATCTGAAACACAATTCAGAAATGCTTGAGCTTTCACTGGATTTACTGGGACATGGGAAAGAAAAAATCTCTTTGCAGGAGGTCTCATCTTGAAACCAATTCTGTACCCTTCTGAAACAATGTTCTGAATCCAAAGATTGTGAACAGATTTGATCCAAATTTCTTTGAAAAAACGTAACCTGCCCCCTACCAGCTGAACTGGAATGAGGGCCGTACCTTCATGTGAACTTAGAAGCAGGCTTTGCCTTTCTAGCAGGCTTGGATTTATTCCAGACTGGAGATGGTTTCCAAACTGAAACTGCTCCTGAGGACGAAGGATCAGGCTTTTGTTCTTTGTTGAAACGAAAGGAACGAAAACGATTGTTAGCCCTGTTTTTACCTTTAGATTTTTTATCCTGTGGTAAAAAAGTTCCTTTCCCACCAGTAACAGTTGAAATAATAGAATCCAACTGAGAACCAAATAATTTGTTTCCCTGGAAAGAAATGGAAAGTAGAGTTGATTTAGAAGCCATATCAGCATTCCAAGTCTTAAGCCATAAAGCTCTTCTGGCTAAGATAGCCAGAGACATAAATCTAACATCAACTCTAATAATATCAAAAATGGCATCACAGATGAAATTATTAGCATGCTGGAGAAGAATAATAATATCATGAGAATCACGATTTGTTACTTGTTGCGCTAGAGTTTCCAACCAAAAAGTTGAAGCTGCAGCAACATCAGCCAATGATATAGCAGGTCTAAGAAGATTACCTGAACATAGATAAGCTTTTCTTAGAAAAGATTCAATTTTTCTATCTAAAGGATCCTTAAACGAGGTACCATCTGACGTAGGAATGGTAGTACGTTTAGCAAGGGTAGAAATAGCCCCATCAACTTTAGGGATTTTGTCCCAAAATTCTAACCTGTCAGGCGGAACAGGATATAATTGCTTAAAACGTTTAGAAGGAGTAAATGAATTACCCAATTTATCCCATTCCTTAGCAATTACTGCAGAAATAGCATTAGGAACAGGAAAGACTTCTGGAATAACCGCAGGAGCTTTAAAAACCTTATCCAAACGTATAGAATTAGTATCAAGAGGACTAGAATCCTCTATTTCTAAAGCAATTAGTACTTCTTTAAGTAAAGAGCGAATAAATTCCATCTTAAATAAATATGAAGATTTATCAGCATCAATCTCTGAGACAGAATCCTCTGAACTAGAAGAGTCCAAAGAATCAGAATGATGGTGTTCATTTAAAAATTCATCTGTAGAGAGAGAAGATTTAAAAGACTTTTTACGTTTACTAGAAGGAGAAATAACAGACAAAGCCTTCTTTATGGATTCAGAAACAAAATCTCTTATGTTATCAGGAACATTCTGCACCTTAGATGTTGAGGGAACTGCAACAGGCAATGGTACATCACTAAAGGAAATATTATCTGCTTTAACAAGTTTGTCATGACAATTAATACAAACAAAAGCTGGAGAAATAGCTACCAAAAGTTTACAGCAGATACACTTAGCTTTGGTAGATCCAGCAGGCAGTGGTTTTCCTGTAGTATCTTCTGGCTCAGATGCAACGTGAGACATCTTGCAATATGTAAGAGAAAAAACAACATATAAAGCAAAATAGATCAAATTCCTTATAAGACAGTTTCAGGAATGGGAAAAAAATGCCAAACATCAAGCTTCTAGCAACCAGAAGCAAATGAAAATGAGACTGAAATAATGTGGAGACAAAAGCGACGCCCATATTTTTTGGCGCCAAATAAGACGCCCACATTATTTGGCGCCTAAATGCTTTTGGCGCCAAAAATGACGCCACATCCGGAACGCCGACATTTTTGGCGCAAAATAACGTCAAAAAATGACGCAACTTCCGGCGACACGTATGACGCCGGAAACGGAAATGAATTTTTGCGCCAAAAAAATCCGCGCCAAAAATGACGCAATAAAATGAAGCATTTTCAGCCCCCGCGAGCCTAACAGCCCACAGGGAAAAAAAGATAATTTAAAGCATAATCCCAAATATGAAACTGACTGTCTGGAAATAAGGAAAGTTGAACATTCTGAGTCAAGGCAAATAAATGTTTGAATACATATATTTAGAACTTTATAAATAAAGTGCCCAACCATAGCTTAGAGTGTCACAGAAAATAAGACTTACTTACCCCAGGACACTCATCTACATGTTTGTAGAAAGCCAAACCAGTACTGAAACGAGAATCAGTAGAGGAAATGGTAAATATAAGAGTATATCGTCGATCTGAAAAGGGAGGTAAGAGATGAATCTCTACGACCGATATCAGAGAACCTTATGAAATAGACCCCGTAGAAGGAGATCACTGCATTCAATAGGCAATACTCTCCTCACATCCCTCTGACATTCACTGCACGCTGAGAGGAAAACCGGGCTCCAACTTGCTGCGGAGCGCATATCAACGTAGAATCTAGCACAAACTTACTTCACCACCTCCCTTGGAGGCAAAGTTTGTAAAACTGATTTGTGGGTGTGGTGAGGGGTGTATTTATAGGCATTTTAAGGTTTGGGAAACTTTGCCCCTCCTGGTAGGAATGTATATCCCATACGTCACTAGCTCATGGACTCTTGTTAATTACATGAAAGAAATTATTTTTTCTTCAGATTTTTTTTTTCTTCTTTGTGGCTGGGGGGGCACGTGCGGGTGTGCAGAAATGGACTAGCCTCCACTGGCAGACTTGCATTTCAGGCAATTAGTGCTGACTCTTAAATAACTTCACGAGCATGAGCACATTATTATCTATATGAGACACATGAACTAACACCCTCTAGCTGTGAAAAATGGTCAAATGCATTCAGATAAGAGGCGGTCTTTAAGGGCTTAGAAATTAGCATATGAGTCTACCTAGATTTAACTTTCAACTAAGAATACCAAGAGAACAAAGCAAATTTAATGATAAAAGTAAATTAGTAAGTTGTTTTAAATTGCATGCCCTATCTGAATCATGAAAGTTTAATTTGGACATTACTTTTCCTTTAAGACATCTGCAAAACCCAAAAATAGTAGTTGATATAGATTTTACTCTTTTGTAAATGTACATATGAGTGATGTAATATTTAAACTTACACAATTATTTCCTTCTTTTTCTCTACATGTTTGTGTGCTTTTTTTTCTAGCCCTTCAATGGACATGAAACCCTAATTATTTATTGCATTATTCACAAGTAGCATGCAATATTAAACAACTTCCCAAATTACTTACATTATCAAATTAGCATCATTCTCTTGGTATCCTTTGTTGAAGGAACAACAATCCACTACTGGGAATAATGAGAGCCAATAACAAGAGGTATATGTGTGCAGCCACCATAATATGTGTGCAGCAACCAACCAGAAGCTAGCTACCAGTAGTGCATTGCTCGTCCTGATCAATCCTATAAATGCTTTTCAAAAAAGGATACCAAGAGAAGCAAGCAAATTATGTAATAGAAGTAAACTGGAAAGTTTTTTAAAATTGTGTGCTTTATGTGAATCATTTAAGAGAAATTTAAACTTTCTGTCCCTTTTAACACATGACCTTGGTACAATGGTCCTTCTTTTTCTTCTAAGTAACAAGCAAACCTCTTGTATACAGCGACCAGCTAAGATGCAGGTTATGATTCTCCTATGTCTATCACCAGCAAGAAACTAAAGAAAGAAAACAGTATTTACAATAAAAAGTAATGAAATTATGAGAAACAAATATTATCTATCTGGCTTTCCATAATTCAGCCTTAGCTAGAGCGCAGCTTCCCAATCTGATTAGATTTTTTTATGCCTCACTTATATCTGAGTGACATGCTGATTTATAATGAATTCAAACAAATTGGTCAATGAAGATAATATTCTCTCTATTAAGTTATGATCATTTGACCAAAAATATAATGACTTGTTTTAAGTAAACACTTTTCATATTGGTCGATTTTCAGAATGCAATGTTTGAGTTTCTGCATTTAAATTGGCCTTCTCTATTTATTCACAGTGTGGTAATCCTTATTTATATTTATTTGAAATTCACTCAATATTGGTTCTTCCAAATAAGCACTATGCATACTGCGCCTACATCATATAATGAAATAAGTCAACCTTTTAAAATTAAGAACAAGATTCTTTGAATTATTTTCCTTTGATATGTAGCTACTGTTCTCTTGATAATGATATTATCTGCAAATAAAATATTAGGCTGTTATGTTGACATACTATTTTATAGAAATGTGAAAATGTTTTGCTTAAATATAAAGCAGTTGTAAAATGTGCTACATAATTGATTCAGATATTGGCACATATACTCTGCCCTTGATAATGAGGGAAAAGTAATAACAGTCCAGGTGACTGGCATTTGACAGGAAAATACAATTATAAGTGCCTGTTTAATTGACTATTGTACTTAAATTCCACATTACAATACTCGGGTAATATTGCATTCATAACTATGAAGCTTGGCAAGATTGTTAGGTATAATGCAAAGACAAATAAAACAATTCTGCAAAGGTTATGCTGAGGTAGTTTTATTCCTAAATTAATATAACATATGGACAGGGGAGATGAGGTAAAGACCTTGCTGTCAGTCGGCTAGATTCCAAGTGTTGCGGTACGGCTTTTAACGCTGAAAAAATGACCATTCCAGCGTAATGGCCAGGAACCCATTTTACGAGTCGTGTCGGTATAGCTTTACCGCAAGCATTTTAGCCTGTAACGCAACGGACATTCCACACTCAAAAAAATGACGTTTTTGTGTGGGATTTTCATAGCGCCGGTATTAGAGGTTGTGCGTTGAGGCTAAAATGTTTGCGTTACAGCCTATACCGACACGATGCTTGTTATGTACAATATTTGCTATGAAATGTTTATTTGACTGGTAAACAGATTAGCTTGCAAGTTGACAATTAGATAGGACAGTTAAACTGTTTAGTAAGCCTCCTAAAAGCAGTAGGTTTTTGTTTATGTTAATGCTATCCTTGCTTTGGATTAAAGGAGCATTACACCCTGACATTTTGTTGAATAAACCACTGATATTTTATATGAGCTTTGCCATCCTGACTGTTTTGAAAATGTTTCCTGGCTGCTGCCTTGTCCCAAGTGGTTTTAGAAATGTGATCTATATGTATTGTTGCATAGTGAAAAACTATAAAGTTACACAACCCACTAACAAGGTAAACAAAAAAAGCCCTAATACAGGCTACAGCTGTGCAACAAGAAACTATTCACCAAACTGCAGCCTCAGAGGCAGCTCAGCAAGAATGTAATTGGTTGCTGGTGGCACAACTTAAAGCAATAATGGAGGTACAGAAAAGTGACCACTGCATACTCCTAGAGATAAGCAGAGGTCTTGCTGTTCAGTGAATTTCTACAAAGCTGGGTGGTGCAAACAGAATTAGAAAAATTTCTCCAGAGGATGATATGGAGGTATATCTCTTGGCATTTGAATGCACATCAACCTGGGAAGCTTGGCCATGAGAACAATAGGTGAGAATTATCGCTCCTTTCCTGCTGGGTAAGGCCCAAAAAGCATATTATGATCTTGAAGAGCAAGATGCTTCTGAATATTCCTGGCTTAAAACAGAAATATTAGCCACTATGTCAACGACAACTGTCAGAGCCCAACGTTTCCACAACTAGAGATTCAATGAAGGTCTCAGATGTTTGAATTAATTCATCTGGCATGGAAATGGCTGAAACCAGAGTCCCAAAGTCCAGTGCAAATGGTACTTGATCGCTTCCTGAGGAGACTTCCATGTGGACTCTGTGAATGGGTTGGCAAAAGCAACCCCACTACCAATAATGCCATGGTTGCACAGGTTGAGCGATATCTATCTGCCAAGGATCTGGCAAGAGCATTTCCCACTACACCTGAGACCAATCTAGGCAGCCCTTCCTATCTAAAAAACAAGAGTTTTGCAAAGTCCCAAAGGTTTGGAACCAAGAGGGAGTATGTTGAAGATAGGCCTGAATATGAAGGTCACTCACAGAGAACAGATTGTGGAGATCCTGCTCTTATGAAAGAAAAACCCAAGTAACATGTTTTAAATGTGGTGAGATGGGACATGTCAGGGCAAGGTCCCCAAACCTATCAAAACCAATGCAATTTGGTCTTTGGGAGAGTCCTGTAGACCTTTGTGGACTGATATGCCTGTCAGGCATGGCGGAAAGTGCACAGACTTTCTGTGTGACTGTTCTTTTCAATAAAACAGAGAAAGTAGCTTTAGTAGATTCAAGCTACTGCCCCAACATTGGTGTCTGGTAACTTAATTGAGCCCTTTTAGTTAAGAAGAGGTGATATTGTTGTATTGCTTTGTATTCATGGGTGTACTTTACACTATCCTACTGCTATGATAGAGGTCTCTATATTGGGTAAAGCAATTTAAATCTCAGCAGTAGTTGTGCCAACATTTTCTTACCTCTTAGTCATAGGGACAAGCTTTCCTGGGTTTCACACCTTAATTACAGTCCAGAGTAAAGCCTGAGGGGCCGATTTATCAATGTCTGGTTGAAATGATACACTGTAGAATATCATGTCTGCCAGACATCGCTGAATACCGACAGTGATTTAACATTACACAAGCAGTTCTATCGGCCGCTAGCAGGGGGTGTCAATCAACCCGATCTTATGTGATCAGGTGGATTGATTTCCGCAGCCTCAGAGGCTGCGGACGAGTTACAGAGCAGCAGTCTTAAGACCGCTGCTTCTTAACTCCTTTTTCCAGCGAGCCTGAAGGTTCGCACGATAACAGGAGTATTTGGCCCCATTCGGGCCATGATAAATTAGCCCCTGAGAGTCAAGTAGTGGGTGAGAGCCCCATTGAAATTTTTCCTTTTACACATCCTGATTTGTATATTGCAAACTCTAAACAAAGGAAATAAAGAAGAGAATGAAGGGAGAGTACAGTAAATCTAGGTTTACTAAAGTCCTAAAAGAAGATTTGTTGAATGAGCATGGGAAACGCTATAATAAGTGGGTGGCCACACAGTGTACAGAATCAGAAATATCAGGTGAACAGGCACCAATAACTGATCAAAGGACATACTTTGAAAATAGCAATCCATGTAATTTTGATACTTCTAGCTGTAGCTTTGGGCAAGACCAAGCAAATGATTCCTTGTTACATAATGCACGGACCTGGGTAGCAGAAGTAAATGGGGTACCTGTGGAAGGTTAAACAAAAGATACCTATCCTTACTTCATTCTTAAAAATGACCTACTATATCGAGTAACTGAAGAGGAAGAACAGGAACATGAACAGTTAGTAGTGCCTCCATCTCACACCAGACAAGAGTTTGCATAAATAAAAAGAGAGAAGCGCTCAACCTGGGAACGAACAATAGCATAATAGCTTGTTCTATGGCTAGTTACCACCCTAGAAGCAGCCTCTTTTTTCTCAATATGTGCCTTTCACAGAGAAGAACTTTCCTGTAGTATATCAGTCTGATCCTGACTTCACAGTACAGTCCAGCACCGAAATACCAGGCAATCCCTCTCTGAACGAGAGAAAAGGCAAAACCCCAGACGTACATTTCGGACTAGTGTGGGCCTCGTCAGTGAGGCGCAGCCATATCCCTCTAGGCAGACTGAGCAACGGGTCCACGTCTGGATTGACGCATCACGCTTAGGGAGACTTCCCTAAGTGTCATAATTTGCATAAATAAAAAGAGAGAAGCGCTCAACCTGGAAACAAACAATAGCATAATAGCTTGTTCTATGGCTAATTACCACCCTAGAAGCAGCCTCTTTTTGCTCAATATGTGCCTTTCACAGAGAAGAACTTTCCTGTAGTATATCAGTCTGATCCTGACTTCACAGTACAGTCCAGCACCAAAATACCAGGCAATCCCTCTCTGAACGAGAGAAATGGCAAAACCCCAGACATACGTTTTGGCCTAGTGTGGGCCTCGTCAGTGAGGTGCAGCCATATCCCTCTAGGCACACTGAGAAACGGGTCCACGTCTGGATTCCCGCATCACACTTAGAGAGACTTCCCTAAGTGTCATAATTTGCATAAATAAAAAGAGAGAAGCGCTCAACCTGGGAACGAACAATAGCATAATAGCTTGTTCTATGGCTAGTTACCACCCTAGAAGCAGCCTCTTTTTGCTCAATATGTGCCTTTTACAGAGAAGAACTTTCCTGTAGTATATCAGTCTGATCCTGACTTCACAGTACAGTCCAGCACCGAAATACCAGGCAATCCCTCTCTGAACGAGAGAAACGGCAAAACCCCAGACGTACATTTCGGCCTAGTGTGAGCCTCGTCAGTGAGGTGCAGCCATATCCCTCTAGGCAGACTGAGCAACGGGTCCACATCTGGATTCCCGCATCACACTTAGGGAGACTTCCCTAAGTGTCATAATTTGCATAAATAAAAAGTGAGAAGCGCTCAACCTGGGAACGAACAATAGCATAATAGCTTGTTCTATGGCTAGTTACCACCCTAGAAGCAGCCTCTTTTTGCTCAATATGTGCCTTTCACAGAATAGAACTTTCCTGTAGTATATCAGTCTGATCCTGACTTCACAGTACAGTCCAGCACCAAAATACCAGGCAATCCCTCTCTGAACGAGAGAAACGGCAAAACCCCAGACGTACGTTTCTGCCTAGTGTGGGCCTCGTCAGTGAGGTGCAGCCATATCCCTCTAGGCAGACTGAGCAACGGGTCCACGTCTGGATTCCCGCATCACACTTAGGGAGACTTCCCTAAGTGTCATAATTTGCATAAATAAAAAGAGAGAAGCGCTCAACCTGGGAACGAACAATAGCATAATAGCTTGTTCTATGGCTAATTACCACCCTAGAAGCAGCCTCTTTTTGCTCAATATGTGCCTTTCACAGAGAAGAACTTTCCTGTAGTATATCAGTCTGATCCTGACTTCACAGTACAGTCCAGCACCGAAATACCAGGCAATCCCTCTCTGAACGAGAGAAATGGCAAAACCCCAGACGTACATTTCGGCCTAGTGTGGGCCTCGTCAGTGAGGTGCAGCCATATCCCTCTAGGCAGACTGAGCAACGGGTCCACGTCTGGATGGATTCCCGCATCACACTTAGGGAGACTTCCCTAAGTGTCATAATTAGTGATGTCGCGAACAGTTCGCCGGGGAACAGTTCCCGGCGATCTTAGCTTGTTCGCGTTCGCTGCGGCGGGCGAACATATGCGATGTTCAATCCGCCCCCTATTCGTCATCATTGAGGAAACTTTGACCCTGTATCTCACAGTCTGCAGACACATTTCAGCCAATCAGCAGCAGACACTCCCTCTCAGACCCTCCCAGCTCCTGGGCAGCAGCCATTTTAGATTCATTATGATCCTGCATTCTTAGTGAGAGGAGGTTTAGTGCTGCTGCTGGTGAATTTATAGGGAAATAGATAGCTAGGCTAGTGTATTCAGTGTCCACTACAGTCCTGAAGGACTCATCTGATCTCTGCTGTAAGGACAGCACCCCAAAAAGCCCTTTTTAGGGCTAGAACTTAAGCCCAAAAAGCTTTTTTTAGGGCTAGAACTTCAGTCCTTTTTTTTTTGTTTTTTTTTTGTAATTTTATTTGCATTTGCCTGCCTGTCAGCCTGTGTGTGAGGCTCACAGCATATACTGTGATTAATTCTTCTGTGCCACCACTGATATCTGTTTAATATTAGTGTAAATTTAAAAGAAAAAAACTTTTACATCCTTTTGCTAGTTTCATCTAATTTCACTTTCTATCAGGCCTGTGTGTCAGGCCCACATCATATACTGTGATTAATAGCTCTGTTTTCCACCACTTATATCTGGTGTAACATTAGTGTAAATTTAAAAAAAAAAAAACTTTTACATCAGTCTGCTATTGTTATTTAATTTTAGTTGCCAGGCCAGCATGCCACTAGTGCCAGCCTGTGTAAGGGCCTAAGGGAACATTAGTGTAAATTTAAAAAAAAAACTTTTACATCAGTCTGCTATTGTTATTTAATTTTAGTTGCCAGGCCAGCGTGCCACTAGTGCCAGCCTGTGTAAGGGCCTAAAGGAACATTAGTGTAAATTTTCTAAAAAAAAAAACTTTTACATCAGTCTGCTATTGTTATTTAATTTTAGTTGCCAGGCCAGCGTGCCACTAGTGCCAGCCTGTGTAAGGGCCTAAAGGAACATTAGTGTAAATTTTCTAAAAAAAAAAATTTTTACATCAGTCTGCTATTGTTATTTAATTTTAGTTGCCAGGCCAGCGTGCCACTAGTGCCAGCCCGTGTAAGGGCCTAACGGAACATTAGTGTAAATTTTCTAAAAAAAAACTTTTACATCAGTCTGCTATTGTTATTTAATTTTAGTTGCCAGGCCAGCGTGCCACTAGTGCCAGCCTGTGTAAGGGCCTAAGGGAACATTAGTGTAAATTTAAAAAAATAAAAACCTTTACATAAGTCTGCTATTGTTATTTAATTTTAGTTGCCAGGCCAGCGTGCCACTAGTGCCAGCCTGTGTAAGGGCCTAAGGGAACATTAGTGTAAATTTAAAACAAAATACTTTTACATCAGTCTGCTATTGTTATTTAATTTAAGTTGCCAGGCCAGCGTGCCACTAGTGCCAGCCTGTGTAAGGGCCTAAGGGAACATTAGTGTAAAAATTTTTTTAAAAAAAACTTTTACATCAGTCTGCTATTGTTATTTAATTTTAGTTGCCAGGCCAGCGTGCCACTAGTGCCAGCCTGTCTAAGGGCCTAAGGGAACATTAGTGTAAATTTTCTAAAAAAACCCTTTTACATCAGTCTGCTATTGTTATTTAATTTTAGTTGCCAGGCCAGCATGCCACTAGTGCCAGCCTGTGTAAGGGCCTAAGGGAACATTAGTGTAAATTTAAAACAAAAAAACTTTTACATCAGTCTGCTATTGTTATTTAATTTTAGTTGCCAGGCCAGCGTGCCACTATTGCCAGCCTGTGTAAGGACCTAAGGGAACATTAGTGTAAATTTAAAAAAAAAAAAACTTTTACATCAGTCTGCTATTGTTATTTAATTTTAGTTGCCAGGCCAGCGTGCCACTATTGCCAGCATGTGTAAGGACCTAAGGGAACATTAGTGTAAATTTAAAAAAAAAAAAACCTTTACATCAGTCTGCTATTGTTATTTAATTTTAGTTGCCAGGCCAGCGTGCCACTATTGCCAGCCTGTGTAAGGACCTAAGGGAACATTAGTGTAAATTTAAAAAAAAACTTTGACATCAGTCTGCTATTGTTATTTAGTTTTAGTTGCCAGGCCAGCGTGCCACTAGTGCCAGCCTGTGTAAGGGCCTAACGGAACATTAGTGTAAATTTTCTAAAAAAAAACTTTTACATCAGTCTGCTATTGTTATTTAATTTTAGTTGCCAGGCCAGCGTGCCACTAGTGCCAGCCTGTGTAAGTGCCAAAGGGAACATTAGTGTAAATTTTTTAAAAAATTTGGTCTGTCACTGTGAAGCGGGCATAACCCTTCACCCTTACACTACCTGATCGATACAACATCATACCTGATATTTTAAAGCACGTTATTCCAAACAATTTAGGAATGTTAGGTGATTTATGCCCTTTATGGCTTAAAAACAGACTCTGCATCAACTATGTAATTTTCCATGGGAGTTTTGCCATGGATCCCCCTCCGGCATGCCACAGTCCAGGTGTTAGTCCCCTTGAAACAACTTTTCCATCACTATTGTGGCCAGAAAGAGTCCCTGTGGGTTTTAAAATTCGGCTGCCCATTGAAGTCAATGACGGTTCGCCCGGTTCGCCGGTTCGCCGGTTCGCGGACATTTGAGGAAGTTCGCGTTCGCCGTTCGCGAACGCAAAATTTTAGGTTTGCGACATCACTAGTCATAATTTGCATACGTAAAGAGAGAGAAGCGCTCAACCTGGGAACGAACAATAGCATAATAGCTTGTTCTATGGCTAGTTACCACCCTAGAAGCAGCCTCTTTTTGCTCAATATGTGCCTTTCACAGGGAAGAACTTTCCTGTAGTATATCAGTCTGATCCTGACTTCACAGTACAGTCCAGCACCGAAATACCAGGCAATCCCTCTCTGAACTAGAGAAACGGCAAAACCCCAGACGTACGTTTCGTAATTCTTTTATTAGAAAAATAATCATATATGCATATATACAAAATAAAATCATAATAACAAATGCAAGCAAAATATCTCTTGTTACAAAACTGAAATAAATCAAAATGCAAACATTAAACTTAAATAATCACACAAAATAAAATTAAACATATTTCAAATACAGACAAAAATAAACTGGAGAAAAAAAAATAAAAAAATAATCCAATCCTTCCACTTCTTTGTCTTCCAGATGCCTTCAGAATCTAATTCCCCATATCGCCTCCTATCAAAATAAAAATAAAAAAACAACTTCCCATGGATCATACCCACACAATTACCTACAGTAACTACCTCCTTCACACAACATGTCAACAACCATATCAATCTTGCTTTCTCCTTTTCCACACCACTTCCACACAAACCATACATCATCATATTAAAAGTAAAAAACTGCACTCCAGTCAAACCCTTAATCATCCTTTTCAAACTTCTCCTAACATCCCTAGCATACTCACAATTCCAAAGCAAATGAATAACACTCTCGCTTTGACAACAACCATCTCTAGGACACACTTCTGAAGCCACTAAACGACGCATTCTCTGAAAATCCCTTGTTGACAAACACTTATGCACACTCATCCAACTAATATCTTTCTGCCTCACAAGGACTTCCGGCTGGGGGCGGAGCAGGCAGGTAGCATGCAGGTAGCGTGCAGGTAGCTACCACCAGCTCTGTTTTCCTCACTAAAGGGATTGTTACTATTCTCCAGCCACTCGTAGTAAGCCTTGTCCTAGGATGTCTAGCTAGGACCGGCTGGGGGTCTTCGGACCATGACTAGGAAGTCTTCTGGAGGCTGAATAAGCTCTTTTGCTAAGAGCACCTGGATAAGCTGCTACGTTTGTACCAAACATCGGCTGCCTTATGAGCAGGTCTTAAATGGGAGACGGAGCCTTGGCAAAACTGACACCTGGCTGAACCTGTACAAACTGAAGCAATTTGAAAATTGGCTATTGCGGCTATAGTTACAGCGGGGCTCGTCTGAAAAACTTTGCAGTATATTCAAGTACTATAAGCTGAATGGCTTGGTGAGAGGCAAGGCTATTACGCGAAACCGCATCATTTTTGGCTTTTAAAACCCACTCTGTTAAATCAAAAACTTTACCTGTTTAAACTCCATGCTTTGAGGTATTCTAGAGGCGGAGCCTTACAAGCTGTGTGCACTCACCTCCGATCCTGGTATCAGTTCTATTAAGCTCACGGAGCGCGGATCCTGCAAGGGGCACCGCAGTGTGGTGTGGAGGGTCAGACAGGCCTGAGCGTTCAGTGCTATTGTAGCGTTGAGGATTTCCGGCACAGCGTTTGGATTTGAACCACCTTAACAGCAATAGAAGGCAGCATTGCAGGCTGGAGTACAAGGTTCTGGATCTTCACAAGATTGTTTCTGGCTGCCTGATGACAGAGTCGGGCATAGCTTCTAAAAGGTGACGGTGCTGGAAGAAAAGCGGAGCGCAGCTTAACCACTACAGATACTCAATTGGCTAACGGCACAGAGTGGGTAAGCTAGGCTATCTAGCTTTTTTTCAGGTTATTAGTTTAACAAGTGCACAAGACTGATAGCACGAAGGCCTGGACAAGAGAGCAGGTTCTGTTTCCTTTTGTTTTCCCTATGTATCTATGGTTATCCCAGCTGTTTAGACTTTCTGCATAAACTTCTACAACTTATCACGACTTTGAAACCCGTTAGAGAGGTCTTGGGCTGTGAGTTTGCATATTGCAAAGACGGGACTCTCATGAATCATATATAATAAGCTGGTTAAAGGGAAAAAAAAAAAAAAAAAAGCTGATCATTTATTGTCTTATTGTCTCATTTCTAGGTGTTGTTTGATGTTTGCCATAGGAGACAAGGCTAAATAGACAGCAGAATGTATGGTTTAACCTAAAGTTGAGGGGTTACTTAGATCTGTTTAAGATACTTTTGAGTTGTATATTGCCTGATGTATTCTGCATGCTTAGTTTATGTGAAACCTAAGTTTATCAACATTATTTGCGCATTCGAACTTTAAATTCAGTTTTCTGCACCTGCTTTTTATATTTGCCGTGTCCCCTTACAGCATCCCCTAGGCAACATTTGAGGGGGAGGGGGCAATTGAGTGCTCTAAGATTAACCAAATAGTTAAGACAAGGAACAAGGGGGCAAGTTCAATAAGTAACTTTCTATATATGGTAGATCAAGAAACATCTATATAGTAAGAAGTAAGAAAGAAAGAAAAAGAAGAAGGAAAGGGATCTTAAAAAGGGAAAGGGCGAGAAGGGGAAGTAAGGAGGGGGGATCAACACAGGGAAAGCCTACTACTCACCCCATCATATATAGTTTTATTGAGATGGGCTCTACCTAGTGAAGGATAGGGAATAACACAACAGCAAGTTCCGTAAATTAAATAGAGAGATATAGAAGATAATACTCTAGAAGTCCTGGGGATTTGCCTATCAAGGGAATTCTTGTCACATAAAGTCAAGTTGTAGTTTGAAGGGTGGTTTATTAGTTCATAGTCTGAATAAGACTTAATGTAGATTTTTCCTTTTTTTTTTTCACTAAGCACAGTTGGTATAATCACTGAACTTTTTTTTTTTTTTTTTTTTTTTTTTTTTGTCACCCACACTGATACACACGTTTTCTTGTGGGTTTTTTTTTTTTTTTTCTCTCGCACTCTCAGAGTTTGTAACACAAACTCCCTTATTTAATATTAAGTGGCATAATTGTCACCAAGTCACAGGTACACTCGACATATACACATTATCACAGTGAATGGATAGATTTGTCACAAACCACAAAGGTTCTTCACCGAAAATGCCACCCAAACAAAAAGATAAGCGTAGCACCATCAAAAACTCAGATAACTTACTAGATACCTCACAAGAACGAGGAGCAACTTTTTCTGGTGCTAATGACATGACGGAATTTGCTGCTGAAGTAGCAAAACTGATGACCCCACAATTGGATCTGATTAAAACTGAAATTAAGACTGAGATCCATGGCTTAAAAGAAGAAATTAGGCAGTTTACGGTGAGACTCACGGAGGTAGAGACCAGGGTCTCGGAAGTGGAAGACAGAGTAGATGTTCAAGGCTCAGATATCACTGATCAAGGGAAAATGATCTTACAATTGCAAGCACGCCTAGAAGACCTCGAAGATAGGTCGAGGCGCAATAATTTACGCATTATTGGCCTCCCAGAATCAGTGCAATATCAAGACTTGTTACATTTTGTCTCTGTCTCCCTCCCGCAGGCGCTGATGATCCCCCCGCCGATTTCACCTTTCCTGATCGAGAGAGTGCATAGATTAGGTCCGCCCAGAGATAGTAACACTGTATCTAAAGCCAGACCTATTATTTTTAAATTTGTGAATTATCAGGACAAACTTTTATTTTTGAAACACTATAGAAAAATGAGTCCATTATATATTGACAATAACAAAATTTTGATTTTTCAAGACTTTTCAGCGGAGACTAGCGCTAAAAGAAAAACAATGTCCCCTTATTTTTCTAGATTCTTAGAAGCAGATTGCAGTGTTAGGCTGGTTTATCCGGCTAAACTACTAATTACCAAGGCAGGTATCTCTTATACAGCAAATAACAGTAAGGAAGCAAATGCGCTATGTAAAGAATTAGGGATTCAATGAATAGGAAAGAGAGGGATTCTTTTTTTTTTTTGTGTCAGTTATTTTTAACACCTTACGTGTAAGGGAAGATTCACGCTGGATATTCATTGAAGTAAATGGTTAGATTCACTGGTGTGCTGATGTTTAGAGAAACACGGAATTATGTAGAAGGTTTTTATTTTAATATTGTAAGATATGTATTTTGTTTTATAATTTTGTATGTGGGTGTTGTTGCCCTTTTTCTTTGTTTTCCCTGTTTTTTGTTTTTTTTTTCTCCCTTCCTGCTCTCCCCTCTCCCCCTGGTACCCTCTGGGGTTCTTTCTCATGTATTTATTTTTTACTGATTAGATATGTTAGCATCTTTTAAACTGTCCTCCTGGAATGTAGGAGGTATAAATTCCCCAATTAAACGCAAAGCAATAATCAAACATTTGGCTAAAACCCAATCAGATATTGTGTTCTTACAAGAGATTCATTTAAAGGCGTCCGAAGTTTTGAAATTACAAACCAATTGGGTGGGTGAAGTAGTTGCGGCCCCCTTTAATGCCCGTAAGAGGGGAGTGGCAATTTTATTTAAGAAAAATCTAGAATATGAGATTGACTCCTCTTTCATAGACCCGGAGGGTCGCTTTGTTATTTTGGAAATATCATGTAATAAGGTTCGATACGTGTTATGCAATATTTACGGTCCTAATAATATAGATAGAGAATTTTGGGACAGCTTGGTGTTATATTTACATAAATTTGTTGGACAGAATATTATTATTGCAGGGGACCTCAATCTAATAGCAGATCCCTCCTTAGACAGAGTTAAAAAAATGGGTTGCCCCTTGCGGGATAGGAAGACTCGTATTTTTCAAAAATTATGCTCACAACTGGGCCTAATTGACATCTGGCGGCTACAGAATCCCGATTCGAGAGCCTACACGTGTATGTCCAAAGGTCAGCAGGCATTATCTAGGATAGATTTTTTTTTGATTGCGGAGTCTTTGATTGGCCTTGATTGGGAAGCTGAGATTGGAGATATAGTGATCTCAGACCATGCTGTAATAACATTAGCATGCAAATCACTACGATTAGACAGGCCTGGGAAGCACTCCATTTTTTTTCCAAAATATCTGATGAATAATGTTCAATTCAATAACTGGCTGATTAACCAGTGGCAAGAATATGTGGGTTTTAACTGAGATTATGTTAACAGGCCGGAGGTCTTTTGGGAAGCAGCAAAGGCTGTACTGCGTGGTAAGGTAAAGGCATATCTGTGTAAACAGGAAATGCAATTGTCACGTCAAGTAAAAAACGCGTATAAAACATACTTAGGTCTGCGCTCTCGCGAGCACTGGAGGAGATATATAGCAGCTAAATCTTTGCGAGATGTCTTCATTAAACAGAAGACCAGGGCAGATATACAAAAACAAAAAGCCCTTTATTGTGGTTAAGCGGGTAGGTCTGCTAGATTTGTGGCAAGGCTGATTAAGATCAAAGGTAGCGGTAAGATAACCTCTATTTGAAAAGATTCCAAGAGATTTACCTGTAGTACAGATATATCCAGAGTATTCTATGAATTTTTTACCGACTTATATAGTTCTGAGGAGCAAGGTACAACAATAGGCAATTTTTGGGATAAAATCAAGACTCCTAAAATACCTACGGAGAGTTTGGCAGAAATTAATGTTCCAATTACAGTTGAGGAGATCATAGAGGCCATTGCAGCTGCCAAGACTAATAAAGCAGCAGGTCCTGACTGTCTACCATTGGAATTTTATAGGATTCTACAGACACAAATTGCCCCAACATTGGTAAATTTATTTAACTATTATTTTATTGAGCATAATAAATGCTCTCCCTATTTTGCAGCGGCGGTAATATCTTTAATTCCAAAAAATTATAAGAATCCAGAGTTACCTGGGTCATATAGACCTATATCAGTTCTCAATGCGGACTACAAACTGCTTACATCGATTTTGGCAAAAAGATTAAAACCCCATCTCGGTTTAATAATTCATGAAAATCAAGCCAGGTTCATGGCAGGGAGGAATCCGGCCAAAAATACTCGCAAGATCTTGACTCTAATTGATTATTTTTGGAATAAGTTTAGAACGGCTAGTCACAGAGCGAAGTCAGACCTAGCTCTGCTGACTGTCGATGCGGAGAAGGCGTTCGATCGTGTCTCCTGGAAACATCTATTTTATTCTTTAGAGCAGTTTGGTATGAGGGGGCATATCCAGGAAGTAGTTCGCATTATTTATTCCGCCCCAAACTCAGCTTTGCTTATTAATGGCGAACTTTCCCAACCGGTAGTACTATACTGGGGCACCCGTCAAGGATGCCCCCTATCTCCTCTCCTGTTTAGCATCTCATTGGAACCTCTCGCAATTATACTTCGTCAACGATTAGAAGGGATTCGAATCGGGGCACAAAAATTAGTATTACTGATGTATGCGGATGACATTCTGTTGTGTTTAAGTAATATTAAAAAGGATCTCCCGCTTCTCCTGGAATTGGTTAACAGCTTTGGCAGTATATCGGGTTTTAGAATTAATTGGTCCAAATCAGAACTGTTATGGATAAATAAAAAAGATCATACTATCAAACACCCTTTTAAAGAAACAGAGCAGATAACTTACTTAGGGCTCACTCTGAATTCAAATCCTTCAGAATGGTATAACCTGAATTAAAATAAATGTTTTTCAGAATGTAAAAAAAAATGGAAGACTGGATAAAATTGCCTATCTCTTTATCAGCTAGGGCCACGCTTTTAAAAACTATTTTATTCCCCAAAATATTCTACTTCATTCAAAATATCCCGCTACCTATTCATAAAAAGGACATAATAAGCTATAATAAGGCATGCGCCAAATTTCTATGGCAAGGCTCTAGAGTTCGGATTTCTGTAGCACGCTTGATGAACAAGATAGAAGCTGCAGGTTTATCACTGCCTAATATATTATTTTATAGCCAAGCGGCTCGGGTTAAGGTGGCAGTGGACTGGTTGACAGGACTAGAACAGGTATCCCCAGTAAGCTGGGAAACAGCATTGATCGCTCCAGTTCGTTTAGATGCGATATTGCATTGCCCAATTACCGCATTGCCAACGCAAATTTTTATGATGGAAACTTTTAAAAACATAATAACTGCCTGGCAAAAGTATTGTGTGGATCTGGGTGTTTCACCCTATGTATCGAAATATCTACCGATTATAGGGAATCCCAATTTTTCTCCAGGTATCACAGAGCAGGTTTTTAGAGACTGGGCAGACCGAGGGCTCGGTTATGTGATACAACTTCTTAATTCGGATCAAGAGATAGTTACTTTCAGGGAATTGAGTAATATGTTCGGATTATCGAATAAAGAGTTCTATGCTTACTTACAGTTAAGAAATTTTATTCAGGAGCTGAAGATAAACTATTACGGGATAGAATGGTCACTTGGTGAGGTACAAAGCAGTATTAATAATTTTCAAAGAGGGGATTATTCTATTGCCCCATTTTATTCCCTTCTCATGCTTGAGCCTTCCTCAGCCCAAATAGAGTATATAATATCTTTATGGGATAAATCTCTTCCACAAATCGATGCTGAGATGGTAAAGAACGCCTTTAGGGTAATTCAGAAAAGCTGGGTGCTGACCACTTGGCGTGAAACGCAGATCAAAGTGGCCTTAAAGGTGTATTTAACGCCGGCAAAGCTATCTAAATGGTACAAGTCAACGATCACCTGTTCTAGATGTAGTGCAACTAAGGCGGACATGCTGAATTGTTTCTGGATATGCCCCAAAATAGCTCAATTTTGGGCCAAGATAATGTATTGGATGAAAGCTACGCTTAAAATACAATATGAGATATCACCATTAGAAATATTTTTCTTGGTGAAGTCTCAGCATCCGCCTAGAAACTATAAAATGATTAACCAGATCATATTGGTCGGACATAATTTAATTCTAAAAACATGGAAGGCCAAATCTGCCCCAAATATAAAATCTTTGAAGAGTGAGTTGACTTCTCAGTTTATATTTGAACAGTATAATCTACAGAACCCAACAGATACTCAACTTGCTATTTTTATTAAACACTGGAAAGTGTTTATTACTTCTTTCCCAGCGGAAACTCAAAAGACGCTGGTCAAGCCACTGAAAAACTCCATTTATGTTCAATCACAAGTCCTAGCAGGCCACCTTCCAAGTATTTGGTTGGAGGACCGTGTGGATATGGGATGAGGCTTGAATCAGTGAGGAGGCGGACACTCCAGTGCTGACGGGACCCCAAGGGGCGGGTAGGTCCTTTTTTTTTGAGTTGAGTCCTTTTTTTTTGAGTTTTAGTCCTTTTTTTTTTTGAGTTGTTTTTATTATGTCTTATTTTTTTGCTTGTCTGGTTCTGTGTTTAAAAAAAAATATAGGAAAAACTCCAACATTTACGATTTATTATCTGCAAGTAAAGATTGAATTGTCTATATTTAAGTTAATTATAGGTTATGGGGCCCTGCGTGGCGCAAAAGGTAACACACCTGTACAATTGTACTCTTTTTTCTTGTTCTTTTTTTTTTTTTTTTTCTGTTGGAAATAAAATATAATATATAAAAAAAAATATCTTTCTGCCTATTCATCAAATACTTATTACACACATTTTTCCATACCAACACACATTCATTTTCATTCAAACCCCCAATCAACTCAAGACCTTCCTTCTTCTCCAACATTTTCAACACCATGCTGTTTGCACACCACATCTCCCTACTAACATTCTCCAAACCATATTTTTTAATCCAACATTCCACCCTTACATAAAACCACGGAACAGCAAAACATACCGGTTTCTTTCTATCAATCTCAAATAAACCATATTGTCTTAAAACATTTCCACAAGCATACTTTACCATACAACCAGCCATGCTATCCTTACCACTCAGAACCACACACCTACTAACATATTTCACAGCCAAAAATCTCTCCACATTTGGAAAACCCTTACCACCAACATTCTTACTCTTAACAACAACATCTCTTTTCAAACGCTCCATACCAGAACTCCAGAAAAAAGAAAACAACACTCTCAAAATTCTTCGAAAAATCCTCTCAGGTGGCAGAAAAACTAACGCCAAATATAACATAATAGGGATCAAAACCGATTTAATAACTAACATTTTTCCTTCCAAAGATAAAGTCCTTATAGACGAAAACTGAAGTTTTCTACTCACTTTATCAAAAGCATTCTCCCAACTTTCCAAGCCTTTCAAATCCATATAAAATTTCACACCCAACACCTCAATTGCACCTTTAGTCACAGGCCATCCACAGGAATCAATCTCCCTATCATTACCAAAAACTTTAACTTTATACTTATTCCAATTAACTCTGAAACCACTTGCCATACAAAAACATTCAACTAAAGTTTTCACCCTCCTCAAACCAGCCTGAGTCTCACATACCACACTCACATCATACATATACCCAATCACTTTTAACCACCTTCCATTACTACCGGGAACACTCACACCTCTAACTAATTTATCCTTCCTCAAACTAGTTAATAATGGCTCAATGACACATACAAATAACACAGGAGACAAAGGAAATCCTTGACGCACTCCAGATTTAACACAAAATTCCTCAGTCAAAAAACCATTAACCTGGACTTGACTCACAATATCACTATACAAACATTTAAACCATCCAATAATCTTACCAGAAAAACATAAACGTTCTAAAACATGAAACATAAAATCATGCACTACCCTATCATACGCTTTTTCAAAATCCACAATAGCAACAGCAACAGACCTCATCCTCTCCCTCACATACCACAGTACATCGCGTAGTAACAACAAACTTTCAGAAATCTGATGCCCAGGAACAGCACACACTTGCTCTTCACCCACAACCTTACCAATCACTCCACACATTCTATTTGCCAACACCTTTGCAATACCCTTATAGTCAACATTCAACAAAGTAATCGGCCTCCAATTCCTCAAATCTCTCTTATCACCCTTTTTAAATAACAAAACAATCAAACCTTTCCTCATTGAAACAGGCAAAACATTCATTCTAAAAACAAAGATCCAACATATCCACCCCAATCAAATTCCAAAAACAAGTATAAAATTCAACAGGCAAACCATCACAACCAGGTACCTTCCCATTCTTAAAACTCCTAACAACCTCTGAAATCTCATCCAAACTTAGATCCCTTTCTAACAAATCATTATCATATTTTTCCAATTTAACCTCAATGTCTTCCAACAACTCATTTTCCAATAAAACATCTCTTGTTTTTTCTTTATACAGCTCACTGTAAAACTCATGAACTTCACGCAAAACACCATCCGTACCATTAACTTCACACTCAACCTTATCAAAAACACTAACAAAACCAGTCTTTCTTTCAAAAGCTTTCTTAAAAAATATTTACTACAAGATTCATCCTTTTCCATTTTCTCCAATCTTGCCATAAAAACAATTTTCTTTCCTTTTTCATGCATACACTTTTTAATTATCTTTCTTGCTTCAGCAATTTCCTCATGCACATCAATACCACAATTTCTCAATTCATACAAATACAACAACCTCAGATACCATTTATCATACAACTCCCTTTCCATTCTAGCTTTCTCACAGCCTTTCTTAATAAAAAACCTCTTTATTTCCACCTTCAACTATTCCCACCACATAAGCACATTACTAAAATCACATTTTCTTTCACGCCACCTTTCAAACATCCAAACAAACTGACGCTTAAACTTCTCATCTTCTAACAAATCCACATTCAGTTTCCAAACACCCTTACCATACTTGATCTTCAAAACACAATTCACCTTACACATCAAAAGGGCATGATCCGTAAAGGGCATCCGCTTTAAAGAAAAATCATCAACACATAAAAATTTAGATAAAAAACAAAAATCAATTTGAGATTTTATCCCACCACTATCACTAAAGAAAGTAAAACCCTCCCCTGAAAAAGAAACAGACCCGAAGGCATTCTTCAAACCGAAAGATTTAAGCAAATCAAGTAAAAACTTCCCTGAGCTATCCACCTTACAATCACTCCCACCCTCTCTGTCCCCATTCTTAATAATACAATTAAAATCCCCAACCAAAAAAGTTGGCTCTCGACCTGGCAGAAAAAAACTTTAAAGTTTCAAAATTAAGCAAACGTTCTACCCTATTTGGAGAAGCATATACATTAAACAAACGAAAAACAGTCCCACAAAAACTAAAACTAACCAAAAGTACCCGACCTGGGACAATATGAACTACATTAAGGATAGAAAAACTAAACCCCTTAAACAAAACTCCCACCCCCCCCATTCCTATCAGAAGAACAAGACCATACTTTAGGACCATATTCCCAGTCAGCACATTTAGGATGTTCAGAGAGACCACATTCCTGCAAACAAAAAATATTAGCAGAACATACAGATAATAATTTAAAAATTGCAGCTCTCCTTGCTATAGTTGTCATACACCTGACATTAAGGGAAGAAATGGTCAGAAACATCACAAAAATAAATTAAAGAAAAACAAAAAAAGAAATAACATCAGGACTTCTTCTTTCCTTTCTTTTTCTTAGGACTCAAAGGAGATCCTTTAAATCTGCCTCTGTGACGTTCCGACCTCCTAGGCTCCCCCTTGCCAGCCTCATAACCAGTAACTTCAGCAAGTTGGTTCACATCTCTTTTATCTAGATAACCAACAGAAGAGGCATCAGAAAAGTCACCTATACACTGGCTTGAGTCAGAAGGAATGTCTTTAGTAGAGACAGAAGGAAACTCTGAAATTAAAGAGTCAGCATCACTTGTAGTATCTGGATCTGCACCCTTAAGTACTGGAAGATCCAAATCAGGACTCTCCCATCCATCAGAATCCGCATCTATTTTTCGCTTGGAGGCAGATTTTTTCCCTTCAGTGTCCATATCCTCCTCAGAACTAGAGGACACAACAGCAGACCAATCAATGTTCTCCCCTTCACCAAGAACAGCATCAGGATCACAAGATGACTCAGTGAAGGAAAAATGATCTGTCCCAGGAACAGCAACAGTATCATCCACAAAATTGGGTAACAGGGCTTCAAGAACATCTGAAGCAGCTATCACATTAGATGTAGCAAGATCCACCTCCTGAAGATGAGATTGGGCTTCCTCCACCTTCTCAGCCACAGGAACCACCACCGGAGCATCAGACACCTCTCCGACAGGGACCCCAACTGCAGATTTCTTACACAAAAGAGGTAATATAGAGTTCAATGCCTCATCAGAGACCTCCTCCTCATTCACAGATGGCTCAACTGCAACTGAAGATTTTTTTTTGCAACATCAGCATAGAAAGGCTTCACTCTATCAAGCCCCTGCAACATCATCAAAGGACACATCCTGCACAGATGACTTGAAGAACCACACAGGTCACAGGTCCGGCGTTTACTACAGTGGGCAACAAGATGATCCTCCTCACCGCAATTTCGACATCTGGCACCTGGGCAATTTTCAGCAATGTGACCAAACAGGTTGCAACTACGGAAAAAAAGAGGCATGTCATCATAGTATAGGAAACCTCTATTTCCACCAATGGCAAAAGTCTGTGGAGGGTGTTTCTTTCCACCAATACCTAATTCATCTGGCACAAACCGCACCCAGAACCTGCGCTTTCCATTGAAAGTCCCAAACTGATTCTTCAGCTTGCTACCTCCTTGAACATCATCAAAGTAGCGACAAAGAAACAGACGAATTTCCACATCAGTGACCCAAGGGTTGTACATATGTACTGTCACCGGGATTCTTCTCTCCCTCTGCACACAGGCAACAAATTTCATGCCAACCAACTCTGGAGCAGCAGCCATATCAATAGTCCGTTGATAGCAGGTCTGTAAATAATGCTCATCGGTGAAAGCCACATCATCTTGAAGGGAATGACTGAACACAATGCAAACTTGCTCTTGGCATCTTCAAAACACCCTCCAAAACCACCTGCTGGACATGAGCCAAACCAATCTTCTCTCGAAAGTCCTCAGAAATCAACACCCGAAGTGTATGGGGAAAATTTGGCACATTGGTAGCCATATTTGCCCTATTGCCTCTTTAGGCTGGATTTCAGAGCGCCCCCCCAAAAGCAGCATGTGGCTGAAGTCCAGGGACGATGCCACAAGGCCAAGGGGACAGCCCTACTACCCAGTTGCTCTACGCCTAAGGAATAGCCACCCCCCCAATAGCAGCAGGAGCCCAAACCCCAAAGGGAAAGGACCCCAGGCCGAAGGAGCAGGTCTCCAGGCAGCAAATCTTTCAACCAAGACCAAGCACAGAAAACTGCACTTGATCCAAGCCAAAGGCCCGAGAAGCAACCTCAGCTGATCATTTCGGTCTATTGTGGGCCTCGTCAGTGAGGTGCAGCCATATCCCTCTAGGCACACTGAGCAATGGGTCCACGTCTGGATTCCTGCATCACACTTAGGGAGACTTCCCTAAGTGTCATAATTTGCATAAATAAAAAGAGAGAAGCGCTCAACCTGGGAACGAACAATAGCATAATAGCTTGTTCTATGGCTAGTTACCACCCTAGAAGCAGCCTCTTTTTGCTCAATATGTGCCTTTCACAGAGGAGAACTTTCCTGTAGTATATCAGTCTGATCCTGACTTGACAGTACAGCCCAGCACCGAAATACCAGGCAATCCCTCTCTGAACGAGAGAAACGGCAAAACCCCAGACGTACGTTTCTGCCTAGTGTGGGCCTCGTCAGTGACATGCAGCCATATCCCTCTAGGCAGACTGAGTAACGGGTCCATGTCTGGATTCCCGCATCACACTTAGGGAGACTTCCCTAAGTGTCATAATTTGCATAAATAAAATTAGAGAAGCGCTCAACCTGGGAACGAACAATAGCATAATATCTTGTTCTCTGGCTAGTTACCACCCTAGAAGCAGCCTCTTTTTGCTCAATATGTGCCTTTCACAGAGAAGAACTTTCCTGTAGTATATCAGTCTGATCCTGACTTCACAGTACAGTCCAGCACCGAAATACCAGGCAATCCCTCTCTGAACGAGAGAAACGGCAAAACCCCAGACGTACGTTTCGGCCTATTGTGGGCCTCGTCAGTGAGGTGCAGCCATATCCCTCTAGGCAGACTGAGCAACGGGTCCACGTCTGGATTCCCGCATCACACTTAGAGAGACTTCCCTAAGTGTCATAATTTGCATAAATAAAAAGAGAGAAGCGCTCAACCTGGGAACGAACAATAGCATAATAGCTTGTTCTATGGCTAGTTACCACCCTAGAAGCAGCCTCTTTTTGCTCAATATGTGCCTTTCACACAGAAGAACTTTCCTGTAGTATAGCAGTCTGAACCTGATTTCACAATACAGTCCAGCCCCCAAATACCAGGCAATCCCTCTCTGAACGAGAGAAACGGCAAAACCCCAGATGTATGTTTCGGCCTAGTGTGGGCCTCGTCAGTGAGGTGCAGCCATATCCCTCTAGGCAGACTGAGGAATGGGTCCACGTCTGGATTCCCGCATCACACTTAGGGAGACTTCCCTAAGTGTCATAATTTGCATAAACAAAAAGAGAGAAGTGCTCAACCTGGGAACGAACAATAGCATAATAGCTTGTTCTATGGCTAGTTACCACCCTAGAAGCAGCCTCTTTTTGCTCAATATGTGCCTTTCACAGAGAAGAACTTTCCTGTAGTATATCAGTCTGATCCTGACTTCACAGTACAGTCCAGCACCAAAATACCAGGCAATCCCTCTCTGAACGAGAGAAACAGCAAAACCCCAGATGTACGTTTCTGCCTAGTGTGGGCCTCATCAGTGAGGTGCAGCCATATCCCTCTAAGCAGACTGAGCAACGGGTCCACGTCTTGATTCCCGCATCACACTTAGAGAGACTTCCCTAAGTGTCATAACTTGCATAAATAAAAAGAGAGAAGCGCTCAACCTGGGAACGAACAATAGCATAATAGCTTGTTCTATGGCTAGTTACCACCCTAGAAGCAGCCTCTTTTTGCTCAATATGTGCCTTTCACAGAGAAGAACTTTCCTGTAGTATATCAGTCTGATCCTGACTTCACAGTACAGTCCAGCACCGAAATACCAGGCAATCCCTCTCTGTGGACCCGTTGCTCAGTGTGCCTAGAGGGATATGGCTGCACCTCACTGACGAGGCCCACAATAGGCAGAAATGTACGTCTGGGGTTTTGCCGTTTCTCTCATTCAGAGAGGGATTGCCTGGTATTTTGGTGCTGGACTGTACTGTGAAGTCAGGATCAGATTGATATGCTACAGGAAAGTTCTTCTCTGTGAAAGGCACATATTGAGCAAAAAGAGGCTGCTTCTAGGGCGGTAACTAGCCATAGAACAAGCTATTATGCTATTGTTCGTTCCCAGGTTGAGCGCTTCTCTCTTTTTATTTATGCAAATTATGACACTTAGGGAAGTATCCCTAAGTGTGGTGCGGGAATCCAGACGTGGACCCGTTGCTCAGTGTGCCTAGAGGGATATGGCTGCACCTCACTGACGAGGCCCACAATAGGCCGAAACGTACGTCTGGGGTTTTGCCGTTTCTCTCGTTCAGAGAGGGATTGCCTGGTATTTCGGTGCTGGACTGTACTGTGAAGTCAGGATCAGATTGTTATGCTACAGGAAAGTTCTTCTCTGTGAAAGGCACATATTGAGCAAAAAGAGGCTGCTTCTAGGGTGGTAACTAGCCATAGAACAAGCTATTATCCTATTGTTCGTTCCCAGGTTGAGCGCTTCTCTCTTTTTATTTATGCAAATTATGACACTTAGGGAAGTCTCCCTAAGTGTGATGCGGGAATCCAGACGTGGACCCGTTGCTCAGTGTGCCTAGAGGGATATGGCTGCACCTCACTGACGAGGCCCACAATAGGAAGAAACGTACGTCTGGGGTTTTTCCGTTTCTCTCGTTCAGAGAGGGATTACCTGGTATTTCGGTGCTGGACTGTACTGTGAAGTCAGGATCAGATTGATATTCTACAGGAAAGTTCTTCTCTGTGAAAGGCACATATTGTGCAAAAAGAGGCTGCTTCTAGGGTGGTAACTAGCCATAGAACAAGCTATTATGCTATTGTTCGTTCCCAGGTTGAGCGCTTCTCTCTTTTTATTTATGCAAATTATGACACTTAGGGAAGTCTCTCTAAGTGTGATGCGGGAATCCAGACGTGGACCCGTTTCTCAGTGTGCCTAGAGGGATATGGCTGCACCTCACTGACGAGGCCCACACTAGGCCAAAACGTATGTCTGGGGTTTTGCCATTTCTCTCGTTCAGAGAGGGATTGCCTGGTATTTCGGTGCTGGACTGTACTGTGAAGTCAGGATCAGATTGTTATGCTACAGGAAAGTTCTTCTCTGTGAAAGGCACATATTGAGCAAAAAGAGGCTGCTTCTAGGGTGGTAACTAGCCATAGAACAAGCTATTATCCTATTGTTCGTTCCCAGGTTGAGCGCTTCTCTCTTTTTATTTATGCAAATTATGACACTTAGGGAAGTCTCCCTAAGTGTGATGCGGGAATCCAGACGTGGACCCGTTGCTCAGTGTGCCTAGAGGGATATGGCTGCACCTCACTGACGAGGCCCACAATAGGAAGAAACGTACGTCTGGGGTTTTTCCGTTTCTCTCGTTCAGAGAGGGATTACCTGGTATTTCGGTGCTGGACTGTACTGTGAAGTCAGGATCAGATTGATATTCTACAGGAAAGTTCTTCTCTGTGAAAGGCACATATTGTGCAAAAAGAGGCTGCTTCTAGGGTGGTAACTAGCCATAGAACAAGCTATTATGCTATTGTTCGTTCC
The DNA here is from genome assembly GCF_027579735.1 of Bombina bombina. NCBI lineage: Eukaryota > Metazoa > Chordata > Amphibia > Anura > Bombinatoridae > Bombina > Bombina bombina. Next base: position 583,464,736 of record NC_069503.1, on the reverse strand, counting down.
CAGGTTGAGCGCTTCTCTCTTTTTATTTATGCAAATTATGACACTTAGGGAAGTCTCCCTAAGTGTGATGCGGGAATCCAGACGTGGACCCATTGCTCAGTGTGCCTAGAGGGATATGGCTGCACCTCACTGACGAGGCCCACAATAGGCCGAAACGTACGTCTGGGGTTTTGCCATTATCTCGTTCAGAGAGGGATTGCCTGGTATTTCGGTGCTGGACTGTACTGTGAAGTCAGGATTAGATTGATATGCTATAGGAAAGTTCTTCTATGTGAAAGGCACATATTGAGCAAAAAGAGGCTGCTTCTAGGGTGGTAACTAGCCATAGAACAAGCTATTATGCTATTGTTTGTTCCCAGGTTGAGCGCTTCTCTCTTTTTATTTAAGTGTTAGAGTTTGCCCACTCACATCTTTTGGGAGGTCAACTAGGGGGAGGAGAAAACTCAACAAAGGATACTAAAAATGTTATTTTGGCCTGGCAGAGATATATCTTAGGGTCCCAGGGTTTAGAAAATGATAAAAACTACCTAAATACTTCTGTGCCAAAAAAGTGAAAAAGTAATAGCAAATAAAAGGGTTATAGATAGTGCTGAGAAAACAGCTTAAATATCACACTATGTCTGTAATGTGCATGGGATATTCCTCTATCAGACCAAACTTGGCCAGTAGTCTTCTTATCCCGGCGTCAAGTGGAATGATAGGAAAAACAGGAAGACAATCCAGCAGTATAGCAGTTGAGGGGTAAACCAATTGATGGACCAGGAACATGCAAGAGTCAACGCAAAAGGAAATCCAGCAGTATAACAGTTCAGGGGTAAAGCAGGCAGAGTGGTCAGACAAGCAGAGTTCAGCAACAGTATAGCAATCCAGCAGTTCAGGGATAAAGTAGGCAAAGTGGTCAGACAGAGTTCAGCAACAGTATACAATCCAGCAGTTCAGGGGTTAAGCAGGCAGAGTGGTGAGACAATCAGAGTTCAGCAACAGTATAGCAATCCAGCAGTTCAGGGGTAAAGTAGGCAGAGTGGTCAGACAAGCAGAATTCAACAACAGTATAGTAATCCAGCAGTTTAGGATTTAAGCAGGCAGAGGGGTCAGACAAGCAGAGTTCAGCAACAATATAACAGTCCAGCATAAAGTAATACAACACCCAGGAGCAAACTATGCAACACCTATACTTGGGCAGTGAAGATAGTAAGTGAAAGACTTACATAGGCGCACGATTCGTGCCACAGGAGACCTGGACCGGCTTCAGAGGGGGAGAGATGTGCGACAATCACAGGAACTGCTGCATCCCTGGCAACAGCCAGAGCAACAATCGCCACATCCCTGGTAACAGCCAGAGTGGTGCAGCATAACATAGCCTCCCTTTAAAGGGTTCCCTCCGGGAACGAGAGTCGGTTTCAGGGGATGAGTAGCATGGAATCTGGAGACCAACGATGGAGCATGTACATCACGGGCAGGAACCCAGGAGCGATCTGCCACAAAGTAACCCTTTCAATGGACAAGGTACTGTAGTTGCCTGTGCCTGTATCTTGAATCCAGGATCTTAGCAACCTCATACTCAGGGTCACCATGGATCAGGAGCGGAGTAGGTCGAAGCTGAGTATATCTGTTCCTGATGTAGGGCTTGAGTAGTGAGATGTGGAAGACTGAAAATAATCACACAACACAGACTTCACTTGCATTTTTCAGCAAACAGTTATTTCTATGCATTCCAATCTGGACTGATTTATAGACAGGAAGATCTTGTTCCTTTGAAATCTGCTCGATAGCTCAGGTCTGGTAAAAACTGATTAATTTCAGCTTGCTTGGCTTTGCTACAACACAAGCGGACAGCTCCACCTACTGGCTATTTTAATAAATGCACTGCTTCTCAATACTTTTCAATAGCAGTCACATGACTGGAAAAAATGGTTGTTATTCTGAAACGGTGTAAATTGAACCATTGTAAACCGAGGGCCACCTGTATATGCTTGTATACATTTTATTTCTAATGGCATGAGAACACGGCTCCCATTGGAGCCTATGGAAGCATGCTCTCGTGAGCACAAAAGCTTTCATGCAATGCGAATACTAGGTCACGTTCGCATTGCACCGACCTTGTAATAACAGCACACATTTGCGTGCGCTGGTATTGCTAAGTTAAGAGCAATTAATTATTTCACAAATTAGAGCAAGTCTATTTGCAAAATAAGGGGACTGCTATGGATTCCCATGTGCCTCAAGCAAAATTAATTAGATGCCTAAATATGAACAGAAGCAAGTTTTTTCTCCAAAGTTCACAGAATGTGGGAAGAAGTTCTATTGGCAATTTGTTTTTTGCCTTGTTTCTGTATTTACAGGAGATTTTGTTAGTGAATTCAACATGATATGGTCCCCCGTTTACAGCAAAGTTTAGTAGAAGTTTAATTGAATGTTTTGAGTATAAAATGGTGCAAGAGAGGACTAGCAGTTAATACTACACAGAAAAGAAACTGTTCTTAATGCATCACTAAGATATGAGTTTTAACCTGAGGCACTTAACTCTTTTCCACAAGCTCAGTTTTTGAGGAAACAGAGGCTGATCAACATTACTGAAAAACTTGAGGATGCACTGTCCCCTGAGAATCAAACAAACAAAACACACGTACATTTTCTTAAAAAGAAATCCGGTTTATACAGGTGTCATAGCTGCATTACTTGTCATAACTTTATATTTGGTAGTCAGTTTGCCTATGGATTAAAAAAGTACTTGACTGTAACTCTAAGTATGTATTCTAGGTAATGAAGTGTCCAATGTGGGCACACTTATATAGGCAAGACAACAAATGCTGATCAAAAAAAGGGCCTTAAAGAGGTCACATTATAGCAGCACTAGAAGACACACAACCATGTGATGCTAGACATTTCTTTTTATAAGGGTTCACTATGTGTCTATCTAAAATATGCCATCCAATAAATCAAGCTGCACCCTTGAGTAGAGGAAGTGACAAAAACAGACTGTTGCTACAAAAAGAAGCAATATAACTCATGATACTTACAGTACAGCCAAAATAGTTCAATGCATTTCTGTCTCTAACTGGATTTAGCATTAGCAATTCCTTAGAGATCTGGGAATGTTTTATTTCCAGATTTAAAAGAATTACTGACTTGTTTTAATGGAATATTGATTAATTATTCTTTCATCCTTTTAGTGGGTCAAGGGTAAAAAAAGAAATGGGTCAATGGTAAAAATAAATGCACTACAGCGGAAACACAAGGCATATCTGTCTTTAACTGGTTTCTAGTAATTCACTAGAGTTTTAAGGAACACTTCTTCCAAAAAGAGATATGTCGTAGTAACTGATTGCTTAAATGTATGTGAAACCCAACCTTTTTCTTTCATAATTTAGATAGAGAAAGTAATTTTAAACAACATTGCAATTTACTTTGTTATCAAATTTGCTTCATTCTCTCTGTATCCCTTTGTTGAAGAAGCAGCAATTAATTACTGGGAGATAGTTGAACACAGCAGGTGAACCAATGACAAGAGGCATATTTGTACAGCCACCAATTAGTAGCTAGCTCCCAATGCTGCACTGTTGCTTCTGAGCCTACCTAGGTATGCTTTTCTACAAAGAATACTAAGTGAGCAAAGCAAATAAGTAAATAGAAGTAAATTGAAAAGTTGTTTAAAACGGCATCCTCCTGAATTATGAAAAACAAATGTTTGAGTTTCCTGACCCCTTAAATAACACTATGTGCCATGCATTTTTCTACCACTTGGTGGTGCTGTTATATTTTGATGGACTGTGAATTTCTGATTGACAGTTTAAATTTCAATGTGCCATAGGTTTTGGCACCAATTTATTGTCTATGCACTAGGGGTATATAAGGACAGTATTCTGCACTTTATTTTAAGAAAGCCCCAGTGTGGGACAAAACAGTGTATACTTTTCACAATAAAATAATTGTAGGCCATTGTGAGCTTGATGTTATAGCTTCCTTTATCTAGCCCTGATAATGTTTTCAGTCCCGATTAAAATCTTTTTTTTCCACCACTGATAAACTTTAATTGCATTTTTCCACACACAAAAATATAAAATATATTTTGCAATTTATATACATATAAAACAGTGAGTGGAGAAGTAACTGTTTGTTCTAAGTAACTGTAGTGATATTTTTACTTAGGCACAACTAAAAAATAACTAGGCAAAATAAAATTGTACAATACATAGTATTTTTATGATAAATAATAAAACATTTTATTTTGAATTAGATTTCCATCTTAATGTGTTTTAAAGTGTAGAAACAGATAAGCTGTATTCATTTGCAGCAAACAGGAGGTCTGTTTGAGCAAGGTTTTGTAACAAAGAAATCAAGCCTACAAAAAATAATGAAAACTATTCCAGTAAAATCCAGTAGAGAAATATCAGCAAGCTTCTTGCTTTGCTTCACAGTCTCACAGATGGGTATTCAGAACTATTGAAACCTTAATGAATTTTGATGAACAGATTATCACAATATTTTAACCTCAAGGCTGCATTATTCAAATATAGCTCTGCTGTCATAGTTTGAAATTCAATGCTAAACTCATATGAAGATAACTTTCCTTATTAAAAATACAAGAATGCGAAAAAGGAAATTGAACTGTGTACTAGAGCATATAAATCCCTTCTAAAGGAGGTAAGTTAGGAAGTCCAAAGAAGATTCATAAAAGCCCTTATGAAGAAAGGGTGTGTTTTTATGTGTCATCCATTGATATATAAACGCTTCAATTTAATAATAAACTCAAATATACATACACAGCAAACATTGAAGGCAGGCCTCTAAACAATTTTCCATTAAACCATATGTACATTTTGAGCATAGACAAATTAATATGTTTCAGAGTAGGGTAAAATAGGTATAAATACAAAAAATATATAAAATTATAGTATCTATTAAAATGGAATTAAAGTGAATATCAATTTTCAAGAACGAGTGCCCGGTTTTTATAAATACTATTAAAAACAGGGGCACTTTCATTCATGAAAGTTTACATTTCACCCGTTTTGTTAAAATACTTACCTTTTCTTCTTGAAGCCAGAGAAGCGATTCCCCCTCCTACCGCTGGTCACTTCATACGTCAGCAATGATGAATCCGGCTTCCTCCAATCACGGGGTTGCCTCAGGCAATGATTCTCCTGGGGGGGAGAAGCTGTAATTGGAGGATGCCGTATTCGTCATTGCTGAAGTATGAAGTGACAAGAGGCAGGAGGGGAAATCGCTTCTTCGGCTTCAAGAAGAAAAGGTAAGTATTTTAACAAAACAGGTGAAATGTAAACTTTCATGAAGGAAAGTGCCCATGTTTTTAATAGTATTTTTACAAAACGGGCACTTATTCTTGAAAGTTGACTTTCACTTTAATGATAAACAAAAACCATAAAAATTATTAATCTCACCAATAATCAACCCACAAGTCTGCCATTAAATTGGTTGAGTCAAAAAATTATCTTATGTACAGTTAATTCAAAGTAAGGGATTCCCTGTCATATTATCTGTGATCCATGACATAAAAGATCAATCAACTTCTCGAGTCTTAAACAGTGTTACTCTCTTGCTGTATGACCCGTAGTCTGATCATACAAAAAATAAATCTATTAAACATAAATGCACAGGCGCATCCTCGACTCGAGTAGTACATTTATTAACTTTAAAACATGCTAAAATAAGGCATATAACACACCAACTAGAAAGAACTCCACCTGTGCAATGCTCTCCCTGGCAGCCATAATGCGGAGTATTCCAGTGAGAATTACAGGCCTCTGCAATAAACAAGTATTTCCTACCGGTGGTTCCAATGTGTTATGCCAAGTGAAGGTATTCAGAAGTCCATAGTTGTTAACCCACATGCATTTCGCCCACACTTTTGTGGACTTTCTCAGGGGCAGCTATAATCTACACTTTTCTTGTACATTGGATAATTTATATCAACATTAGCCCCACCTATGTTATGAATGTCCAATCATAAAAGTAACTGAAATCACGGAACCTTGGATGAGTCGCTTTTACGCTGCTGATTGTCAGTTAAGCAGTGTAAAAGCTACAGCCGGTCAAGTGATATAAAAAAAAGTCACGTTACCAGGCAAGCAGATCAGAGCCAGCTAAAAGCTGTGGACCTTAATGTATAGTGGTAATCTGTAGCCGAATTCTGAAAACCACATCCCTGTTATGTGAAATATATATACAGTACATGCACATAAAAATATAAACATATTTGACTTGATTACGAGTTTAGCTCGAGCATTAACTGCTCTAGAAGTAAGCTTTTTGTACTTGTTGGGTTGCTCTCGTATTTTGAGTTGAAAGTAAATTGTTTTAGCTCACACTCTAACCCAATGAGCGCAAAATGCCAAACTTAGAATATTGCATACAATTACCTATTCCCCCATAGAAGTCAAGGGAGAAAAAACTTAAACACTCAACTCGCACGCAAACTCGAAATATTTTTATATGCAATATCCCGACAGGAAAATATGAATATTTCCCATTCCAATGTTTTTCACATAGAATATATATATACAGGGAGTGCAGAATTATTAGGCAAGTTGTATTTTTGAGGATTAATTTTATTATTGAACAACATCCATGTTCTCAATGAACCCAAAAAACTCATTAATATCAAAGCTGAATATTTTTGGAAGTAGTTTTTAGTTTGTTTTTAGTTTTAGCTATTTTAGGGGGATATCTGTGTGTGCAGGTGACTATTACTGTGCATAATTATTAGGCAACTTAACAAAAAACAAATATATACCCATTTCAATTATTTATTTTTACCAGTGAAACCAATATAACATCTCAACATTCACAAATATACATTTCTGACATTCAAAAACAAAACAAAAACAAATCAGTGACCAATATAGCCACCTTTCTTTGCAAGGACACTCAAAAGCCTGCCATCCATGGATTCTGTCAGTGTTTTGATCTGTTCACCATCAACATTGCGTGCAGCAGCAACCACAGACTCCCAGACACTGTTCAGAGAGGTGTACTGTTTTCCCTCCTTGTAAATCTCACATTTGATGATGGACCACAGGTTCTCAATGGGGTTCAGATCAGGTGAACAAGGAGGCCATGTCATTAGATTTTCTTCTTTTATACCCTTTCTTGCCAACCACGCTGTGGAGTACTTGGACGCGTGTGATGGAGCATTGTCCTGCATGAAAATCATGTTTTTCTTGAAGGATGCAGACTTCTTCCTGTACCACTACTTGAAGAAGGTGTCTTCCAGAAACTGGCAGTAGGACTGGGAGTTGAGCTTGACTCCATCCTCAACCCGAAAAGGCCCCACAAGCTCATCTTTGATGATACCAGCCCAAACCAGTACTCCACCTCCACCTTGCTGGCGTCTGAGTCGGACTGGAGCTCTCTGCTGGAGCTCTCTGCCCTTTACCAATCCAGCCACGGGCCCATCCATCTGGCCCATCAAGACTCACTCTCATTTCATCAGTCCATAAAACCTTAGAAAAATCAGTCTTGAGATATTTCTTGGCCCAGTCTTGACGTTTCAGCTTGTGTGTCTTGTTCAGTGGTGGTCGTCTTTCAGCCTTTCTTACCTTGGCCATGTCTCTGAGTATTGCACACCTTGTGCTTTTGGGCACTCCAGTGATGTTGCAGCTCTGAAATATGGCCAAACTGGTGGCAAGTGGCATCTTGGCAGCTGCACGCTTGACTTTTCTCAGTTCATGGGCAGTTATTTTGCGCCTTGGTTTTTCCACACGCTTCTTGCGACCCTGTTGACTATTTTGAATGAAACGCTTGATTCTTCGATGATCACGCTTCAGAAGCTTTGCAATTTTAAGAGTGCTGCATCCCTCTGCAAGATATCTCACTATTTTTGACTTTTCTGAGCCTGTCAAGTCCTTCTTTCGACCCATTTTGCCAAAGGAAAGGAAGTTGCCTAATAATTATGCACACCTGATATAGGGTGTTGATGTCATTAGACCACACCCCTTCTCATTACAGAGATGCACATCACCTAATATGCTTAATTGGTAGTAGGCTTTCAAGCCTATACAGCTTGGAGTAAGACAACATGCATAAAGAGGATGATGTGGTCAAAATACTAATTTGCCTAATAATTCTGCACTCCCTGTATATATATATATATATATATATATATATATATATATATATATATATATATATATGATGGGTTTCTTTGAGAAAAGGTTAATCTAAGCTGCTGGATTTTGTTTAGAATGTTAAAAAATCCTGGAGATGTTTCCCTATTATAATACAGGTTACTCCTATGGAACTCCTATGAAACTCTCATGGTACGCCTATGTATTTGATATGTACAGTATATG